>NW_027361812.1:14185000-14597500 GCF_039654945.1 Dendrobates tinctorius
AGTACGAGGCCTATGCAGCAGCTGGAGACTTGCTGCGCACCACTTGTGTCCCCGCATCACGTCGCCCCGCTTTAGGCTGCGCACCCAGGCCGCCCTCATGCAGGAGGCCGCAGACACCGCACATAACACCCTCTGCTAGGAACAAACAAAGCCGCTTACCCCCGCACTCAGAAATCAGCTGTCCCACAACAACAAAAGCTCTGCGCGATGCTACCTGGGAGTTGTAGTCTCAGCACTGGCGCTGCAGGCTGCGCATTCCATCGCAACGTACTACATTACCCAGAAAGACTTGCGAATGTAAAAGGTCAAAAGTCTCGAAAGGATTCGCGTTGTTATGGGTAACGGGAACGATTTTGGTGTTTTCTTGTTATTTTGTATTGTGAAAAGTTTCCTTCCCTGGGAAGTGGGAGTGAGGGGATGTAAAGGTGGTCCTAACGTGACTGTGAGGGCTCTGAGGCTGGGCAGTGCCTAATACAGCGCCTTGTGTAAAATCATAATAATAAACAAAGTATATATAGGTAGATAGATAGGTAGATAGATATCCTAAACCGAGGATGAGGAACCTTTTTTCTGCCAGGGGCCATTTGGATATTTCTTCCACCATTCAGGGGTCTCTGGCAGGGCCGGACTGGGACTAAAATTCAGCCCTGGCATTTGAAGTTACACAGGCCCACTAGTCACATGGTGACTATATAATATCTTTGTACACTTGTAGGTTACAAGAAGTGAGAGATTAACACGACTATATAACATGTAAACAGGTATATAACAGGTAAAGGAGAAAACAAGGGGAACTGCTACCTTGGATCTAATCCTTATAAACAGGGAGGAGATGGTTGAGGAGGTAAAAGTGGCTGGGACCCTAGGAGGTAGCGACCATGCTATTTTAGAATTTTGGATAACTAGAGGCGGAAGACCTGTGAAGACTCAGACGTCAAGGTTAGATTTCAGAAAGGCAGATTTTAAGGGATTCAGAAAGAGAATTGGAGGGATCCAATGGCTGGATATCCTTAAAGACAAAAATGTCCAGGAAGGATGGGAAATCTTGAAAAATGAAATTCTCAAAGCACAGTTGTTAACAATTCCGAAAAGAGGGAAGAATAGGAAGCATTTAAGGAAACCAGGATGGATGAACACAGAACTTAAGCACATGCTAAAAAGGAAGCAAAAAATGTTTATAAAATGGAAAGAAGGAGGCATATCTAAAGAAGAATATAATGCTGTCTGCAGAACCTGCAAGGCACAAATCAGATTACCTAAAGCTGAAAATGAATTGAGGCTTGCAAGAGATGTCAAAAGCAATAATAAAGGATTTTGGGGATATGTCAAAAGTAAAAGAAAAGTCAAAGATGCTATAGGATTTTTACAGGATGAAAATGATGAAATGGTAAGACAGGATGTTGAGAAGGCTGAACTTTTAAATTCCTATTTTGCATCTGTTTTCTCTCAGAAAGGAAATGTAACATCAACTGTTATTCACTGTCCTATTAAGGGAATAGAAGAATCCAGGATATCTATAAACAGAAAGATAGTGAGGAAACACTTAGCTAACCTAAATGTATTCAAGTCTCCAGGTCCAGATGAATTACACCCCAGAGTACTGAAGGAGATAGCAGAAGAAATTTTTGAACCCCTCTCCATAATCTTTGAAAATTCTTGGAGAACAGGAGAAGTGCCAGAAGACTGGAGAAGAGCAAATGTTGTTCCTATCTTCAAAAAGGGGAAGAAGGTGGACCCAGGCAACTATAGGCCGGTGAGTCTGACTTCTATACCAGGAAAGATCTTTGAACAAATTATTAAACAACATGTATGTCAATACCTGGATAAGAATGAAGTGATTAAACAGAGTCAGCATGGGTTTGTAACTAATAAGTCATGTCAGACTAATTTAATTTCCTTCTATGATGGTATTACTGATTGGGTGGATCAAGGAAATGCTGTAGATATAGTATATCTTGACTTCAGCAAAGCATTTGACAAAGTCTCTCATACAATCCTTATTGAAAAAATGACTAAGTATGGAATGGACAAGGCAACTGTTAGGTGGATTCATAACTGGCTTAGTGATCGGACCCAAAGAGTGGTCGTAAATGGCTGCACATCCAGTTGGAAGAATGTCTCAAGTGGGGTACCACAGGGCTCTGTCCTGGGCCCTGTATTGTTCAACATCTTTATCAACGATTTAGATGAAGGAATTGAGGGTAAACTGATTAAATTTGCTGATGACACAAAGCTAGGAGGGATAGCTAATACTAGAGAAGAGAGAGAGAGGATTCAAAAAGATTTAAATAAACTGGAGAAGTGGGCAGCAACTAATAGAATGGTTTTTAACAGGGAGAAATGCAAAGTACTACATCTGGGCAATAAAAATGAAAAAAGCATATATAGAATGGGAGGAATAGGGCTAAGTGACAGCACATGTGAAAAAGACTTGGGTATACTAATAGATCACAGACTGAATATGAGTCAACAGTGTGATGCAGCAGCAAAAAAGGCAAATGCAATTCTAGGATGTATTAACAGAAGCATACAGTCTAGATCACGTGAAGTAATTATTTCCCTCTACTCCTCTTTGGTCAGACCTCATCTGGAATATTGTGTCCAATTTTGGGCACCACATTTTAAAAAAGACATCAACAAACTGGAGCAAGTTCAGAAAAGAGCGACCAGAATGGTGACCGGTCTGCAAACCCTGTCTTATGAGGAAAGGTTGCAGGATTTGGGAATGTTTAATTTGCAAAAGAGAAGACTGAGAGGAGACTTAATAGCTGTCTACAAATATCTAAAGGGCTGTCACATTGTAGAAGGATCAACTTTGTTCTCATTTGCACAAGGAAAGACTAGAAGCAATGGGATGAAGCTGAATGGGAGGAGACACAGATTAGATATTAGAAAAAACTTTTTGACAGTTAGAGTGATCAATGAGTGGAACAGGCTGCCACGAGAAGTGGTGAGTTCTCCTTCAATGGAAGTCTTCAAACAGAGGCTGGACAGACATCTAACTGGGATGATTTAGCGAATCCTGCTTTGAGCAGGGGGTTGGACCAGATGGCCCAGGAGGTCCCTTCCAACTCTACGATTCTATGATTCTATGATTCTATGTAGTCACAGCTGTGCCCAGTATTTCAGCTCAGTCCTATTTATTGCTTTTAGGTACAGTACTCCTCCCAAAGCTCTGTCCCCTTTTGTACGCACGGTGACAGAATTCCTGGCAGAACTGCTATCCATTGGGCAACCAGACCCCTGGTCATAGCTGCCCCTATCAAACCTCCCAACTTTTGAAGAAGGGAAAGAGAGACAAAGACTGCGGCGCAAATTTTAGGCCACACCCATTTCACAACTAGTCACACCCATGTCCACGCCTAATCGCACCCATTTAGCATGGCTGATCACACTGACTGGTACTGAGGGCACAGTGGCTGGCATTATGGGCACACTGGCACTAAGGAAGAGAGAAAAAAAAGAAAAAAGAGAGAGAAAGGAGAGCGAGAGAGAAAGAACAGAGAGAGAAAGAAGAAAGAACAGAGAGAGAAAGAAAGAGGGGAAAGAAAGAAAGAAAGAATGAACAGAGAGAGAAAGATGTCAAGAAAAGAAAGAAAGAACAGAGAAAGAAAGAGAGGAAAGAAAAAGAAAGAAAGAACAGAGAGAGAGAAAGAAAATGAGGGAAAGACAGAACAGAGAATGAGAAAGAAAGAAAGAACAGAGAAAGAAAGAAAAAGAGAGAAAGAAATAAAGATTCTATAAAGATACTATAGCAGCCCGGCTCCCATTGTAGTGCCCACCTGAGCCTCCCGGTGCAGGACCTATCATGATCCGCTCACATGGCTGGCATCCCCGATTCCAAGGCGATCCTGCTGTCTGCGCTGTCGGAGGAGGACATGGTGATGGATCTGAAGCATTCCTGGTTCCGTCACAATCTCCTCAATGAATTATCTCATTTCCAATCAGCTTCCAGCACATCACTTCAGGTGGAACGTCATGTGTGTGTTTTAAAATGCTCCTCGGGGCTCCGCTGTGTACTCCTGTGTCCGTGGGAAAAGCCCGCTTTGCATGCTTCGTACACACTTGGCTCCGCTCCGTACATCCCGTACACATATGGCTCCACTCCGTACACACACGGCTCCGCTCCGTATACCCCATACACACGCGGCTCCGCTCCGTACACCAAGTACACACACGGCTCCGGTTCGTACACCAAGTACACGCGTGGCTCCTCTCCGTACACCTCGTACACACGCGGCTCCACTCCATAACCAAGTACACACACGGCTCCGCTCCATACAGCTCGTACACGCGCGGCCCGCTCCGTACACCTTGTACTCACGCGGCTCCGCTCCGTACACCTCGTACACGCGCGGCTCCGCTCCGTACACATGATCAGGGGTCTGGACAAAGGCTGCTGATCATGTGACCCTTGACTCCTCCCCTCCTGTGACTTCATCACAGGTCCTGCCATCAGAGAAGAGAGCAGGCAAGCGACGCTGTGAGTGGCTGCGGGGGGGAGGTCTCATGCTACGGTGAGGATGGGGTGCGTGGTAGGGAGCGTGGCGGCTTATCTCCCTGCAGTGCTGGAGGGTTGGAAACTATAACCGCCGTGCCCGCAGAGGGCCAGCGGCAGGAGCAACAGCCAGGCCAGTGGCCGCATCAGCTGGCAAGCGTCCAGATGATCGGGCGCTGCCGCCCGCGGCCCACATGACCGGCCCAGCGGGAAAATGCCCGGTTGGTTATATTACCGGGCCTGGTCTCTGGTGATGGCCGGAGCTGCTTCTCTTTGGTGCGGCGGTGATGTTAGGTAGTATTGACTAGAGATGAGTGAACTTATTTGGAAAACGTTCACCAATCTCAAATTCGGCACAAACCTTTCACATTCGGATTCGTGTTTGCTTTCTCGAGCATTTTTACTCAAAGTCGGCAAAATTTGGTTAAAGATCGTTAAATGATGGCGTTTCCACTAATGTTTTTTTTGTTTTGACTTGGTCTTGGATAGTGGTGCTGTGTGATGAGTGGGGGGACGTGTTTGATGAGGGGAGGAAGGGTGTCTATCAAGGTCACAGGAGCTGCGGAGTGTAATTTATTCTTTTAATAACTTAATGTGTGCATTTCCAGCAGCCAATTAAGGCGCAGAAACCATCCACAACATCATGACACAAGGGCTTCTGTGATTGGCTGCCAAAGTTACATGTCCCTCTCCATATAAAAAGCGGACATCTTGTTTTGTTGACGCCATTTTCTCTGCAACAGCGCAGAGAGGACGCTTCTGCTGCTACTGCAAGTGAGCTTGTCATTTAGTTAGATAGGATCCTGCCCTATGTGAAATCGATCTTCCTGCACCTAACTAGTTTGTGGTAATAGTGGTGTGCAGCTAAAAGGCCCTATTTGCTACTCCAAATCGTTTGGGCTAAAACTGTGTTGCAGTCAGGAATCAGGAGGTCCCATTTGCTAATCAAAATCGTTAGGGCTGAGGGCATGTGCACACGTTGTGGATTTTGATGCGTTTTTGGATACACAGAATTGCCTCAAATCCGCAGTACGTTGTGTACATAATGTTAATTAATGGGAAATGCAAAAACACTGTGCCCATGCTGCGGAAAATTCCAAGCGGAAACGCCGCGGTTTATTTTCTGCAGCATGTTAATTTTTTTTGCGGACCCGCAGCTGCGGTTTCCATTCTGGCATATAGAAAAATCTCTCTCTCCGTTTTCTGCCCAGAGATGCATATTCTCTGCAGAAAATTCCACAAGCTAATCCGCAACGTGTGCACATACCCTAAGGCTTACATCTCGCTGACAGGGCATTGGGTGGTTGTGGGTGCTGCTCCACAAGTCTTATAATCCCCAAGATTTGTCAGACAAACTTCTGTATCTATCACTTCCTCCACTGCTTCTGGCTCCTCCACCCCTCTAGGGCCTCCACCTGCGCCCTCAACCTCTCCTTTAATGAGACAAGCGTTTCAACACTGCAGCGAGAATCCCCTCACCACCGTACTGCGCAGCTGGGGCTCACCACAATTAGGCAGTGTTAAAATTAATATGCCTTGGAGATCATAATCACACAGCTCAAGAGTTGTGGACAGCTATCCAGGCCGAGTTAAAGCAATGGCTGTCTCTACTGAACCTGGAGGCAGGGAAGGCCATGTGCGATAACAGTGCAAACCTGGTGGTGGCCCTACACGTGGGCAACATCACACATGTGCATAGCTCATGTATTCAACCTAGTGGCACAGCAATTTCTCCACCACTATCATGACCTGGATGCGCTACTGCAGAAAACACAGTCGCTGTGTGCTCACTTCCGCCGATCGCACCCCGCAGGTCATCAACTTGCATCGCTACAGAGGTCTGTTGGCCTACAATGGTTACCGTTTGATTTGCGATATGTCGACACTGTTGAATTCCACTCTGCACGTGTTGCAGCGACAGTGGCAGCAGCGACAAGCCCTGGTGCAGTATGTCCTTTTGCAGAGCCCGGGCCAACACATTATGGATGTGGTTCAAATCACGCTTGCGGAGTGGGCAAAGGACCCCTGCATCCTTCTGCACAGTTTCAAAATGGTTACTAAGATGTTTAGCGCTGCTGATGCTGTCATCAGCATCAATATTCCGTTCATCTACTTGCTGGAGCACATTTTGAACAGTCTGTGGGAGGAAGTGGCGGTCCCAGAGGAAGAGGTGGTATCAAAGGAGGATGCGGAGGGGATAATATATCTAAGTTCCGGACTGTCGTCGCTCAGGCGGGTGACAAAGGAGGGTGTATTACAGCGATCAAGGAGGGGGATAATGCTACCAGACAAACTGTTACTGAAGGTGCAGAAGCTCAAGAACAAATGGAGGAGGAAGAGGTGATGGACGTGCAACAGTCAGGAGATGAATAGGATAATGATCCGCTCTCTTTTGTTCATGGTTGGCGGGAAAGGATGGAGGAAGCAACCTTGAGTTTTACCTCGCCCCCAACACACCATGGACTTGGACCTCTTGGAAGCGCTCATCATATGAGCACCTTCTTGTTCCACTATTTTCAACATGATGCCCATATTCTTACAGTTAGAAATAATGCAGACTACTAGGTTTCCACTCTGTTAGATCCATGGTACAAGATTAAATTTTGCCAGATGCTCCCCCCCCCTAGAAAGGGACGTGCACATGCTGGAGTATTGAAACACGTTTGTAGACAGTCCTAACAGTTGTTTTCCCCAAGATAGCAGTGCTGTTGCATCACCGCAAAAACATTAGCAGCTGCAGCAGCGTAAGGGTCCCGTCACACTAAACGATGCACCAGCGACCCCGACAACGATACGACCTTGTCAGGATCGCTGGTGCCTCGCTACATGAGAGCTGGTGAGCTGTCAAACAGGCAGATCTCGCCAGCGATCAGGACCAGCAAGGACGCGGTTATCCAAGGTAAATATCGGGTAACTAAGGCACGCATCACTTAGTTACCCGCTGTGTACCTTGGATACCAGCTCCCAGTGCGAGCACGCAAGTATCCAAGGTACACAGCGGGTAACTAAGTGACGCGTGTGCTTAGTTACCGATATCTACCTTGGATACCAGCTCCCAGCGTTTGCTTACAGCGCTGGGAGCGCACTGATCGTTGGTCTTCCGCTGCCACACGCAGCGATGCGCGCTGGCCAGCGGGAGACCAACGATCAAAAAATGGCCCAGAACATTAAAGCACGATCAGCGATACCCGGCGGGGGGGGGGGGGGGGGCGGTCGCTGATGCATGTCACACACAGTGAGATCGCTGGCGAGATCGCTGTTGCGTCACAAAATCAGCGATCTCGCTGTGTGTGACGGAGCATTAAGTAGCATAAGCAATTTCTGTGAGTCATTTCACACATTTTTTAGACCAGCCTGTGCACCAGCAGAATAGAGTACAAGTCTGACACGTTGTGAACTACTGTAGAGGTGTCCTGACGGATAAGCGCATCCGGCTGTGCCCTGAAAGGTTAGACCGCCTAACTTTCATCAAAATGAACAAGTCATGGTTATCCAATAACTTTTGCACTCCACTAGCAGCCTGGCCAGACTAGGCGATGGTGTCATTTTTAAAGTCATGCATTGATCTCGTGTTATTGCAGTCTGTGAGACCTTTGTGGTGTCTTATGTCTCAGCTGTTGCTACTGCTGCTGATGTTACAATTTTTTGAAATGTGGAGACTCCAAGTTGGGTCTCCATCTGTTGGGTTGCCTGTAGTGGAAGGTGTGTCAGAAGCCCATTATACTGTTTCTATTCTGTGAAAATTGATGCCACTTTAGTGGTGTGTGACAATAATTTTTTGAAATGTGGAGACTCAAAGTTGGGTATCCATCTTGTGGGTTCCCTGTTGTAGAAGGGGTGTCACAGGCCCATTATACTGTTTATACTCTTTGGAAATTGATGCCACTTTAGTGGTGTGTTACAATAGTTTTTTGAAATGTGGAGAATCCATGTTGGGTCTCCTTCATGTGTGTTGCCTGTAGCAGTAGGGCTCCCATACCAGGAGATTTGCACTTTCAGTCCACTACCTGTGTTACTATCCTTTCAATTTTCTCACATTAGTGCTCTACCAAGGAGATATTTGTGCCACCTGAGTGTCGCTGGGGAAAAAAAAATCGAGCTGTTGCATGAGATATCAGAGCACCCAACAAAGAAGGCTTACATCGCACCCTTACCCACCTCGTCTTAACGGAAAGTTCAATTCAAAGCTCTAAATGCTGACCCAGACCCTGAGACCTCATGCATGGTCCATGATTCACTGGTTCTGTGCCATTATAAAATGCGCTACTGTGGGTCAATTGATCAGTCAACTACCTGTATAACTAACCTTAAATTTTTCTACCAATAGTCTACGAAACTGATGTTTTGTCAGCTGAGTGTGTCTGGGAAAAAAAAAATCGAGCTGTTGCTTGAGGTATCTGGGCTCACAGCAAAGAAGGCTTACACTGCTGGCCAGACTTGTGCTGTGATCAGCGGTAGCAGGGGACAATGTTGAAAGTTGTATTCAGTTGATAACAATGAGAGTAGGGGGGCGGCTGATGAGACGTATTCATCAGCCTCCGCCTGCGCTCTAAATAAATTAAAAAAAAATTACTTGGGGTTCCCTTGTATTTTGATAACAACCAGACAAAACTGACAGCTGCAGGGTGCAACCCCCAGCTGTCAGCTTTAGCAAGGCTAATTATCAAGAATAGAGGGGTCCCCATGTCATTTTTTTTAATTTAAATCAATTATTTAAAAAATGGCTTGGGTCCCCCCCCATATTGACAACCAGCCAAGCTATAGCAGACAGCTGGGGGCTGGTATTCTCGAGCTGGTAAGGGTCCATGCATATTGACCCCCCCAGCCTAAAAATAGCAGCCTGCAGCCTCCCAGAAAAGGCGCATCTATTAGATGCGCTAATTCTGGTGCTTTTCCTGACTCTTCCCACTTAACTTGTGGCGATGGCAAGTGGGGTTCATATTTGTGGGGTTGATGTCACCTCTGTATTGTCTGGTGACCTCAAGTCCACAGCTTAGTAATGGAGAGGCATCTATAAGACACCTATCCATTACTAATCATACAGTTGTATTGTAAATAAACACACAGCAAGAATATAGTCCATTATTTGAAATAAAAACAAAACAATCTTTTTTATTTAAAAATAACACAGTTATACTCACCATACAGGAGAAATGGGAATCTAAAACTTAACCTTTAATAGGTATATTAAAACTTACAAACAACAAAAACAAAAATCACAAAAGGAACACGTGTTTGCACACAAGTACTCTCAACCAATTGACAGTGGGGTGTGTGGTACCTAAAATGTCTCAATTGCTGTTTTCAGCACAAAAAATGGGACACAGTCCAAAATACCAATAGGACTTATTACTTGAATTTCCTAATAGTCTCCATTTAATTAGTGGGTGCTGTCAAGTACACTCAGGTTTATAAGGCACTTATTGTTTACCATATAGTTAATCAAGATCCTTATGGTGGTTTATACCTCTCATTTTTCAGATCATATGGTTAAAGTGCTTTGGCAGTGGTGTAACAAGTAGATACAGTTTGTAGGAGGGTGCATGAGTCATATGTGTGACCCCATATCCACTGTAAAACCCTAAATCCACTGTATAGGTACCCAAAAGAAACATCTGGGCTAATGACTCTCCCAGTATAACATAATGCAGCATAAAATAAACAGTGCTCCTTATGTACACCATCTATGCAAAACAATTGTTTATAGGATCATGTTTTATCCTTTCATATCATAAGTATGCACTGAAGACACCAGTATTTTATATAAGGTATCAAATAAGCAACCTTTCATCTCATAAGTATGTACAATAGACACCAGTATTTAGCGTAAGGTATCAAATAAAGCAAAAAAGGCTTGATCTCACCCAATTAGCCAGAATAGACCCCAAGTTCAGCACTCTGCCAATAGTAGGAAAAGCTGGTGTCAAGCCTCTGTTTAACGATTTTCTGATATGTTTCGTCCATGCGGATTCATCCGGGGAGTTGTCCACCAGATCTCCCGGTTTCTGCAATGCTTGACAGGCTTGTTTAGATGTTCTTTTGCATACTTCTGATGCTGAATTTTATGGTGAGAATGCAGGAGAGGTTTTCTTCTGATAACTCTTCTATGAAGGCCATATTTGTGCAGGTGTGTCTGAACAGTAGAACAATGTACCACAACTCTGAAGGTCTTTGTCACGCTGGCGCCTTGGCTGGTTGGCGCGAGCGAGGGGGTTGTGGCCCCACTGTGCCAGAAACCAGACTACTCTGGAAGGGGCGTGACTAAGACAGCTACCTCGGTCTTCCCTGGAGCCTCTGATGGTGAGGTCAGGCTTGTGTGGCAGGTAGCTGCCAGTTGCCACTCCAGGGTGGTGTCTGGCTGTGGCTGCTGATCCCACTGGGGGACAGGACACTTGGACAGGTGCGACTGACAGGCAGGTAGGCACGGCAGGCACGTCTGGTGCCCAGGCAGGCACGGCTAAGACACAGAGCAGGCAGCCACAGCTGAGACACAGAGCAGGCAGGCACAGCTGAGACACAGGGCAGTGTTGTGAGTTCATTTTCTGGTCTACCAGTTGTGAGTTCTCCTTCCAGGCTCCCTCTGGTGGTAACAGGAGGTAGTGAGGCTGATTTAATCAGTAGAGATCTGCCAACTGATAATGAGGATGATGATTGGACCTCAGGAATCTCAGATTGGATTTAAGACAGCCGACGCCCTACTCTGGTGCTGGTGATTCCTTCTGCTTGTCAGGTCTTGGTTCTCAGCACTGTTCCAGTCAGCTCAAGCTAAGTTTTTCTGCTAATGTTCACACTTGATTTTGTTGTTCTATTCAGTTTTTTGTGTGGTCAGCCAGCCCCGGCTGGGGCTGTGCTGAATTTCCACTCTTATGTGCTGAATTTCCACTCTTATTTATCTGTATTTGCCAATTTGTTTTTTGTCCCTTATTATTGACCTCTTTTTGCTCTGTCTCAGAATATTTCAGAGTGCTGATATAGTGGGAGAAGTCTAGTGACTTCAGGGTTAATTTTGTTATCAGAAGTGTTGGACATTATTTTGTAGGGTTTTGGGCAGACTGCAGACAGTGTCTTTCCTTTCCTCTCCTTTCTAGTTAGTTTGGGCCCCATAATTTGCTCTGCCTATTTTCCTGCCTGTGTTTGTGTTTTCATCTTGTTTCACCGTCAATACATGTGTGGGGGCTGTCTATTCCTTTGGGGTCTGCTCTAGGGCAGTTAGTTTTCCCCTTTTCTTGCTTTAGGCTTATTTAGTCATGACGAGGCGTCTAGGTTCATCGTAGGTACGCTCTGCTGCTAGTTGTGTGGTTAAGATCAGGGATCTGCAATCTGCATAGTTACCAACCTCTCTGTTTTTTCTGGGCTTAGCTTGGTTACGTTTTTTCCTCCTCGGTGGCCCATTCATAACAGAATCACCAGCCATACCGCAGATTCTAGGGTACGCAAAAGCAGGAAAAAGTTGGTTAAAAAAAAAAATAAGTGTCAGAATTTTTTTTTATATGTATTTTTTCCTCTTTTTCTTTGGGGCCGTAGGAGGATTTTTTTCCCCTATTGGAGATTAAGCAATTGTCTGATCGTGTGGAGCAACTTGCTGCTGAAGTGCAGGGAATTTCCACCTACCTCATTCAGTCACATGCTGCTGAACCTAAGATCCCTACTCCTGATGTGTTTTCTGGGGATCGGTCTAAATTTTTGAATTTTAAGAATAATTGTAAATTATTTCTTGCCTTGAAGCCTAACTCATTGGGGAGCTCTGCGCAGCAGGTTAAAATTGTCATCTCCTTGCTGAGCGGCGATCCCCAGGATGGGGCTTTTTCTCTGACACCTGAAAATCCTATTCTGAGTAATGTGGATGCATTTTTTCAAACCTTGGGGTTGTTGTATGATGAATCTAATGCTGTTGATCAAGCTGAGAGAGCCCTGTTGGCATTAAACCAGGGTCAGGATTCTGCAGAGTTATACTGTCAAAAATTCCGAAAGTGGGCGGTCTTTACTACATGGAATGATGGTGCCTTGGCAGCTCTCTTTCAGAAGGGTTTATCAGAGACCATAAAAGATGTTATGGTGGGATTTCCTGTTCCCTCTGGTCTGGATGATTCTATGTCATTAACCATTCAAGTTCATCGGCGTTTACGTGAACGTAAAACTGCACAGGAGGCGCTGCCACCTTTTCAACAAACGTCTGAACCTATGCAATGTGATGGGGTTTTGTCTAGGGCGCAACATCAGTAGTTTAGAAGGCGTAATAAGCTGTGTTTTTTCTGTGGAGATGCCTCTCATACTATTTGTCTGCCCTAAACGAGAGAAACGTTTTGCACACACATTTGCTGTGGGCAGTGTACAACCTAAGTTCCTTTTGGCAATTACTCTGATCTGCTCCTTATCCACGTTTTCCACTAAGGCTTTTGTGGATTCAGGAGCAGCGTTGAATCTGATGGATTTGGACTTTGCTAAACGTTGTGGTTTTTCCATGACGCCTCTGCGGACGCCTATTCCTTTGAGGGGTATTGATGCTACTCCTTTGACGGAGAATAAACCTCAGTTTTGGACCCAGGTGATAATGCGAGTTACCCCAGACCACCAAGAAAATGGAAAATTTTTGGTGCTGCATAATTTGCATGATACTATTGTTCTGTGTTTTCCCTGGTTGCAAACTCATAATCCAGTTTTGGATTGGAAATCTGGGTCTGTGGTGAGTTGGGGTTGTCAGTGTGTTCTTAGGGACGCTCCTGTTTTCTCCACCTCTCCTCAGTCTCATGATATTCCTGATTATCTTGCCGATTTTTCTGATGTATTTAGTGAGAGCAAGTCTGCGTCTTTGCCTCCTTATAGGAGTTATGACTGTCCAATTGAGTTGATGCCTGGGTGTAAATTTCCCAAGGGTCGGCTTTTCAACTTATCAGTACCCGAACATGATGCTATGCGATCCTATATTAAGGAGTCGTTGGAGAAGGGTCATATTAGAACATCCTCGTCACCTTTAGGTGCTGGGTTTTTTTTTGTGGCCAAGAAAGATGGTTCATTAAGACCGTGTATTGATTATCGTTCCCTTAACAAGATGACTGTTAAGTATCAGTACCTGTTACCTCTGATGTCTGATTTATTCTCCAGAGTTAAGAGTGCCTGCTGGTTTACTAAGCTTGACCTCAGGGGGCGTATAATATTATTCGCATCAAGCATGGGGATGAATAGAAGACGGCGTTTAATACTCCAGAGGGACATTTTGAGTACCTGGTGATGCCTTTTGGGCTCACTAATGCCCCTTCTGTCTTCCAGTCCTTTATGAATGATATTTTCCGTGACTTTGTGGATAAATTTTTGATCATCTATCTGGATGATATTTTGATCTTTTCTAGTGATTGGGATTCTCATGTGGAACACGTCCGGACTGTGTTCCGGATTTTGAGGGAGAATTCCTTGTTTGTTAAGGGATCGAAATGCCTCTTTGGTGTACAGGGGATTTCATTTTTGGCATTTATCTTGTCTCCATCGACTATTGAAATGGACCCGGCCAAGGTACAGGCCATTTATAATTGGGTTCAGCCTACTTCTTTGAAAGCCCTCCAGAAGTTTTTGGGTTTTGCTAATCTCTATCGTAAATTTATAGGTAATTTTTTTGGTATTGTCAAACCACTGACTGATCTGACCAAGAAGGGCGCTGATGTGCTGAATTGGTCTCCTGAGGCTGTCTCAGCATTTCAGGAGCTTAAGCGGAGATTTACTTCAGCTCCGGTTTTACGGCAACCTGATGTCTCACTTCCATTTCAGGTGGAGGTAAATGCTTCTGAGATTGGTGCAGGAGCTGTTTTGTCCCAAAAAGACCCTGTGACTTCTAAGAGGAATCCCTGTGCCTTCTTTTCTCGAAAGTTCTCCCCATCTGAACGCAACTATGACGTGGGGAAACGGGAATTGTTGGCCATGAAATGGGCATTTGAGGAGTGGAGACATTGGTTGGAGGGAGCAAGACATCAAGTTGTGGTCCTCACCGATCACAAGAATTTGATTTATCTGGAGTCGGTCAAACGCTTGAATCCTAGACAAGCTAGATGGGCCTTGTTTTTCACGCGTTTTAATTTTGTGGTCTCTTTTCTTCCGGGCACTAAGAATGTTAAGGCAGACGCCCTTTCTAGGAGTTTCTTTGCCGATTCTCTTAATGTGACCGAGCCTACTACCATCCTAGGTGAGGGGGTAGTTCTTTCTGCCATTTCGTCCGATTTGAGACGCGCCCTGAAGGAATTTCAGGAGGATAAACCTGAGCGTTGCCCTATGGGAAAATTGTATGTTCCTGACCAGTGGAGAAAGAGAGTGATGTCTGAAATTCATTGCTCCGCATTGGCTGGTCATCCAGGTATTTTTGGTACCAGAGATTTGGTGAGTTGGTCCTTTTGGTGGCCTGCCTTATCTCGTGATGTCAGGAATTTTGTACAGTCCTGTGGGACTTATTCTCAGTCTAAACCCTGTTCTCGTTCTAGTGGGTCGCTGATGCCCCTGCCGGTGCCCAAGAGGCCATGGACCCATATCTCAATGGATTTTGTTTCTGATCTTCCTGTCTCTCAGAGAATGACTGTTATCTGGGTGATTTGTGATAGATTTCCGAAGATGGTCCATCTTGTACCACTCCCAAAGTTGCCATCTTCCGCTGAGTTGGTGCCCTTGTTTTTACAACAGGTGGTTCGGTTACATGAGATTTCTGAGAACATTGTGTCCGACAGAGGAGTCCAGTTTGTTTCCAGATTCTGGAAAGCCTTTTGTTCCAGTCTGGGAATTATCCTTCTCCTCCGTGTTTCATCCCCAGACCAATGGACAGACTGAGAGAACAAACCAGACCTTGGAGTCTTATTTAAGATGTTTTATATCTGCTGATCAGGATGATTGGGTCTCATTTTTGCCCTTGGCTAAATTCGCACTGAACAATAGAGCTAGTTCTGCCACTTTGATGTCACCCTTTTTCTGTAATTTTGGGTTTCATCCTCGATTCTCTTCAGGGCAAGTGGAATCTTCGTCCTGCCCAGGTGTGGACACTGTGGTTGAGAGAATGCAGTAGATATGGGACCAAGTGGTGGATAAGTTGTCACTCTCTCAGGAAAAGGTCCAGCGATTTTCCAACCGGCATGGGACCATTGGTCCCCGGTTTAAAGTGGGTGATATGGTTTGGTTGTCGTCCAAGAATATTCCTATGAAGGTTGCATCTCCAAAATTTAAGCCAAGATTTATTGGACCTTATAAGATTTTGGAGATTCTTAATCCTGTTTCTTTTCGATAGGCTCTTCCAGTTACGTTCAAGATCCATAACATATTTCACAAATCTCTGTTGAAGAGGTTTGTTGAGCCAGTGGTTCCTATGGCAGCACCTCCTGACCCTGTGTTGGTTGAAGGCAATGTGGAATATGAGGTAGAGAAAATATTGGATTCTCGTTTGGTTAGACGGAGACTCCAGTATTTGGTCAAATGGAAGGGATATGGCCAGGAGGATAATTCTTGGGTCTCTGCCTCTGATATTCATGCCAATAGATTGGTTTGTGCTTTTCACCGGGCCCATCCTGATCGGCCTGGTGGCGTGGATGAGGGTTCGGTGACCCCTCCTCAAGGGGGGCTACTGTTGTGAGTTCATTTTCTGGTCTACCAGTTGTGAGTTCTCCTTCCAGGCTCCCTCTGGTGGTAACAGGAGGTAGTGAGGCTGATTTAATCAGTAGAGATCTGCCACCTGATATTGAGGATGACGATTGGACCTCAGGAATCCCAGATTGGATTTAAGACAGCTGACGCCCTATTCAGTTGCTGGTGATTCCTTCTGGCTTGTCAGCTCTTGGTTTTCAGCTCTGTTCCAGTCATCTAAAGCTAAGTTTTTCTGCTAATGTTCACACTTGATTTTGTTGGTCTATTCAGTTTTTTGTGTGGTCAGCCAGCCCCGGCTGGGGCCTGTGCTGAATTTCCACTCTTAGTTATCTGTATTTCCCAATTTGCTTTTTGTCCCTTATAAGATTGGCCTCTTTTTGCTCTGTCTCAGAATATTTCAGAGTGCTGATATAGTGGGAGAAGTCTAGTGACTTCAGGGTTAATTTTGCTATCAGAAGTGTTGGACATTATTTTTGTAGGGTTTTTTGCAGGTTGCAGGCAGTGTCTGTCCTTTCCTTTCCTTTCTAGTTAGTCTGGGCCCCATCGTTTGCTCAGCCTATTTTCCTACCTGTGTTTGTGTCTTCATCTTATTTCACCGTCAATACATGTGTGGGGGCTGTCTATTCCTTTGGGGTCTGCTCTGGGGCAGTTAGTTTTCCCTTTTCTTGCTTTAGGCTTATATAATTCTCCGGCCGTGACGAGGCGTCTAGGTTCATCGTAGGCACACTCTACGGCTACTGCTAGTTGTGTGGTAAGATCAGGGGTCTGCAATCTGCATAGTTACCAACCTCTTTGTTTTTTCTCGGCTTAGCATATTTAGGTTTTTTCCTCCTCGGTGACCCATTCATAACAGTGGGGGCTGTCTATTCCTTTGGGGTCTGCTATGGGGCAGTTAGATTTCCCCTTTTCTTGCTTTAGGCTTATTTAGTCCTCCGGCCGTGACGAGGTGTCTAGGTTCATCGTAGGTACGCTCCACGGCAGCTGCTAGTTGTGTGGTTAAGATCAGGGATCTGCAATCTGCATAGTTACCATCCTCTCTGGTTTTTCTGTTTTTCTGGGCTTAGCTTGATTAGGTTTTTTCCTCCTCGGTGACCCATTTATAACAGGGCAGGCAGGCACAGCTGAGACACAGGGCAGGCAGGCACGGCTGAGACACAAGGCAGGCAGGCACGGCTGAGACACAGGGCAGGGACCAACTGGAAAGGCACACGGACACGGGCAGGAAGGAGTGGTGTATGGAATAGGTAGGGTCCTGTTAACACAGCAGGTGCAGGTACTGATGCTGGCAGGAAGAAATGGAGTATGAAGGAACAGGTCTGGACCTATTCACACAGGAGGTGCAGATACGGATACAGGCAGGAAGGAGTGGAGTATGAAGGAACAGGTTTGGACCTGTTCACACTTGGAGGAGAACTGCAAGGCTGCGGAGAAGAGCTGTAGAGCAGCAAGAGGTTCTGCAGCAGCAGAAGCAGAACAAAGCTGAACCGCAAGAGTATGGAGCACAGGCAGAGCCACAAGAGTACAGAGCAGGCAGAGCCGCAAGAGTTCGGAGCACCGGCAGAGCCACAAGAGTGCTGAGCACAGGGAGAGCCGCAAGTGTGCGGAGCACAGGCAGTGCCGCAAGAGTGCGGCGCATAAGCAGAGCCGCAAGAGTGCGGCGCACAAGCAGAGCCGCAAGAGTGCGGAGCACAAGCAGAGCCACAAGAGTGCGGAGTACAGGCAGAGCCGCAAGAGTACGGAGCACAGGCAGAGCCACAAGAGTGCAGAGCACAGGCAGAGCCGCAAGAGTGCGGAGCACAAGCAGACAGAGAGAACACAAGGAAAGACACAACATGGAAAGGAGCCACAGACAAAGAGACCGAGAGACAGAGGTAAGACAGAGTTCATATAAGGAAACTGTAAGAGACAAGGTACAAGACCAAAGACACAGAGACCAGGAAATACTGCCTCCTGGTGGGCAGAGAGGACATGTACAAGACAAGGCTATAACAAAGACACAGACCAGGATAAGACAAGGCAAGGAATAATAGCATAGGGACCAGGATATTCTGCCTCCTGGAGGGCAGAAAGTGAGGTACAAGGCAAGGTAAGAAACTATAGTACAGGGATCAGGATATTCTGCCTCCTGGAGGGAGGACGGATGTACTAGGCAAGGTACAGAGACACAGAGACTAGGAATAAAGCCTCAAGAGAAGGCGAAACATAAGACAGGACCTGCCTTACTCAGCAGCAAGACACTAACTGAGTTAAAGCTTTGCTCAGGCAGCTACCACTGGGTGGAGCTGCCCTAAATACTAGAGGCCTCTTGGTAATTGACCAGGGACACATTAGACAGGTGCACCCTGATTCCATAAGAACCAGAGAGTTCTGGCACTGCCCCCCCTATGCACACAGCCAGGAAGCATGCAGAGAGCAGGCAGGAAGCAAGAGGCACACATGGAGTCGGCAGCAGACAGAACACACAGCAAGGCCTGGAGCAGTGAGTAAGTTGGTGTGTGGGGGATAGGAGGCCATGCAGTGATGCCGGCAGGGTTGATACAGTCTTTTGCAGTCAAGTGGGGGTTCTGATTTGCCTCTCTAGCAATCCAATGAGCAGCTCACCGTGATCTGCTGTGAATACACTGAGCTTGAACTGCGGTCACCTCCTCACTGGGATTTTTCCATGGTACAGAGGTCACCGCAGTTCAGGCTGTGAGGGAGCGCAGCTTCAGTGACGTCATCGCTAGTCACTGAAGCTCCGCTCCCAGCATCTCCTCATTCACCAGTGGTTTTCAGCTGGGACGGTCACATCTTGGCACCGTCCAGGTAGAAAACTATTTCTCCCCCAGATATGGATTACGGCGTGGGACACTACGACGGACAGGTATGGTATATCGTTGGTTTATTATTTTAGTTTTATTACAGGAGATCAAGAGCATCAGGGGAATAGGTGATGTTGTATGTATGATTTAATAATATTAAAGGAGTCTGTGTCTTTATTTCAATTAAAGGATTTTTAACTGGGTGTCTGTGTTTTCTTTACAATTTGACTATGGGGTTAGTAATAGGGGTGTCTTATTGACGCTTCTCCATTACTAACCTCGGGGCTTGATGACACAAAGGTGACATCAACCCCCACAACTATTACCACACTTGCCACCGCTACAGTGCAAGTGGGAAGAGCAAGGCTAAGTGCCAGAATGGGCCTTTTCTGGGGCGGCTGAGAGCTGATGTTTTTAGCCAGGAAGGGGGCAGTATCCATGGCCCCTTCCAAGGCTATTAATATCAGCCCGCAGCTGTCTGCATAGCCTTTGCTGGCTGTTAATTATAGGGGGACCCCACATCATTTTCTTTGGGGTCTCCCATTTTAATAGCCAGTAGCCAGTAAAGGCTAAGTATTCAGTTGTGAGCTGATATTAATAGACTGGGAAACTCCATGGGTATTACCCCCTTCCCTCTGCTGATTACAAAAATTGTGAGGGAGGCCACGCCATTTTTTTCAGAAAAATAATCTTTTATTCATTAAATACATGTCCAGAAATTTGCACACACAATCTACTAATTGTATTTGTCACTGACATCTATATCTCTACCTATTGCATTTGTCTTTACTGTATGTAAACCATCTCTTCTATCCTGTCGGATCCTGCAGTGATTTTACAGAACCCGGCAGATGTTTTACCGGCTTTTCTTCTATATCTCTATGCAATATAAATAAATAAAAAAAAAAAAAAATATATATATATATATATATATATATGTGTGTGTATGTGTATGTCACTGACATCTATATATGCACTACCATTCAAAAGTTTGGGGTCACCCAGTCAATTTTGTGTTTTCCATGAAAACTCATACTTTTATTAATCAAATGAGTTGCCAAATGAATTTAAAATCTAGTCCAGACATTGACAAGGTTCGAAAAAAATTTTTTTATTTGAAATAATAATTTTCTACTTCAAACTTTGCTTTCGTCAAAGAATGCTTCCTTTGCAGCAATTCCAGCATTGCAGACCTTTGGCATTCTAGCAGTTAATTTGCTGAGGTAATCTGGAGAAATTTCACCCCATGCTTCCAGAAGCCCCTCCCACAAGTTGGTTTGGCTTGAGGGGCACTTTTTGCCTACCATACGGTTCAAGCTGCTCCCACTACAGCTCAATGGGGTTGAGATCTGGTGACTGCGCTGGCCACTCCATTACAGATAGAATGCCAGCTGCCTGCTTCTTCCCTAAAAAGTTCTTGCATAATTTGGAGGTGTGCTTTGGGTTATTGTCCTGTTGTAGGATGAAATTGGCTCCAATCAAGCGCTGTCCACAGGGAATGGCATGGCGTTGCAAAATGGAGTGATAACCTTCCTTATTCAAAATCCCTTTTAACTTGTACAAATCTCCCACTTTACCAGCAGCAAAGCAACCCCAGACCATCACATTATCTCCACCATGCTTGACAGATGGCGTCAGGCACTCTTCCAGCATCTTTTCAGTTGTTCTGCTTCTCACAAATGTTCTTCTGTGTGATCCAAACACCTCGAACTTGGATTCGTCTGTCCATAACAATCTTTCCAATCTTCCCATGTCCAGTGTCTGTGTTCTTTTGCCCATATTAATCTTTTCCTTTTATTAGCCAGTCTCAGATATGGCTTTTTCTTTGCCACTGAAGGCCAGCATCCCGGAGTTGCCTCTTTACTGTAGACGTTGACACTGGCGTTTTGTGTGTACTATTTAATGAAGCTGCCAGTTGAGGACCTGTGAGGCATTGATTTCTCAAACTACAGACTCTAATGTACTTGTCTTGTTGCTCAGTTGTGCAGCGGTGCCTCCCACTTCTCTTTCTACCCTGGTTATAGCCTGTTTGTGCTCTCCTCTGAAGGGAGTAGTACACACCGTTGTAGGAAATCTTCAGTTTCTTGGCAATTTCTCGCATGGAATAGCCTTCATTTCTAAGAATAAGAATAGACTGTCGAGTTTCACATGAAAGTTCTTTTTTTCTGGCCGTTTTGAGAGTTTAATGGAACCAACAAATGTAATGAGTAGTGGAGCTGATCAGATTGACAGAGGGGTTGCAAGTTCACTTTCTGGGCTCCCTCTGGTGGTTACTGGAGGTAGTGGAGCTAATCTGATTAACAGAGGCTTGCCACCTGATAATGAGGAAGACGATTGGAGATCTGGGGTTTCAGATTGGGATTTAAGACAGCCGACTCCCTCTATCCCTGCTGGTGATTTTCTTTCTTTGTCTCCTGAGGTCTGATGTCTCCTGCTCTTTCCCTGTATGTTCAGCTAAGTGGTTCATTTGCTACTCTGTTTGCATTTGATCTGGTTTTGTCTATCTCTGCTTTGTGCGGGTCAGCCAGCTCCGGCTGGGGCTGTGCTGAATCACCACCCATATGTTACTGTTTGTGCCAGTTTGTTTTGTCCCCTGTTATATTGGTCTCCTTTTGCTTTCAGAATATTCCAGAGTGCTGATATAGTGGGGGCGAAGTCGTGCGACTTCAGTGTTTTTGTGCATCAGACGTGTTGGACTTTTGCAGGGTTTTTTGCGTGATTGCAGACAGTGTCTTTCCTTTTGTGTCATGTCTAGTCAGTGTGGGCCCCATTGTTTGCTCAGTCTATTTTTCTGCCTGCGTTTGTGTTTTCATCTTGTCTTGTCCTTTGGGGTCTGCTCTGAGGCAGTTTAGATTTCCCCTTTCTTGCTTTAGGCTTAGTTAGCTCTCCGGCTGTGCCGAGGCATCTAGGATCATCGTAGGTATGCTCCACGGCTACTGCTAGTTGTCTGGACAGGATCAGGGGTCTGCAATCCACTTAGTTATCAACTTCTCTGGTTTTCTGTGGCTTAGCCTGGGTCTGCTGTACTCCTCGGTGACCCACTCATAACAGAATCACCAACCTAACTGTAGACTCTAGGGTACTCTAAAGAAGGAAGAATTTAAAAAAAAAATGTGTCAGAATTTTTTTTTATATATATTTTCCTCTTTTTTTTTCCTCTGGGGCTGTAGGAGGATATTTTTTGTCTAAATGGAGACTAAGCAATTGTCTGATCGTGTTGAGCAGCTCGCTGCTGAAGTGCGGGGAATTTCTGCCTATCTCGCTCAATCATCTGCTGTTGAACCAAAAATCCCTACTCCTGATGTGTTTTTTGGGGATTGGTCTAAATTTTTGAATTTTAAGAATAATTGTAAAATATTTTTTGCTTTGAAACCTAACTCATCGGGGAGCTCTGTGCAGCAGGTTAAAATTGTCATCTCCTTGCTGCACGGCGATCCCCAGGATTGGGCCTTTTCTTTGACACCAGGAGATCCTATTCTGGCTAATGTGGACGCGCTTTTTCAAGCCTTGGGGTTGTTGTAAGATGAGCCTAATGCTATTGATCAAGCTGAGAAAACCTTATTGGCATTGAACCAGGGTCAGGATTCTGCAGAGTTATATTGTCAAAAATTCCGAAAGTGGGTGGTCCTTATTAAATGGAATGAAGATGCCCTAGCAGCTCTCTTTCGGAAGGGTTTGGCAGAAACCGTAAAAGATGTTATGGTGGGATTTCCTGTTCCCTCTGGTCTTGACGACTCTATGTCATTGGCCATTCAAATTGATTGGCGTTTACGTGAACATAAAACTACACGAGAGGCGTTGCCGCCTTTCGAACGAACTTCTGAACCCATGCAATGCGATAGGGTTTTGTCTAGGGCACAACATCAGTTTAGAAGGCATCATAAGTTGTGTTTTTTCTGTGGGGACGCCTCTCATACTATTGCTGTCTGCCCTAAACGAGAAAAGCATTTTGCTCACACATTTGCGGTGGGCAGTGTACAGCCTAAGTTCCTTTTGGCGATTACCCTGTGGGACTTGTTCTCAGTCCAAGCCCTGTTCTCGTTCTAGTGGGTTGTTGATGCCCCTGCCGAACATGATGCTATGCGATCTTATATCAAGGAGTCATTGGAGAAGGGTCATATTAGACCATCCTCTTCACCTTTAGGTGCTGTTTTTTTTGTGGCCAAGAAAGATGGTTCATTAAGGCCATGTATTGACTATCGTTCCCTTAACAAAATCACTGTTAAATATTGTGAAGGGTTAAAACTAAAATCAGAGCTGAAGTTTCATTTCTCCATTTCTCTGAAGGTTTCGTTTCTCCATTTTTGTTGCTGTAAGGTAAATTTTTGGAATTAGTATGAAAGAGTTCAGGATGTCATGAAACCAGACTGTTTCCATCAGGTGCAAGATAAGGGAACCGGGGGTGTAGAACTCTGAAGAATATGCCATTATATTACTTTCTGTGCTATTTGGATACAGACATATATGCAGTTTCCGGTTTTCTTGCAATATCATTGGCTTATAAAGTGAAATGATGCTATTGGTAGTTGAGAACTTTGCATGATTAAGCAAAAGATTATAAAAAAAGTGACTAAAATAAAGGGGACTAGTGATCTGTCTCGATCCTCCCGTACAGAGACCCCCGTGTCTCTGTGTGGTCATTTGAGTTGCTAGCAACACTCTGTGGATTAATTTGGAAATCACTGGATCAACCGTGAAGGGTTAATTTAGCCCTCCCTAAATAGCTCCCTCAACAGTTTGGCCGCCCAATGTGGGGCCCCCGAATAGGGACGCCTCTGCCCCCGGAGGACAACAAGACAAAGGACCCTCGGAGCGGACACAGGTGCTGGAAAATTGGGACTGATCATCCCCCACAACAACCACGGTAAGTTGGCAGTTATACTGTTCAGACTCACCGTTGGTGTGGTTTTCCTGTGCTTGTTGCTGCAAAGAGGATCTGAGGTTTGTCCCCGTGGTGGGGTGATTCTTGGGTGGAATCATATAGAGGTGCGGTCCCGTTGGGGGCCCAGTGCTCGAACCGTACCTCATAAGGGACGGACACCCCGGATTGACCAGTGATTGTGACTCTCTTTATAGTCAAAATATCCTGAAATCCTGAATTCGCTGTTCGAGTCAGGCGTGGTGATGTGATCGAAGACTGGGTAGGATACGTAACTCAGGTATATATAGATAGATATATATAACCAGAGGTGTCCGGAGGGATAGTCTGAGACGCCCTCCTCCTTTCACTGAGTACCGTGTTGAATCTTGGGCAATCCCAGAGGGGGATTATTGACCCAGTGGAACAGACTGAAACGGCCGCTCCAGATCTGTGCACAACTGAAGTGAGGATATTTAGCTCTAAATGAGTGAATCCGTGGAAGGAAAAGAAGAATTTTGTGGCTTGGCACATGCATTGTGTGACGAAGGTATTAGGAAGAACAGAGGAAATGAATTCTGATTGTTTCTGTTACTGCTATGTTGAAGAAGGAAAAATTGTCTATTATGACGGACGGGATGTATTGTTGTTCAAGAAAGTGACAGTGGTGCAGGAAAGAATTGAGAAAGTGATTGATTAAGAAGGAACTGAGATTGAGACTAATGTGTCAGGCAGATAAATAGTTAAAAGTGATGATTTGAAAGAAGAGGTCTCCCTGCTAGATGATAATTGTACAAGGAGACCGGGAGAAGCAGCCCCCGCCCCCACCTTTTCTTTGTTAAACTCTGACGGTACCTATTATCATCCGCCGCCAGTCTCAGTCCCCGCTATGTCTAATATTTCTAGTGGTTATGAGTATACTCCCTTCACCCCATCCCAAATAGACACCCTTTGCAATCAATTACCCAATCCAGAGACTTCCCCCATGGCTTTCTACAGGCAAATGGCAGCAAATTGAGAGATTTATTCCACTCCCCGAAGAGATCTATTACACATACTTCGAGTAAAAGTTGGGGAGGAGTATTTTCCAATTATTGAGGATGGCATAATATATAATATGAATCTGGATGGGGAAACCTATGAGAGTGGTGTTGATTTCTGCAATGCTTTAAAGGTTTGGGTACAAGATAGATTAGCGGACCAAGCTACCTCTCTCACAGGTATCACAAAGGCCAAAGGGGAGACTGCCGAGAAGTTCTATGGGCGTCTTATGGTAGTATTTAGAGATCTGCGATTCTCACTGTATAATGAAGCCCATACACATTTTTTTGTGGCAGCTTTGATGTCCGGCCTCAGACCCGAATTGCAAGAGGCAATAATTTCAGTTAGACCTGACGTTGAGAATTCCACTCCGGACAATGCATTGAAAGCAATAAAAAGTTTTCAGAAGAATTTAACCCGTTCTGCAGCAGCAAGGAAACAGAAAAATAAATCATCAGCGGCAGCTGTGACAGCCCCTGCTTTAGCAGCAGCCCCCACCATCGCGCCCAGCGTGGCTGCGAGCACACAGCAAATTCTGCCCCCCCCCTCAGACTTCAGCTCCCTACTCTCCTAATCCTATGACTAGGAACCTTACTGCCCAGACCCGCCGTGCCAATTCTTATCTGTAATTCTGGCGCTGTGCCCGACTCGGACACTTTCAGAGAGATTGTCATTCCCCTGCTGTTTTAATCGGGGTAGATGGCAGACCCAATTAATATACTTTCATAAACCCCATCCCTCTGGGACCCTTCCCCGAGGTTACTACTCAGTTTGTAATCTCTCCCACATGTCCAGTAGATTTACTAGGGGCAGATTTATCACAGTTCCGCTCCAGAATACAATTCCAAGATGATGGTCGGATGGTTCTTACGTTATAGAATCCCTATGTAGATTAAGACAGTGAGGAAATCTGTATTTTGCATGCCTTTCCCACAGATGCCACAAGGGGCCCAAAACAGTCCCAACTAGTTTGCAAAAAAAAAAAAATATGAGCAGGTGTCTTTTGCCATTGTTGTCACTGTTAGTCTCCTCAAGCATCTGGCAGCACTGAACTGTTGGGTTTCAGCCTCGAGACTTCAGTTCTGCCTTGGTCAAGTGATATTCTTGGGTCACTGTCTCCAGGGTGCCAGACACCTCGCAGAAGAAAGAAAAATAGCTGTCAGCTCCCTTCCTTTCCCAAAAGATGAAACTGAACTCCAGCGTTTTCTTGGACTATGCACTTATTGTTGTCAGTGGATACCGGATGCATCCCGCATAATGCAACCCCTTTACAATGCCTTGAAAGACGGTATAATGAACTATAAGGAAAGATGGCAGTGATGAGGATTTTCTCCAGTATGATTTTTCCCAACTTTTGACTGAAGAAACAGCTACTCCACCAAATGTCAGTGAGAATCCACTTCCAAATCCCAATCTGGTGTTATACACGGATGGTTGAAGATATGCTGATGAGTTTGGTAGATTCCACACGGGATACGCTGTTACCACAGAGGACACTGTAGTGCACGCAGCTGCGCTCCCGCCCTCACAGTCAGCACAAGAAGCAGAACTCTAGGCTCTGTCTACTGCATGTACTTTGGCCAAAAACAGACGGGCTAATATATACACAGACTCACGGTATGCATTTGGTATTGCTCACGATTTTGGGGCTATATGGGCCAATCGAGGGTTTATTACTACTGCCGGAACCCCAGTGAAAAATGCTGAAGCTGTTAAAACCCTCATGGACTCGATCAATTTATCTATTCAGGTGGCCATTATCAAAGTTAAGGCGCACGGTCCTAGGACCAGTCCATAGACTGTTGGCAATGTATTTGCGGATATGCAAGCAAAAGCCGCCGCTCTTTTACCCGTTAAACCAACCATACCAGCTATGGTGACCACACGCTATCAGCGTAAACAGTTACAAGAAGCACTGACCCTACAAGAACCTGATGATCTACAACAGACTGAAGTTTTCTGTCGGACCCCGCGAGACCGCTTAATGACGATGCAGAGAATGTCTCCAAAGGAAGAGGTGAAGCAATGGAAGACTGATGGGGCACGAATGGATAATGGTCTCTGGAAAAAGGACCAACTCGTGTGTCTCTCTAAGCGGATGTACCCTGCTATTGCCACATGGGCACATGGGCCTACACATCGAGGAAAGAATCAGGCCCTCGCACTGGTGCAAAAATTCTACTGGGCCCTGGTTCTCCAGTTGGCCGGAAGCATTCCCTGTTACCAACATGACTGCGAAGACCACAGCGAAGAAACTGGTGATGGAAGTTATATGCAGATATGGGGTTCCATAAGTTGTTGAAAGTGATCATGGTCCAGCCTTTTCTTCTTATGTGTACCAAGAAGTTCTGACAATGCTTGTATCCACTGTAGCCCTCCATACTCCGTACCACCCACAATCCAGTGGGGAAGTTGCGAGGCTGAACGGCACACTGAAGGGACAATTGACCAAAATGATGCAGGAGACTATGGCTCCATGGCCAGAGCTCCTACCCATTGTACTATACCACATTCGTATTACCCCTATTGCAAAACATGGCCTGTCCCCATATGAGATATTGTTTGGTGCTAGGCCCCCAGCTGCAAATTTTCAGCCTCAGCAGTTATCAGAAGAAACTGACCACGCTGTTCAATGTGTTATTCAGGTTAGTAAAAATCTTGCTAACACCCATGCTCTAGTTTCTTGTTTTCCAGATTCAGCAGAAACCGACACCTGTTATAACCTGAAGCCTGGTGATTTGGTAGTCGTGAAGAGGCATGTCAGGAAGCATGGACTAGAACCCTTGTATGACAGTCCCTATCAAGTTCTCATCACCCAACAAGCCAATAGCAAATGAAGGGGACATAATGTTTTGGTTTTTCGCATTTTCCATATTATTATTGGTAGAAGTTAAGGTTAAAGTTAGAAGATATTGAAAGACTCAGAGATCAATACGATAAAGACAATGATTGTAATAAGGACAGTTGGTGGTCAGACACCTTCTCCTTTCTCAATCCAGCCAATTGGTTTAAGAGAATTGGGGGCTGGATAGCTGGGATCTTACAAAGCTTGTTACACATTGCTGTCTGTATCCTTGTTGTATATGTGATACTAAAACTTGTTCTTTGGTGTATTTCTGTATGTATTAGGAAATTCTGCAGTAAGACAGCTAATGATAATACCAAAGACGTTGTCACCCCTGCTCTTCTCTACACTGATTTCAAAAGGCTACCTGATGAAGATGTTGAAGCCAAGCGCATGGCCATCTTCAAAAGATCTCCACCACCGTCATCAAAAATTGTTATTCGTGAACTGCAGTATACAGGGGGGATGGGTGCGCCGCGACAGCCATGACTGGTAATATGGCATCAGTCATGTGAAGACCAGTACCCCTCAAGCTGTTAGCTTGGGATAGCACCTCTGATGCTGCATATGTGTTAAAAATTTTTTTATCTAGGGGGGAATGTGAAGGGTTAAAACTAAAATTAGAGCTGAAGTTTCATTTCTCCATTTCTCCGAAGGTTTTGTTTCTCCATTTTTGTTGCTGTAAGATCAATTTTTGGAATTAGTATGAAAAAGTTCAGGATGTCATGAAACCAGACTGTTTCCATCAGGTGCAAGATAAGGGAACCGGGGGTGTAGAACTCTGAAGAATATGCCATTATATTACTTTCTGTGCTATTTGGATACGGACATATATGCAGTTTCCAGTTTTCTTGCAATATTATTGGCTTATAAAGGGAAATGATGCTATTGGTAGTTGAGAACTTTGCATAATTAAGCAAAAGATTATAAAAGAAGTGACTAAAATAAAGGGGACTAGTGATCTGTCTCGATCCTCCCGTACAGAGACCCCCGTCTCTGTGTGGTCATTTGAGTTGCTACAAACACTCTGTGGATTAATTTGGAAATCACTGGATCAACCGTGAAGGGTTAATTTAGCCCTCCCTAAATAGCTCCCTCAACAATATCAGTACCTGTTGCCCCTTATTTCTGATTTATTTTCCAGAGTTAAAAGTGCCTGTTTGTTTACCAAGCTTGACCTCAGGGGGCGTATAATCTTATTTCTTATTCACATCAAGCACGGGGATGAATGAAAGATGGCGTTTAATACTCCGGAGGGACATTTTGAGTACCTGGTGATGCCTTTTGGGCTCACTAATGCCCCTTCTGTCTTCCAGTCTTTTATGAACGATATTTTCCAGGACTTTGTGGATATGTTTTTGATCATTTATCTGGATGATATTTTGATCGTACACATATTTGGTATCGCCGCGTCCGTAACGACCAGCCCTATAAAACTGTCCCATTAGTTAACCCCTTTAGCGAACCCCTTAAAAAATAAAAAACGAAGCAAAAAATAATGATTTATTATCATACTGCCGAACAAAAAGTGCAATAACGTGCGATCAAAAAGATGCATATAAATAACCATGGCACCGCTGAAAACGTCATCTTGTCCCGCAAAAAACGAGCCACCACACAGCATCATCAGAGAAAAAATAAAAAAGTTATAGCTCACAGAATAAAGCGATGCAAAAATAATTATTTTTTATATAAAATTGATTTCATTGCATAAAAGCGCCAAAACATAAAAAACGACATAAATGAGGTATCGCTGTAACCGTACTGACCCGAAGAATAAAACTGCTTCATCAATTTTACCGCAGGCGGAACCGTGTAAACGCACACCCCAAAAGAAATTCATGAAACGCTGGTTTTTGTTCATTCTGCGTCCCAAAAATTGGAATAAAAAGTGATAAAAAAAAGTCACGTGCCCGATAATGGTACCAATAAAAACGTCAACTCGTCCCGCAAAAAATAAGACCTCACATGACTCGGTGGGTCAAAATATGGAAAAATTATAGCTCTCAATATGTGGTGATGCAAAAACTATTTTTACAATAAAAAGCGTCTTTTAGCGTGTGACAGCTGCCAAATATAAAAACCCCACCATAAATAGTAAATCAAACCCCCCCGTTATCACCCCCTTAGTTAGGGAAAAATAATAAAATTAAAAGAAAATGTATTTATTTCCATTTTCCCATTAGGGTTAGGGTAGGGTTAGGGTTAGGGCTAGAGTTAGGGCTGAGATTAGGGTTAGGGGTGTGTTGGGGTTAGGGTTGGAGTTAGAATTGGGGGGTTTCCACTGTTTAGGCACATCAGGTGCTCTCCAAATGCAACATGGCGTCTGATCTCAATTCCAGCCAATTCTGCGTTGAAAAAGTCAAATGGTGCTCCTTCCCTTCCAAGCTCTGCCATGCGCCCAAACAGTGTTTTATCCCCACATATGGGGTGTCAGCCTACTCAGGACAAATTGCAAAACAACTTTTGGGGTCCAATTTCTCCTGTTACCCTTAGGAAAATAGAAAATTGGGGCAAAAATATCATTTTTGTGGAAAAAAATGATTTTTTTATTTTCAAGCCCGGGCGTTATAAACTTCTGTGAAGCACTTGGGGGTTCAAAGTGCTCACCATACATCTAGATAAGTTCCGTGGGGGGTCTAGTTTCCAAAATGGGGTCACTTGTGGGGAGTTTCAATAGTTTAGCTACATCAGGGGCTCTCCAAACGCACATGACACCCGCAGACCAATCCATCAAAGTCTGCATTCCAAAACATCACTACTTCCCTTCCGAGCCCCAACGTGTGCCCATACAGTAGTTTTCTCCCACATATGGGATATCAGCGTACTCAGGACAAATTGGACAACAACTTTTGGGGTCCAATTTTTCCCATTACCCTTGGGAAAATAAAAAAAATGGAGACTAAAAGATCATGTTTGTTGAAAAAATACGATTTTTTTAATTTCACGCCCGGTCGTTATAAACTTCTGTGAAGCACTGGGGGGTTCAAAGTGCTCACCACACATCTAGATAAGTTCCTTAGGGGGTCTAGTTTCCAAAATGGGGTCACTTGTGGGGGGTTTCCACTGTTTAGGTACATCAGAGGCTCTCCAAAAGCAACATGACACCCGCAGACCATTCCATCAAAGTCTGCATTCCAAAACGTCACTACTTCCCTTCCGAGCCCCGACGTGTGCCCATACAGTAGTTTTCTCCCACATATGAGGTATCAGCGTACTCAGGACAAATTGGACAACAACTTTTGCGGTCCAATTTTTCCTGTTACCCTTGGGAAAATAAAAAAATTGGTGACTAAAAGATCATGTTTGTGGAAAATATATGATTTTTTTATTTTCACGCCAGGGCGTTATAAACTTCTGTGAAGCACTGGGGGGTTCATAGTGCTCACCACACATCTAGATAAGTTCCTTGGGGGGTCTAGTTTCAAAAATGGTGTCATTTGTGGGGGGTTTCCATTGTTTTGGTACATCAGGGGCTTTCCAAACGCGACTTGGTGTCCGATCTCAATTCCAGCCAAAAACGTCAAATGGCGCTGCTTCCCTTCCGAGCTCTGCCATGCGCCCAAATAGTGGTTTACCCCCACATGTGGGGTATCAGTGTACTCAGGACAAATTGCACAATAACTTTTAGGGTCCTGTTACCCTTGGAAAAGTAAGAATTGAGGGTGAAAAGATCATTTTTGTGGAAAAAATGATTTTTTAATTGTACGGCTGTACGTTATAAACTTCTGTGAAGCCCTTGGGGGTTCAAAGTTCTCACCACACATCTAGATAAGTTCCTTGGGGGGTCTAGTTTCCAAAATGGTGCCATTTGTGGGGGGGGGGGTTCCACTGTTTTGGTACATCAGGGGTTTTCCAATCGCGACATGGTGTCCAATCTCAATTCCAGCCAAAAAAGTCAAATGGCGCCGCTTCCCTTCTGAGCTCTGCCATGCGCCCAAATAGTCGTTTACACCCACATATGGGGTATCAGCGTACTCAGGACAAATTGCACAATAACTTTTAGGGTCCTGTTACCCTTGGGAAAATAAAAATTGGGAGTGAAAAAACCTTTGTTTGGAAAAAATATGATTTTTTAATTGTACCGCTGTACGTTATAAACGTCTGTGAAGCCCTTGTGGGTTCAAAGTTCTCACCACATAACTAGATAAGTTACTTGTGGGGTCTAGTTTCCAAAATGGGGTCACTTGTGGGGGGTGTCCACTGTTTAGGTACATCAGGGGCTCTCCAAACCTGACATGGCGTCCGATCTGAATTCCAGCCAATTTTGCATTGAAAAAGTCAAACGGCGCTCCTTCCCTTCCGAGCTCTGCCATGCGCCGAAACAGTGGTTTCCCCCCCCCACATATCAGGTATCAGCATACTCAGGACAAATTGCACAATAACTCTTGCTGTCCAATTTCTCCTGTTACCCTTGGTAAAATAAAAAAAATTGAACCTGAAGTATTTTTTTTGTGAAAAAAAGGTAAATGTTCATTTTTTTTAAATATTCAAAAAATTCCTGTGAGGCATCTGAAGGGTTAATAAACTTCTTAAATGTGGTTTTGAGCACCTTAAGGGGTGCAGTTTTTAGAATGGTGTCACTTTTGGGTATTTTCTATCATATAGACCCCTCAAAGTGGCTTCAAATGTGATGTGGTCCGTAAAAATAAAATGGTGTTGCAAAAATGAGAAATCGCTGGTCAACTTTTAACCCTTATTACTTCCTAACAAAAAAAAATTTTGTTTCCAAAATTGTGCTAATGTAAAGTAAACATGTGGGAAATGTTACTTATTAAGTTTTTTGTGTGCCACATCTCTGTGATATAAGGGCATAAAAATTCAAAGTTGGAAAATTGCGAAATTTTCGCCAAATTTCCGTTTTTTTCACAAATATAAATGCAAGTTATTTGAATGAAATTTTACCACTAACATGAAGTACAATATGTCACGAGAAAACAATGTCAGAATCACCGGGATCCATGGAAACGTTTCAGAGTTATTACCTCAAAAAGGGACAGTGGTCAGATTTGTAATGAACGTGCAAACCACCCTTGGGGGTGAAGGGGTTAATTTTGTGGTCTTTTTTCTTCCGGGCACTAAGAATGTTAAGGCGGACGCCCTTTCTAGGAGTTTCTTTGCGTATTCTCTTGTGACCGAGCCAACTACCATTCTAAATGAGGGTGTAGTTCTTTCCGTCATCTCACCCGATTTGAGACATGCCCTGGAGGAATTTCAGGAGGACAAGCCTGAACGTTGCCCAATTAGGAAAATTGTATGTCCCTGACCAGTGGAGGAAAAGAGTAATGTCTGAAATTCATTGCTCCGCGTTGGCTGGTCATCCAGGTATTTTTGGTACCAGAGATTTGGTGAGTCGGTCTTTTTGGTGGCCTGCCTTATCTCGTGATGTCAGGAATTTTGTGCAGTCCTGTGGGACTTGTTCTCGGTCCAAGCCCAGTTCTTGTTCTAGTGGGTGTCATGATCCCAGTGTGGGTTGGAGCCGCACGCTTGGGGTTAATGTCTGGAACCAGTGCTGGTGGACCTGCACTTCTGGGGTTAATGTTATGATCTCAGTGCAGACTCTTACCTGCACACCTGGAGCTTATTATTGTGGCCTCTCCTTGGTTCTGGGAAGGCTTCTTATAGCCTCAGGAAGCTCCAATCCCTGTCAGTTATACTTTCGCCCTTGGCAGAGTGTGTTGACGCCTGAGTGTGTTTGTGCTGTGTTCTGGTTGCCTGATACTTTGGTTTTGACTCGGTCTGTTCTCTGGATACTGCTTGTTGGATTCTGCTTGGTACCTTCTATGTCTGTTTGGTTTTGACCTTTGCTTGGCCCTGACTATCCGTTCTGTCTCATCCCTGGTACTTTACTGCTATCTCTGTGTATGACCCCTGTTTGCCTGACTTTGAGCATTCCTGTAGTTGTGTCCTGCCGATCTCTGGCAGCAGGATGCTAAGCCCCGCCCCTTGCAGTCACATGACTGAAGGTCCTTCACTGCTTGCTAAACTTCAGCATCCCCAGGTCCTGTTTGTCTGAGCTTCCCGGCCGTACCTGACCCCGCCCCCCTCTACAGTGCGGGTGAGTCCCTGCTCTGCGGAAGCTGCACGCCGGCACTGACAGGACCCTGACAGTGGGTTGTTGATGCCCCTGCCGGTGCCCAGGAGGCAATGGACACATATCTCAATGGATTTTATTTCTGATCTTCCTGTCTCTCAGAGGATGACTGTTATCTGGGTGATCTGTGATAGATTTTCTAAGATGGTCCATCTTGTACTACTCCCAAAGTTACCATCTTCTTCTGAGTTGGTGCCCTTTGTTTTACAACAGGTGGTTCGGTTGCACGGGATTCCTGAGAACATTGTGTCGGACAGAGGAGTCCAGTTTCCAGATTTTGGAGAGCTTTTTGTTCCAAACTGGGAATTCAGTTATCTTTCTCCTCTGCATTTCATCCTCAGACCAATGGGCAGACTGAGAGAACAAACCAGACTTTGTAATCCTATTTGAGATGTTTCATATCTGCTGATCAGGATGACTGGGTCTCCTTTTTGCCCTTAGCCGAATTTGCGCTAAACAATAGGGCTAGTTCTGCCAATTTGATGTCGCCCTTTTTCTGTAACTTTGGGTTTCATCCTCGATTTTCTTCAGGGCAGGTGGAATCTTCGGCCTGCCCAAGTGTGGATTCTGTGGTAGAGAGAATGCAGCAGATTTGGGACCAAGTGGTGGATAAGTTGTCCCACTCTCAGGAAAAAGCCCAACGGTTTTCCAACCATTGGTCCCCGGTTTAAAGTGGGTGATATTGTTTGGTTGTCTTCAAAGAATATTCCTATGAAGGTTGTGTCTCCAAAATTTAAGCCAAGATTCATTGGACCTTATAAGATTTTGGAAATCCTTAATCCCGTTTCTTTCCGTTTGGCTCTTCCAGTTACGTTTAAGATTCATAACATGGTCCATAGATCCTTGTTGAAGAGGTTTGTAGAGCCAGTAGTTCCGATGGCGGCGCCTCCTGACCCTGTATTGGTTAAAGGTAATTTGGAGTATGAGGTAGAGAAAATATTGGATTCTCGTTTGGCTAAACGGAGACTCCAGTACTTAGTCAAATGGAAGGGATATGGCCAGGAGGATAATTCTTGGGTCTCTGCTTCTGACATTCATGCCGAAAGATTGGTTCGTGCTTTTCACCGGGCCCATCCTGACCGGCCTGGTGGCGTGGATGAGGGTTCGGTGACCCCTCCTCAAGGGGGCGTACTATTGTGAATTCTCTCTCTGGCTTCCCTCTGATTACTGAAGGTAGTGGAGCTGATCAGATTGACAGAGGGGTTGCGAGTTCTCTTTCTGGGCTCCCTCTGGTGGTTACTGGAGGTAGTGGAGCTGATCTGATTAACAGAGGCTTGCCACCTGATAATGAGGAAGACGATTGGAGATCTGAGGTTTCAGATTGGGATTTAAGACAGCCGACTCCCTCTATCCCTGCTGGTTATTTTCTTCCTGTGTGTCCTGAGGTCTGATGTCTCCTGCTCCTTCCCTGCATGTTCAGCTAAGTGGTACATTTGCTACTCTGTTTGCATTTGATCTGGTTTTGTCTATCTCTGCTTTGTGCGGGTCAGCCAGCTCCGGCTGGGGCTGTGCTGAATCACCGCCCATATGTTACTGTTTGTGCCAGTTTGTTTTGTCCCCTGTTATATTGGTCTCCTTTTGCTTTCAGAATATTCCAGAGTGCTGATATAGTGGGGGTGAAGTCGTGTGACTTCAGTGTTTTTGTGCATCAGACGTGTTGGACTTTTGCAGGGTTTTTTGCGTGATTGCAGACAGTGTCTTTCCTTTCGTGTCCTGTCTAGTCAGTGTGGGCCCCATCGTTTGCTCAGTCTATTTTTCTGCCTGCGTTTGTGTTTTCATCTTGTCTCACTGACAATATATGTTTGGGGGCTATCTATTCCTTTGGGGTCTGCTCTGGGCAGTTTAGATTTCCCCTTTCTTGCTTTAGGCTTAGTTAGCTCTCCAGCTGTGACGAGGGGTCTAGGGCACCGTAGGTACGCTCCACGGCTACTGCTAGGTGTGTGGACAGGATTGCGGTCTGCAATCCGCTTAGTTACCAACCTCTCTGGTTTTCTGTGGCTTAGCCTGGGCCTGCTTTCCTCCCCGGTGACTCATTCATAACAGGTCAGGTTTATAGCTTCTCTAATCAGCCAAACTGTTTTGAGCTGTGCTAACATACTTGCACAAGGGTTTTCAAGGGTATTCTAACCATCCATTAGCCTTCTTACACGGTTAGAAAACACAATGTACCATAAGAACACTGTGGTGATGGTTGTTGGAAATGGGCCTCTATAAACCTATGAAGATATTTCATTACAAACCAGACGTTTGCAGCTAGAATAGTCATTTACCACATTAACAATGTATTGTAAGGTAGCGCTTGTCATTAAGGTAGGGGATACTCACTAGGCAGCCGATAAATCAGGTCCGGCACAGGTTTCTCAACATAACTCAGTCCATTCGGTTTATTATGCAGCATAAACCATCAACAGCAACATAAAGTTCATATCAGATCAGCATAGCTTCCATGACAGAGCTCCGCTCTGTTAATCCTGTGGTCACGCAGGCTTGGCTATGTCCAGTACGCAGGCTCTCTAGCCTTACAGTTATTTCCCCTGTCCGGGTTACCTCAGCCGCGTCTCAGTCCTGACGTTCATTGCCTCTCCTGGGAACTCTCAGACACGTGCAGCCATGACTACAGTCCTCATGTGCACTCAGGAAGGCAGACACATCTTCCTCAGCACGTCAGCCAGACGAGACCTTCCATACAGACCAACCAGGTCCAAGCATTCACTCATGTGACCTACCCTGGCCACCTTATATGGTCCGTAGTCACGCTCACCGGATTACATGGCTATGACCTCATCACAGGTCCTACAACCATTCACACACATATACTTTACTATGGGTGCTTTAAACACCCGCCCCTAGGTGGGTTTGTAGGGGATTGATCCCACCCGTCTCACCAATCACCTGAAGGCTTCTCCCTAACAAATTGGAACAAAACATCAGCTCTGCTGATCAGCACAGCTTCAAGCCTTCATCCCAAGACCACCCACATTGGGATAAATAACGGTCATTTAGGACCCTGCTCCTATTACCACTCTGGACATGGCTATCCGCCCATCCTGGGACACCCACACAGCGTGCCCTAGTGGACACAGTGGTCATAACACCACATACCTCCCCCTCTGTTCAAGCTTGTGGGGTTAAACACACGACATCACCCAGGGATCTCGAGACCGGGCACCCATGTCACCTTGCCCCACAGGGCGAGAGAACCGTCTCTGTTTGTTTTGTCTATCCTATGGCCTCATCTCTACATTAGGCCTCCCCCGCCCCCAGCGGTCAGAATATCGGTCTTGGGCTTTGGCCCTCCAGTCACAGTCTGTCTGGGTCATCAGACACTGTTTAGTCACCACACTTCTACAGTGCGCTTCATCACCTCCTTTTCTGTCTTGTAACAAATGGTACATCACCACGTCTAAGTTTGCTTTTCAGTTCATTAACCTCACGGTTCATTGCATCTGTTGTTTCTGTAGCATCCTCCAGTTCACTCTGTAATATACGGTGTAATGTATTGGCACATTGAGCCTCTTTCTCTGCTTCTTCCACCTGGCGCTTCAGCTGTTTCAGACGAACATTATTTCCCTCTGCCAGGTCTTTGTACTGCTCAGAATTACGCCTTTCATCATCCATTTTCATTAGTACATCCTTCAGTTTTTTCTCTGTACGCCGTACTTGTTTGCTTGCGGATTGTCGCTTTTTAGTTTCAGCATCAAGTTGTTCCTCCAGTTGTGCAATCTTTGCTTCCAAAGCGGTGATTGAAGCCTTGAATTTAGATTTAACAGAGCCTTCTAATTCTTGTAACTTCTGAGCATTACTAAGTTCTGCATTCAGATCAGCATTCATCTGGTCAACCTGAAGTGTGGCCTTTCTCAGCCTGTCATTGGCTAATTCAACGTTGCCTTATTCTTTCTCCAATTCTTCAAGCTGTGCAATGCGAGACTCTAAACGCCTCTTTTCTTCCAAAGCCAGAGCACCTTTACCACGGTTGTTGGCAACTTCATCGGCCAGTTCATCTCTTTCCTGCTGTGCTTGTCTTTTAGCACGCTCTGCAGCAGCCAGCTCCTCCTGCATATGAATCATCTCTGCTTCCATACTTTTCAGTTTCTTCTTGTCTTCACTCTGTTCATCACTCGGGCCCGGCCGCTGTAAGTTTTCGTCCCACTTCTTCTCCCGCCGAAGACCTCTTAGAGTTTCTGTGAGTACTCCTACCTCTTTTCTCTGAGGGACTTATTCAGACCTTGCCACTTTGCCAGGTGATCTTTGAACTCGGAGACTTCTTCCTCTAGCTCTTCTAGTCTGTGCTCCCTTTCTCTCTCAGAGCCACAGTTACCCCCAGAGTCTGAGTCATGCTGATCAACCGAGTGAACCCTCCAGTTACCCTCTGACCATGTGTCCGCTCCAGTCGTCTCATCTCCCAGCCCACCATCCATCATGTCACGAGACGTCAGGTCTGTACGTTGGGCAGATGTACCCCTTCTTCCGGTCACTTCTACAACTGACTTGTCCACTTTAGCAACCGTCACCATCTCAATGTCTGCTAGCTCACCAGTAGAAATGTCTCCATCCCCTTGCTGTAGAGGAACTCCCCTCTCTCACAAGCCAAAGAACAGTCTAGAATCCCGGCCTATAACCACTGGACAGTACAGATTCGGGACTATTGCGACATCCTGTCCCTCGATGTCCCAACCTGTCTCAAAGACTACCCGGGCCACTGGACACTCCTTAGTGCCCCCCGTGGTTACAAGTGACCCCAACATTTCTGCCGGGTATCTCAGGAGCAACCTTCAGTAGAGTCACCAGGCTCTCTGGGTCGACCATACCAACTATCTCTTCATTATTTACCTGGAGGCAACATCCCCATAGCATCGTGCCAGCTGGGTGGTTCACCAGGCAGATAGGGCAGACATAGGACATTTGCTCCTGGCACCAGTTCATCTGTACCAGCCTTTTTACATCGGGATGCTCCGCCACCATTCGCCGGGACTCCACCCTTGGGCGACTATCCCCTTTTGGGACTCCACCCCCTTTCGGGATTTCCCCATGTCCTTTCTACAGGTCTCCTTAGACCACAGTTCACACAAACAGTTTATGTCTTTTACGATACCACACAAGTTCTTGCTGGCACCGTCACAGCTGCTGGTGTCACCTTCATAACCCTGCCGAGTTACAGCAAGCCGCTTGTCAATTTTGTAATCCCGCCGAGTTACAGCAAGCCCCTTGTCACCTTCATAACCCTGCCGAGTTACAGAAAGCTGACTTGAAAGGGAAAAGAAAAAAAAAACACACACACAACACAAAAACATGTGTCCTGTCTGTGTGCTATTCAGGACGTCCGTCTCCTCCTGAGACTGTCCAACACACAGGGTGCACTGGGTGCTATTGAGGGAGCCGACCCTCCTCCCAGGGTTTCCCAATACATCGGCCTCACCAGGTCCAGGGGCTCAGCGGGTGCTCTTCAGAACATCTGTCTCCGCCTGAGACAGTTCAACACTCACGCCTCACCAGGTCCAAGGTCACAGCACGTGCTCCAGGGATCCGATTCTTCTCCCAGAACCTACCCACACTGACCCTCCAGGACCTTGCACACTGAACCCTTCAGGTACACAGTCTTTCTCACTGACCCCGGTCAGTACAACACGGACACCCGTCCGTTACATGTGCCGGCCACACAGGTTCTCGGGTACCTCTTATCCACAGAGGCACCCTATAGAGTCTTTTTCTCTGACCCCGGTCAGCATACCACACAGTTTTCACGACCGTCGCCTGCCGGCCACGCAGGTTCTCGGACCCCTCTACAGCATAGGTGTCCTATAAATTTCTTCCACTGACCCCGGTCAGCATATCACATGGTTTTCAAGACCGTCCACTCTCCTGGCTCATCGTTGTCAGCACTGCAACATAGAATCATAGAATCATAGAATCGTAGAGTTGGAAGGGACCTCCTGGGCCATCTGGTCCAACCCCCTGCTCAAAGCAGGATTCGCTAAATCATCCCAGTTAGATGTCTGTCCAGCCTCTGTTTGAAGACTTCCATTGAAGGAGAACTCACCACTTCTCGTGGCAGCCTGTTCCACTCATTGATCACTCTAACTGTCAAAAAGTTTTTTCTAATATCTAATCTGTGTCTCCTCCCATTCAGCTTCATCCCATTGCTTCTAGTCTTTCCTTGTGCAAATGAGAATAAAGTTGATCCTTCTACAATGTGACAGCCCTTTAGATATTTGTAGACAGCTATTAAGTCTCCTCTCAGTCTTCTCTTTTGCAAACTAAACATTCCCAAATCCTGCAACCTTTCCTCATAAGACAGGGTTTGCAGACCGGTCACCATTCTGGTCGCTCTTTTCTGAACTTGCTCCAGTTTGTTGATGTCTTTTTTAAAATGTGGTGCCCAAAATTGGACACAATATTCCAGATGAGGTCTGACCAAAGAGGAGTAGAGGGAAATAATTACTTCACGTGATCTAGACTGTATGCTTCTGTTAATACATCCTAGAATTGCATTTGCCTTTTTTGCTGCTGCATCACACTGTTGACTCATATTCAGTCTGTGATCTATTAGTATACCCAAGTCTTTTTCACATGTGCTGTCACTTAGCCCTATTCCTCCCATTCTATATATGCTTTTTTCATTTTTATTGCCCAGATGTAGTACTTTGCATTTCTCCCTGTTAAAAACCATTCTGTTAGTTGCTGCCCACTTCTCCAGTTTATTTAAATCTTTTTGAATCCTCTCTCTCTCTTCTCTAGTATTAGCTATCCCTCCTAGCTTTGTGTCATCAGCAAATTTAATCAGTTTACCCTCAATTCCTTCATCTAAATCGTTGATAAAGATGTTGAACAATACAGGGCCCAGGACAGAGCCCTGTGGTACCCCACTTGAGACATTCTTCCAACTGGATGTGCAGCCATTTACGACCACTCTTTGGGTCCGATCACTAAGCCAGTTATGAATCCACCTAACAGTTGCCTTGTCCATTCCATACTTAGTCATTTTTTCAATAAGGATTGTATGAGAGACTTTGTCAAATGCTTTGCTGAAGTCAAGATATACTATATCTACAGCATTTCCTTGATCCACCCAATCAGTAATACCATCATAGAAGGAAATTAAATTAGTCTGACATGACTTATTAGTTACAAACCCATGCTGACTCTGTTTAATCACTTCATTCTTATCCAGGTATTGACATACATGTTGTTTAATAATTTGTTCAAAGATCTTTCCTGGTATAGAAGTCAGACTCACCGGCCTATAGTTGCCTGGGTCCACCTTCTTCCCCTTTTTGAAGATAGGAACAACATTTGCTCTTCTCCAGTCTTCTGGCACTTCTCCTGTTCTCCAAGAATTTTCAAAGATTATGGAGAGGGGTTCAAAAATTTCTTCTGCTATCTCCTTCAGTACTCTGGGGTGTAATTCATCTGGACCTGGAGACTTGAATACATTTAGGTTAGCTAAGTGTTTCCTCACTATCTTTCTGTTTATAGATATCCTGGATTCTTCTATTCCCTTAATAGGACAGTGAATAACAGTTGATGTTACATTTCCTTTCTGAGAGAAAACAGATGCAAAATAGGAATTTAAAAGTTCAGCCTTCTCAACATCCTGTCTTACCATTTCATCATTTTCATCCTGTAAAAATCCTATAGCATCTTTGACTTTTCTTTTACTTTTGACATATCCCCAAAATCCTTTATTATTGCTTTTGACATCTCTTGCAAGCCTCAATTCATTTTCAGCTTTAGATAATCTGATTTGTGCCTTGCAGGTTCTGCAGACAGCATTATATTCTTCTTTAGATATGCCTCCTTCTTTCCATTTTGTAAACATTTTTTGCTTCCTTTTTAGCATGTGCTTAAGTTCTGTGTTCATCCATCCTGGTTTCCTTAAATGCTTCCTATTCTTCCCTCTTTTCGGAATTGTTAACAACTGTGCTTTGAGAATTTCATTTTTCAAGATTTCCCATCCTTCCTGGACATTTTTGTCTTTAAGGATATCCAGCCATTGGATCCCTCCAATTCTCTTTCTGAATCCCTTAAAATCTGCCTTTCTGAAATCTAACCTTGACGTCTGAGTCTTCACAGGTCTTCCGCCTCTAGTTATCCAAAATTCTAAAATAGCATGGTCGCTACCTCCTAGGGTCCCAGCCACTTTTACCTCCTCAACCATTTCCTCCCTGTTTATAAGGATTAGATCCAAGGTAGCAGTTCCCCTTGTTTTCTCCTTTACCTTTTGGAAGATAAAGTTGTCAGCAAGAGAGGATAAGAATTTCCTTGACCTGTTAGTTTTGCCTGAGAGAGATTCCCAACAAATGTCTGGATAGTTGAAATCTCCCATGACAACTATGTCATATTTTTTGGAGAACTTGGCCATTTGATGCGCTTTTGGAACTGTTGCCCTTAGCAACCGAATTTTGCAGACCTGGTCCGTTGCCCCTAGCAACAAGGCTACAACATTGCCCTTTGCATTCTCCACCAATTGTAAGGTAGCGCTTGTCATTAAGGTAGGGGATACTCGCTAGGCAGCCGATAAATCAGGTCCGGCACAGGTTTCTCAACATAACTCAGTCCATTCAGTTTATTATGCAGCATAAACCATCAACAGCAACATAAAGTTCATATCAGATCAGCATAGCGTCCGTGACAGAGCTCCGCTCTGTTAACCCTGTGGTCACACAGGCTTGGCTATGTCCGGTACGCAGGCTCTCTAGCCTCACAGTTATTTCCCCTGTCCGGGTTACCTCATAGCTGCTTCTCAGTCCTGACGTTCATTCCCTCTCCTGGGAACTCTCAGACATGTGCAGCCATGACTACAGTCCTCATGTGCACTCAGGAAGGCAGACACATCTTCCTCAGCACGTCAGCCAGACGAGACCTTCCATACGGACCAACCAGGTCCAAGCATTCACTCATGTGACCTACTCTGGCCACCTTTTATGGTCTGTAGCCACGCCCACCGGATCACATGGCTATGACCTCATCACAGGTCCTACAACCATTCACACACATATACTTTGCTATGGGCATTTTAAACACTCGCCCCTAGGTGGGTTTGTAGGTGATTGATCCCAACCGTCTCACCAATCACCTGAAGGCTTCTCCCTAACACCTTGGGATAAAACATCAGCTCTGCTGATCAGCACATAATCAAGCCTTCATCTCAAGGCCACCCACCTTGGGATACATAACGGTCATTTAGGATCCTGCTCCTATTACCACTCTGGACATGGCTATCCGCCCATCCTGGGACACCCACTCAGAGCCCCCTAGTGGACACAGTGGTCACTACACCACAGTATAATGTGTATTTCTGAATCATTTAATGTTAGCTTCATTGGAAAAAAACTGCTTTTCTTTCAAAAATAAGGAAATTTCTAAGTGACTCTAAACTTTTGAACAGTAGTGTAAATATATATACATATATATATATATATATACATACACACAGTGCCTTGCAAAAGTATTCGGCCCCCAGGAACTTTTCAACTTTTTCCCACATATCATGCTTCAAACATAAAAACCAAATGTAAATTTTTGGTGAAGAATCAACAACAAGTGGGACACAATTATGAAGTTGAACGAAATGTATTAGTTATTTTAAATTTTTGTGTAAAGTCAAAAATTGAAAAGTGGGATGTGCAATATTATTCGGCCCCTTTACTTTCAGTGCAGCAAACTCACTCCAGAAGTTCATTGTGGATCTCTGAATGATCCAATGTTGTTGTAAATGACTAATGATGATAAATATAATCCACCTGTGTGTAATCAAGTCTCCGTATAAATGCACCTGCTCTGTGATAGTCTCAGGGTTCTGTTTGAAGCACAGAGAGCATCATGAAGACCAAGGAACACAACAGGCAGGTCCGTGATACTGTTGTGGAGAAGTTTAAAGCCGGATTTGGATACAAAATGATTTCCAAAACTTTAAACATCCCGAGGAGCACTGTGCAAGCAATCATATTGAAATGGAAGGAGTATCATACCACTGCAAATCTACCAAGACCTGGCTGTCCCTCTAAACTTTCATCTCAAACAAGGAGAATACTGATCAGTAGAGTTGAGCGATACCGTCCGATACTTCAAAGTATCGGATCGGAATGGATCGGCCGATCTTAAAAAAAAGTATCGGTATCGCCGATTCCGATACCGGAAGTCCCATTCAAGTCTATGGGACTTCCGGTATCGGAATAAGAAAAATCCTGTTTTTCCCTTGTACAGCCTCTCTGGGGTCTGTACGGGCCTTTCGGGGGGCTGTGCCGGCCTGCCAGGGGGTCTGTGCAGGCTCCGGTGGTCTGTGCAGGCCTGCCGGGGGGCTGTGCAGGCTCCGGGGGGCTGTGCCGGCCTGCCGGGGGGCTGTGCAGGCTTCGGGGGGCTGTGCCGGCCTGCCGGGGGGCTGTGCCGGCCTGCCGGGGGGCCGTGCAGGCTTCGGGGGTCTGTGCAGGCATCGTCCGATGGGACTACAAGTCCCATCGGGCGATGCCTGCTACCATGACAGTGATTGACACATTAGCCAATGATGGGACAGTAGTAGTCCCATCATCCGGCTAATGTGTTGAATGTAAAAAAAAAAAAAAAAAAAAAAATTACATGCTTCATACATACAACATGCATACTACATACATGCTACATTCATACTACATACTACATACATGCTACATTCATACTACATATATACTACATGCAACATACATACTACATATATACTACATGCAACATACATACTACATATATACTACATGCATGCAACATGCATACTACATATATACTATATGCTACATACATACTACATATATGCTACATACATACTACATATATACTACATGCATGCTACATACATACTGCATGCTACATACATACTACATGCTACATACATACTACATATATGCTACATACATACTACATATATACTACATGCATGCTACATACATACTGCATGCTACATACATACTACATGCTACGTACATACCACATATATACTACATACATACTACATGCATGCTACATGCTACATACATACCACATACATACTACATACATACTACATGCTCATACTACATATATACTACATGCATGCTACATACATACTACATGCTACATACATACCACATATATACTACATACATACTACATGCTACATACATACTACATACACTCACTGGCCACTTTATTAGGTACACCATGCTAGTAACGGGTTGGACCCCCTTTTGCCTTCAGAACTGCCTCAATTCTTCGTGGCAGAGATTCAACAAGGTGCTGGAAGCATTCCTCAGAGATTTTGGACCATATTGACATGATGGCATCACACAGTTGGCGCAGATTTGTCGGCTGCACATCCCTGATGCGAATCTCCCGTTCCACCACATCCCAAAGATGCTCTATTGGATTGAGATCTGGTGACTGAGGAGGCCATTTGAGTACAGTGAACTCATTGTCATGTTCAAGAAACCAATCTGAGATGATTCGAGCTTTATGACATGGCGCATTATCCTGCTGAAAGTAGCCATCAGATGTTGGGTACATTGTGGTCATAAAGGGATGGACATGGTCAGCAACAATACTCAGGTAGGCTGTGGCGTTGCAACGATGCTCAATTGGTACCAAGGGGCCCAAAGAGTGCCAAGGAAAAATTCCCCACACCATGACACCACCACCACCAGCCTGAACCGTTGATACAAGGCAGGATGGATCCATGCTTTCATGTTGTTTACGCCAAATTCTGACCCTACCATCCGAATGTCGCAGCAGAAATCGAGACTCATCAGACCAGGCAACGTTTTTCCAATCTTCTACTGTCCAATTTCGATGAGCTTGTGCAAATTGTAGCCTCAGTTTCCTGTTCTTAGCTGAGAGGAGTGGCACCCGGTGTGGTCTTCTGCTGCTGTAGCCCATCTGCCTCAAAGTTCGACGCACTGTGCGTTCAGAGATGCTCTTCTGCCTACCTTGGTTGTAACGGGTGGCAATTTGAGTCACTGTTGCCTTTCTATCAGCTCGAACCAGTCTGCCCATTCTCCTCTGACCTCTGGCATCAACAAGGCATTTCCGGCCACAGAACTGCCGCTCACTGGATTTTTTTTCTTTTTCGGACCATTCTCTGTAAACCCTAGAGATGGTTGTGCGTGAAAATCCCAGTAGATCAGCAGTTTCTGAAATACTCAGACCAGCCCTTCTGGCACCAACAATCATGCCACGTTCAAAGGCACTCAAATCACCTTTCTTCCCCATACTGATGCTCGGTTTGAACTGCAGGAGATTGTCTTGACCATGTCTACATGCCTAAATGCACTGAGTTGCCGCCATGTGATTGGCAGATTAGAAATTAAGTCTTAACACACAGTTGGACAGGTGTACCTAATAAAGTGGCCAGTGAGTGTATATACTACATGCATGCTACATACATACTGCATGCTACATGCATGCTACATACATACTACATACATACTACATGCTACATACATACCACATATATACTACATACATACTACATACAATACATTCATACAATACATACATAGACATACAGTACATATAACATAGAGTAACATACTTACCAATACTTGTCACATTGTTCCCCGAAGCCATTGTTTTTTACAGACTAATATTAACATAACAAACCACAAAAATACTCACCCACGATCTGAAGTAGTCCACGAGTGTGTCCCACGACGATCTTGGGTAGAGAACTGCAGCATCAGCTGTTGCTGCCGTTCTCTACGGGCTGCAGGAATCCAATGACGGAAGGTAGGTATCCTTCCGCACTGTATTCCTCCGCCACTTAAAAAAAAAAAAGTCCCTAGTTTCACTTTATGCCATTGCTGTGTGGGAAATTCCCATGCAGCAATGGCATAAAGTGAGACTAGGGACTTTTTTTTTTTTTAAGTGGTGGAGGAATACAGTGCGGAAGGATACCTACCTTCCGTCATTGGATTCCTGCAGCCCGTAGAGAACGGCAGCAACAGCTGATGCTGCAGTTCTCTACCCAAGATCGTCGTGGGACACACTCGTGGACTGCTTCGGATCGTGGGTGAGTATTTTTGTGGTTTGTTAGTTAATATTTATTCCGTAAAAGACAATGGCTTCGGGGAACAATGTGACAAGTATTGGTAAGTATGTTACTCTATGTTATATGTACTGTATGTCTATGTATGTATTGTATGAATGTATTGTATGTAGTATGTATGTAGTATATATGTGGTATGTATGTAGCATGTAGTATATATGTAGTATGTATGTAACATGCATGTAGCATGCAGTATGTATGTAGCATGCATGTAGTATATATGTAGTATGTATGTAGCATGTAGTATGTATGTAGTATATATGTGGTATGTATGTAGCATGTAGTATGTATGTAGCATGCATGTAGTATATATGTAGTATGTATGTAGCATGCATGTAGTATATATGTGTTATGTATGTAGCATGCATGTAGTATGTATGTAGCATGCAGTATGTATATATGTAGCATGCATGTAGTATGTATGTAGTATGTATGTAGTATGTATGTAGTATGTATGTAGCATGCAGTATGTATGTAGCATGTATGTAGCATGTATGTAGTATGTATGTAGTATATATGTAGTATGTATGTAGCATGTAGTATGTATGTAGCATGCAGTATGTATGTAGCATGTATGTAGTATGTATGTAGTATATATGTGGTATGTATGTAGCATGTAGTATGTATGTAGCATGCATGTAGTATATATGTAGTATGTATGTAGCATGCATGTAGTATATATGTGTTATGTATGTAGCATGCATGTAGTATGTATGTAGCATGCAGTATGTATATATGTAGCATGCATGTAGTATGTATGTAGTATGTATGTAGTATGTATGTAGTATGTATGTAGCATGCAGTATGTATGTAGCATGTATGTAGCATGTATGTAGTATGTATGTAGTATATATGTAGTATGTATGTAGCATGCATGTATGTAGTATGTATGTAGTATATATGTAGTATGTATGTAGCATGTAGTATGTATGTAGCATGCATGTAGTATATATGTAGTATGTATGTAGCATGTAGTATGTATGTAGCATGTATGTAGTATGTATGTAGTATGTATGTAGTATATATGTAGTATGTATGTAGCATGTAGTATGTATGTAGCATGCATGTAGCATGCATGTAGTATGTATGTAGCATGTAGTATGTATGTAGCATGCATGTAGTATGTATGTAGTATGTATGTAGTATATATGTGTTATGTAGTATGTATGTAGCATGTAGTATGTATGTAGCATGCATGTAGTATGTATGTAGTATGTATGTAGTATTTTTTTTTTTTTTTTTTTTTTAACATTTAACACATTAGCCGGATGATGGGACTACTACTGTCCCATCATTGGCTAATGTGTCAATCACTGTCATGGTAGCAGGCATCGCCAGATGGGACTTGTAGTCCCATCGGACGATGCTTGCACAGACCCCCGGACATCAGCACAGCCCCCCGGCAGGCCGGCACAGCCCCCCGGCAGGCCGGTACAGACCCCCACAGGGTGCACAGACCACCGGCAGGCCGGCACAGCCCCCCGGCAGGCCGGTACAGACCCCCACAGGGTGCACAGACCACCGGCAGGCCGGCACAGCCCCCCGGCAGGCCGGTACAGACCCCCACAGGGTGCACAGACCACCGGCAGGCCGGCACAGCCCCCCGGCAGGCCGGTACAGACCCCGGGCAGTCCACACAGCCCCCCGGCAGGCCGGCACAGCCCCCCGGCAGGCCGGCAGAGACCCCCGGAAGGCCCGAAATGACGGCGCATCATGATGCGCACACACCGCGCATCATGATGACGTCAGGCTGTCAATCAACTTTGAACTTCCGATTCCGATGCCGACTTCCGATATTGAAAAAATATCGGAAGTCGGTATTGGAATTCCGATACAGCAAGTATCGGCCGATACCCGATACTTGCGGTATCGGAATGCTCAACACTACTGATCAGAGATGCAGCCAAGAGGCCCATGATCACTCTGGATGAACTGCAGAGATCTACAACTGAGGTGGGACAGTCTGTCCATAGGACAACAATCAGTCGTACACTGCACAAATCTCGCCTTTATGGAAGAGTGGCAAGAAGAAAGCCATTTCTCAAAGATATCCATAAAAAGTGTAATTTAAAGTTTGCAACAAGCCACCTGGGAGACACACCAAACATGTGGATGAAGGTGCTCTGGTCAGATGAAACCAAAATCGAACTTTTTGGCAACAATCCAAACGATATGTTTGGGGTAAAGGCAACACAGCTCATCTCCCTGAACACACAATCCCCACTGGCAAACGTGGTGGCAGCATCATGGTTTGGGCCTGCTTTTCTTCAGCAGGGACAGGGAAGATGGTTAAAATTGATGGGAAGATGGATGGAGCCAAATACAGGACCTGTTACGGCGGCGGAACACACTTAAAAAAATATAGATAAACGTGTTCGCCGCCCGGGGTCCACCGTGAGGCAGGTGTAATAACCGCTGCTGAAAAGGCAGAGCACCAGGACGATAATGTGCACAGGAAGAACTGAACCTGGTGCACAAAAGCAAACTCTGTTAAAACTCACAGAGCTGTACCCAAAACACAAATGCAAAAAACGCTGAGTCTGTATTAGCCTCACAGACACTCAGCAGCACACGTGCGGTAGCCAAAGCCGGAGTAGTTAAGAACAGCACTACACCCGAATGGACTTACCGTAAGTAGGCGTGTGCACGGCGTCGCAACTGCGAACGCCAAAAGCGGGCTGCAAGCGCGATATAGCAGGCGCAAAGCAGGACGCTGGCTGCTGAAACTGGCGGAGCCTGAGCGCGCTGGCGCTAGCGCTCACACTGGCTGTGTCCCAATCACTCACACATTCATATTATCAGAGGGAAGGGGTTTCTTAATAAGTCATTCACCAGTCCAAGCATCCGTCACCAAACACACAGCAGCAAGTATGGAAAATATTAGCACATGGCATAGCGGCCATGCGCACTTTTTATAGCGTACGGGACCTGCTGGAAACCTCCAGAGGCCCGAGCATAACCAATCAAATCAGGAGCAGGACCTGAGCACCAGACTCCTGAACTCCAATGAGAGCTTGTCCCGTGAGCATGCTCAGATGCAGGGAAAAAGGACTTAGCCTCAGGAGACAAATGTGAGAATCTGGGTTGCTGCATATGCATAGAATGACCCAGATTCCTAACAGGACCATTCTCGAAGAAAACCTGCTGGAGTCTGCAAAAGACCTGAGACTGGGACAGAGATTTGTCTTCCAACAAGACAATGATCCCAAACATAAAGCAAAATCTACAATGGAATGGTTCACAAATAAACGTATCCAGGTGTTAGAATGGCCAAGTCAAAGTCCAGACCTGAATCCAATCGAGAATCTGTGGAAACAGCTGAAAACTGCTGTTCACAAACTCTCTCCATCAAACCTCACTGAGCTCGAACTGTTTGCCAAGGAAGAATTTGCAAGAATTTCAGTCTCTCGGTGTACAGAACTGATAGAGACAAACCCCAAGCGACTTGCAGCTATAATCGCAGCAAAAGGTGGCGCAACAAAGTATTAAGTTAAAGGGGCTGAATAATATTGCAAGCCCCAGTTTTCAGTTTTTGTATTTTCACAAAAATTTAAAATAACCAATAAATTTTGTTCAACTTCACAAATGTGTTCCACTTTTTGTTGATTCTTCACCAAAAAATCTATTCTATTCTAACCTGTCAGTGTGATTTTACTGTACACCGCACATGAATTGCCGGCTTTTCTAAGGACACCGATGCGTAAAAATCGGACAGCACTCGAATGGTCCGAGTGCTGTGCAATTTTTTTTCTTGCATCCATTGACTTACGTTGGTGAGTCTCTTCCGAGATACGCTGCAAATAGCAGCATGCTGCAATTTTTTTCTCAGTCTGATTTCAGCTGAGAAAAAAAAATCGCAGATGAGATGTAACGCATTGAATAACATTGGTCAGTGTGCAATCCGATTTTTTTCTCAGATTGCACTCGTCCTTTTTTCTCGTAAATGAATATGAGCCCTTAGATGAAAGTCAGCTGAACTTGTCTTAGACAGGTCAACCATCTGATGTGTATGGGACTCTCACAACTCCCACTCGACATGATGAGAGGGGACAGAAGGATTGGGCCGTTGGAGTTTCAGTGCTCCATTGTTATGTATTCAATGGGAAAGGTTTTTATTGGCTTGGTATGTCCATAAAAGAAATGCATGGATTGAACTGTTCAATCCCTACATACAATTGTAGCCATACAATTAGGGCTCATTGAGACATCAGTATTTTCCACAAGCGAGAAAAACTGACGGATTATTTTGATCACATTTTGATAAGAGTTTGATCAGTGTGAGGCGAGTGTCCTCAGTCAGTTTTTGTCGTAAGTGGAGAGAAAAAAAATGTCTTCATCTTCTCCATTCTTACCGTCCATGAAAATCTGACCCCCTTTTTTCAAGGACCCAAATAATCGCAATACCGTTTTTGATCCGACGATTGGAACAAAATTGGACGTCTACAGTATTTTCCGTGGACCATTTGGGTTGAGAAGAAAATAGGATGTGTTATCATCACCATAGAATTTATAGAATTAAAAAGCAGATAGCATTCGTAAAAAACTGACATGTGAATGAGGCCTTATAGCACTAAAATGTATAAATAGATGTGGTTAGGGCATGTCACATTTCCACCAGAACCTGCTCCTGCAGCTTCAGCACCTGTCGCCAGGTACCGCCGTCGTACTCACTCTGCAGGCGGTGCTGGTGATAAGTCAGAACCAGAAGCTCTGGACGGCGGGTTTTGTCCAACTACTAAGGTTAGAGGGTCTGGGATCTGTAGTGCCGTCAGTCTGGCAGTATGGGTGTGTGAGCTTCCAGCTGAAGTTATCAGCTTCCTGCTCCAGCCAATTGGACAGCACTATACCCTACTAAGGCTTCCTGCATGCTACTGGAAGCTGCTAGATATAGCTTAGTGTTCCCCTGGCTAGTTGTGCATTTTCTGCTCCTTTTTAATTTAGAGTATTCCTGTTTTGACTGGCTTGTTTTGACTACTCTTCCGGATCCTGATTTTGTTGCGACGTGACCTGCTTGGCGATTTTTCCTGCCTCTGAATGGCAGCCCTTAAATAGTAGCATTCCACTGGTTTCTATTGTAAAGCTAGGTCCCTGTACACGGGTTGAAGAGTATTGGGATTTCTCTGGAGTTTGCCAGATTGAGTGGCTTGTGCCAAGTCTATCTGAGACAGACTTTTGAGCTTGTGGCTTCAGGAAAATGTTACAGGGCGCAGTCAGATGACTATATGAATGGAACTAAGATTGGACCGCAATGCATGGACTAGCTGCCGTGTCTCCTAACTCAAGTGTGACAGCGTCATAGAAATATATTAAATTGTCATGCTCAGGTCAGGAGACCTGCGATCAGTCCGTGCAGTGCAGTCCGATCTCTTTGACATCTGAATGCTCCTGTTGTGAGTTCATTTTTCCCTTCACCATTGAGGTCTGATGAACTCCCTCCTCTAGTGAAGGAAGGTAGTGAGACTGATTACCAAACACCTGGGCAGCTAGATGATGACTGGGTGGCTGGAATTGAGGACTGGATATAAGGCTGCCGATGCCCTTCTTCCTGGCTGGTGATTTTCCTGCTGGATTCTTGGAGACCAGTCTGATTCCTGCATCTTAAAGCTAAGTTTTTCTGCTCTGCTTTGTACTCTTCAGTTTTGTTTTTGTTTTGCCTTGTTTTTTGGGAGTTCTGCCATCCCCGGCCAGGGGTGAGCTGAATTCCATTTTTGTCTCTGATCTGTTGTTCTTTTGCTCTGTCTTCAGAATATACCTGAGTGCCGATATAGTCTTTTGAAGCCTAGCGTCTTCAGGGCCTGTTTTTCCTATCAGTCGGTTGGCTCATTTTGATAGGGTTTTTGCGGATGGCAGACAGCAGCTTTCCTATCCTGTCCTATGTAGTTAGCTTGGGCCCCATCATTTGCTCAACCTATCTTTCTGTGTTAGTGTTTTCATCTTGCTTCACCGTCATTATATGTTGGGGGCTGCCTATTGCTTTGGGGTCTGCTCTGGGGCTATTTAGTTTTTCCCCTTTCTGTCTTTAGGCTATGTAGTTCTCCGGCTGTGATCGAGGGGTCTAGGGCACCGCAGGAACCCCCCACGGCTACTGCTAGTTGTTGTGGATAGGTTCAGGGGTCTGCAATCCGATAGCTGCCAACCTCTCTGGTTTTTCAGGACTTAGCTGGTATTTTGTTTTTTCCTCCTTCGGTGACTCATCATAACATGCTCCCTTATGTGTAGCCATTTGTCCCTGTGTTGCTCAGTTGGGTGTCATAGCCCATTACATTTACATCCTCACACAGTACTGTGTCTGCACACGCTGCTTTGTCTGGTACTGGGCAGAGCTGCAGTGCATTTTCTTACGACATTGATGGGGCGCCATGGTGCCCGCTAGCTTAGCGTTATTAGGGTATTTGATAAATGCCTTCATTTGGAGACGTCTGTTTCTGTGAAAGATTCTTCGTAAATCAGTTTAACGTTGTTAAAAGTAGTTGGGTTCCAAGCCTGAATAGAAGACTGATACCGCAGAATAAAAATAAAAGTGATGTGAAGGGTATGTACCAATTTGAGACTCCTCTGAGGAATCAACAGCAATTAAATGCTGCCCATCAAAGCATTTATTTTCTGGCTATTAAATTGTGGATATTTTTAGAGTTCCCTCCTGCCGTTTGCTCTTTTCTATGGCCCCACTGTTGCCCCTTTGTGTCTTTCTTTATACACGCTGTGTATTGCTGCCGAGATAGCGAGGATGAATTACGCGGCTAAGACAAGTTTTCATTTTTGAATGGAGTAGTTTATATTTCCAAATTCTTCTGTTCGCAGGATACACAAAGCTTTGTGGTAACCTCCAATGACTAAAGATGTCAACTCTTGTGACTTCTTTAAGGGATCCGGTTACGTGCATTACCATAATGCAGTATGAGTCTAGACCTCCCTATATGACAATGGCTATACTTATTAGGTCATTCAACGTTGGATCTACTTTAAGGCTGTTGACTCCTTATTGACCCAGCAATTTTTCATTTTTGCTCCTTCGCTTTTTCTCCCTTTTTTCCTTATGCTGTAACTTTTAATTTTCTTTCCCGTCAGCATAGCTGTATGAGGGGATTTAATCACATGATCTGATCATTCTGCTCATGTCGCTCTGATCCGGTGGTCAGAGCTTCAATTGTACTTGCGTCTGTAAGATGCTAGTACAATTGATCCCTGGGAGCCGGCGTGCTGCAACTTCTCTGTGCAGGCTGTCAGCTTGACAGCCGGAACAGAGAACAGCCGACTCCCAGTTCGAAGGCGGCAGAATGCAGCTGCCGGGGGAGACACTGCGGACCACCGCATTAGGCGGCCGACTGCGCCCCCCTGCCAGCAGCGTCTCAGGGGCACATGCCCCGGCTGCCCCCCTAGATTCGCCTCTGCAAAGACCTGTCATTCGAGCTGACCCTGGCTTTGAACAGCCAAAAAAGGATCTTCTCATAGGTACTTCTCCCTCTGTAGATTAAAATATATCTATTGGAACAATGAAGAATGTGCTGATGGGCTCCCATTAAAGAAGCGCTCCTATTAAAGTTTTTATCCTCTTGATATATTACATTCATTATGTAGCACACTTATAATTGCTCATTTTGCCATTCTACCAGCCAATTCTTCTCTTTTCCATTAGGTCTATGATATCGCGTAATTAAAAACTGACTAGCTGAATCCTTCTAAACTCTATGTAGAAACAGGAAGTCAATTTTCCATACATGAGTCACTGTAAAAGTGCCTGGCCTGGGGAAGAAGGAGCAGCTAGTTCAGGAGGTGAAGAGTAGGATGATTTCTGCAGGGACAAGAGATTTCCTGTTTTTCTCACAGCAGAGAAAAGAAAAGAATTTACTAGGTAGAAAGGCAAAATGAGTAATTGTAACTAGACAGTATATTAAGAGGATAGAAACTTTGATGGGTGTGCTTCTTTAATAACTGACTGTCTCTGAACAATGTCCCACATACTTAACATTTTTTTTTTCGATAATTTTGTCCAGCATGGAAAGTTATGAAACTTGCTTAGCGCATAAATTGGCCAATTCAAGTGTAGCCAGCAGCCGCAATAAGGCGATTCTCATTGTTGAGAACTTATCTATTGTGAATCCTCTCCTAAGCTTAAGCCTGCATTAATGTGGGTAGATAGGATCCTGCTATGTTTAAAACCGCCAGAGGCTGATGGTTGAAGTGCTCAGTCAGAGAGCCCATGTATACAAATAACAAAAGACTGACCATCACTTTATATATTTCATGTTTTCATGTTATAGCACTACAGAATGCTACTTTATTTGTTGGGTATATATGGAGAAGGCTACTTTTAGTTCGCACCTGTAGAGACTGTTTGGAAGTGATGGTCAGCCTTTTGCTATTTATTAGGGGATTTGTTTTCATACCTGTAAAATATGGTAAGTAGGAGGCTTCCAAACCCATGCTTTTCCACTGTCTATTTTTTTACTCCAGCTGCATTGATATCAGTACATTCTCATTTGGAGTACAAATGATGGCAGTGATGATTGGGCACCTGTTTCCTCCTGTTTATCACCAGAAGTAGTGAGATGCAGGTGCTGAGCTGACCCTTTAACTGCCATCATCTGTACTCCTAATGAGCACATGCTGCTATCAATGCAGCTGAAGGCAGACAAAAAGTCTGGGGAAAGGCCGGAACTGGGAAGCCACTTCCATGCATTTTTTTCTTACAGGAATAAAGACTTATACCTTAGTAAAGTGATTTGCAAAGTTATCTAATTTCCTTAATACCACACAAAATTCTAAAAAAATAAAATTTTTTTGCAGTTCAAATCAACCTTCCTTTTTCTCCATTTTTTAAATTCAAAAGAATAAAAACTAATTAAATTTGTTTTAGCCTTTTTTCCTAAATGTCTGAACTCACTTTATGTCTGTAAATGTCTAAACTCTATTTATTGTCTGAAAATCACATTATTTATTTCTCGTAGTAAACACAATAAAAAAATGAAAAGAGACAAAATCACTGTTTGTGGACATCTTGAACCCTGAAAAAGCATAACAATAAAATCTGCAGCTCACTCCAAAAAAAAAAGTCCTATTCACTAAAAAGATAATGAAGCTAGAAGTCTCAGTTTTCGACTAAAATCAATTAAATGTTTAAAAAGTTTTTGATTTTTTTTAAGTTGTAAAACATAAAAAAGCTAAATAAATTTGGCATTACTGTAATCTTACTGACCCACAGAACAAAGTTACCATGTCATAAAATCAGAGAACGCCATAAAAATATTACCGTACTCAAAAAACAAAGAATGAATTGCATTTTTTTCTATTCTTTCCCACAAACTATTTTCTCATTTTTCAATATATTTCATGATAAATTGAATGGTAGCATTTAAATACAATTTTTCCTACAAAAACAAGCCCTCATACAACCATGTTGTTGCAAAATACTAAAAAAAAAACCAATATGGCACTTAGAAGACTATAAGGAAAAACAAATGTGAAGAAATGGCCTCGTCCTTAAAGGGGTTGCTTGATCTTAAGCTACAAGTCTGCACTCACTTTCTGTGACTGCAAATTTAGGAATCCTCACATCGCGTTCACCGCTTGCTGTGGGGATTCTCTGATGCTGGTGTCAAGAGCTGGAGGTCATGTGACCACAAGTATGTGATTTGCTTACTTCCTGTCACATTCCGACTAGACTGTATCAGACTTCACTCAATACACTTGCATTCTCAATGTATTGCACTCAATACAATTGCAGTCTAGTCGGAATGTATGTAAATCACATATTTGCAGTCACATACCGGCCGCTCACATCCGAGAATCCTCACAGCGCACAGTGCAGGCGATGTGAGGATTTACAAGTCTGCAGTCACACAGAATGACTGCAGAATTGTAGTTTAAAAGGTTAAACCCTAAGTCCTGTACTCAGGCGCACACTGCTTCTCTACTTCCCAGCTTCATACTTGCTGGGGTGGTAGTAAGCTTCTGATAATTAACAGTTTGCACTAGATGCATGGCTGCGTTGTCTGTCAAAACAGGTTACAGTCACATGCTGCAAGCAAAGGAAGCTTTTGAGGAGCATAGTGGAACCAATGCCAGCCAGCTTCAGAACTGCGGTTACAGGTTCTTTAATAAAGGAGACCGACCCCGCTCTTAAACAGTAGAAGTAACTGGTAACCTAGGCAAAGAGCACTGTGTAATTTTACTCAATTATTTAGGATCCAAGCAGTAATGTTTCTACTTGTGTAGAATGACCTTCCAAGCCTAGCATGCCAAGACAGGGGGCTTATAAGCCATGCAGTGCTCCTCTAGAAAATTAAATATGCAAATTGCCTCTTCAGAGAGGAAGAAGACTAGAACTCTAGTGTCACCTATTGGAAGAAGTGATCTTAAAAGTCAATATCGACCCTTTTTACATGCCACATGACTTAGAATAAAAGCCAAACCAGATTTTCAATTTGCAGACAGTTTTTCTGTGTGCTGCCCCTCATTAGTGCAAAGTGTGAGATCTGGTTTGGCTGACTGAGTCTGACTTGGAAACTTTACCTGTTGGATCACGGTCAGACACCTCTCACCCAGCCAAACCAGATCTCACAACTTGCACTGATGAGGGGCAGCACCCTGAAACACTGTGTTTCATCCACCATCCCGAACTTTATTCCAAAATTCGGTTCGGGTACCAAAACTATTACCGAGCATGAGCCAGAACCCAATTGAAAACAATGTGGACCCAAACTTTGGAGGTGGAAAATTCTCTCTCTCTCTCTCTATATATATATCTCCAACAGACTTCCCCTGGAAATCCGAACGCTGCAACAAAATACTGTGAGAAGTCTGTGTTTGGCCTTTAGCATTGACACTAACTGTACCATATGAACCCTTAACTTTTAAGATTCAGGTTCACTTATCTCTAGTTAGCACTGTTGCTTTGCATTACTGGGGTAATAGTTCAAATCTCAGCAAGGACAATGTCTGTAAGGACTTTGTATGTTCTAGCCAGCTTACATGAATTTACGCCTTTTACTCCAGTTTCCTCTCACATTTCAAAGATAAGGAATTTTTATTGTGAGCCCCATTGGGGATAGCACTGATATTGTATCACGGGTTTACTGCGACAGGGAGGATCCAGAACACTGCAGCGTCTAATTTCTCCTACTCCTGCACTGTTTAAAAGTACTTCACCTTCATACTAAACAGTGCAGTTTTCTTGTAGCAGTGCAGGGATTAATCTACTCAGTTGAGAGCTCCTGGAAGCTTTCCTGCATTAAGGCTCTCAGCTGTGCACTGTTAGCTACTCCCATCTCCTATATAATCTGGGCCCAGGCTAGCACTCATTGCCAGAGATAGCTTATGCTGCATGGTTAGGAGAGGGTGGTTTGTGGTTGTTGTTTGAGGAGGCATTTGGTGGATTTATCTGAGATTGTTTCTAGGTTTTGGGCGTGTGCTAATTCCCCTCCTTCTCTTACTTTGGTTTTACCCCATCCTCCACTCTCTGGTGTTTACCTCTGTTGTTTGTGTGAGTATATTTGTATGATTGGTATTTTACTTTATCCCTATTTGTATTACCTTGTTAGTCTGATTGGTGTACCATAGTACACTACCAATCTCCTCTTCCCTGGGTGGTGGAAGGGTACAGACTGAGGGCGGATTCAGGAGCTAAGGCAAGGTACGTGGCCCCGGTTTCTTCACCATCAGAAGTAATCTGGGGAACAGGGCAAGGTAGGGCGCTGCTAGTGTTAAGGACAGGGAAGGAGCCCGTGACTCCAGTACACCCGACAACAGAGTAGTGACATAATGTATGTAGAAGGCTGCATAATATGACAGTTCTATATAAGAAAATAATAAGGAAACACTGCAAACACTCTTCTATTTACTTAAATGGGAGAACGAGCAGTACCAGTCACTCCAACTACAGTATGTACAGAGCTCTGCTACTTTTGGAGTGCCACATCCTCTTTAATCAGTTGAACTAGAGGGATCCGAGGATTTGAACTGCCGTCAATCTTATTACCTATCCTAAGGAAGCACAGCTTTATTTCATCATTACCTTCTGAACTTTGGTCATGTCTAGTTCAAGCTGGTCTTATTTTTTATATTTCTGATGTGTATTTGCACAAAAATGAAAAAAAAAAAATTGCATACAACCGGCCATTATGAAAAATTGCGATAAAACAAGCATTCATATACTGTACGTCTGTCACATCGTGAACTTGAACATATTGTATTTCTGCCTCGTCAGTGCAATCAGGTAAGAGGAGGTCAGGGGCGTATCATTAACGTAGTGTAATATCTTCCTGGGGAACAAGGAAAGGTAAAATGCTGAGCGGGCAGGATCTGGCGGCAAGGCTGCGAGGCACTCCGGAGTGCTAAAATCCACATCTTGTTTGGTGTAAGCAACTAATTAAAGCAGCGAATTTCAGACCTGAGGGTCCTTTCATGAACGGCATTAACCATTAGCGCTTCCTTGTCTCCGATCACTGGAGGCAGATGCACGACCATGTTCAGAACATAATAACTTCGGATGTGTCTGAAGACAGAACATTTCATTCTGAGATATACACAAGATGATTAAATCTTTTGAACATACTGCTAATGTAATGATATATGCAGATGGAGGTTTTAATGCGGGGCACTCATTAAAAATAAATACTATGGGGTTCATATTATCATCAAATGTGTTTGTCTTTTTTTCTACCATGAAACAGATCAAGCCCTCTGCATGCTTAAATAAAAGGGATCTGGCTTCGGGCAAATTACTTCAATATATATCTGTTAATGATGTCTCATTTATGGCAAGAAATAAACAGGAATACTAAGAAATTAAAATTAAGGGAACTATATTTCTATACAGAAGTCAGTAATGCCCGTAAGTATCTCATGCTGTGGGAAATATGTTGTTTTGCAGATGGGAAATGTTCCTGTAATTATGGTGTAATGTAAATGCTGCAGTTCTATTGTAGACTTCATTGGGATGTGTTGGGGGAATAACTTGAGGCTGTGGGACCTCGAACTTCAAATTAAAGTCTGACTAAGTCGCCGATATTGGTGGGATCGGCTGACCATCTATTGGGTATCGGTGCCTCCAACTCTCTTTTATCAGAAGATGTTGGAGGAATAAAGGATCGGGCAGTTTGAATTCATATTGTATATTCTTTAGTTTCTGTGGGAGCTTAGCCACTGTCTGAGGTGTGTGGCAGTGGATTTCTCTCCACTGAAAACACACGAGCCCTCAGCTCGAAGTATGCGAGAAGAATAATCAGAGGTAGCTGTAGCTTAAAGGGATATTCTCAAGTTTGGAGGTTATCCCATGTTCATGGAATGGGATCCTCACAGTGATTCATCTGTACAATCACTGGCATCCCCACTGATCCCAATAACTGGGACTTTGAAGAGCCCCATGTAAATGGAGCAGTGGTTGACCATGTGTACTAGCACTCCATTCTTTCATTCATTCTTGCCTTTGGCAAGCCCATGATAACGAATAGAGGAGCAGTGCACATGATCAACCACCTCACCACTCACACTGGACTCTTCACAGCCCTGGTTCTCGGGATTGGTGGGAGTCCTAGTGGTCGGACTCCTAGCTGTATGAAAATTATCCCCTATGAATAAAAGATAACCTCCAAACTTCAGAATACCAGTTTTTATGTGTCCATACATCTTGGCTGTCGCCCAATAACTTTCCCAACTCTCTCAAACAGAGGAATGTTCAGCTTGGCCAAGTGTTCATGTGTTTTCAATATGGAGTGGGAAGTAAGCCAATGTTAGACTCCCATGCCATCAGCTTACCTCCCACCAAAGGATCAGGTATTTGAGATGCTTCTCTCCCACGCTATCATATGTCCCCATATACATGAGATGGTCAAATGCTCCTTCGGAAATCAGTGATTTTAGATGATTATAAAATATATGGACGGTTCAAGTCTGTATCAGGATCTCAACTATTATGCATTTTTAAAAGCACTGATCTCTTAACATTTTAAAGCCACTATTTCGGGGTAGGAGAAGATTCTATGCAATTGAGATTCCACCACTTGGACCTACACTCATTTTTAGAAAGAAGGGACTGTAATAACTCCGCAGTACAAGTTTGCTATACTTTATCTGATCTAGAGCACACATTACTGTTTGTTGAATGTACTCTACCAATGGTTTACATAAAAAAGACTATACACAATACAGATACATGCCATGGTACCAATATAATATAATGTAATATTATGCCAGGGTATATATTTAAGAATATCAACACACAGCAATGCTGTGCACATTAGCACTTAGTCCTTAGTCTGTTTTACCTCAAAAAACTGTTTGCGAGCTTTCTTTCTGGGATGATAGCTATGCAGACCAATGTGATGCAGCATGGAGTGTATGGTCTGAATACCAACAGGCTGACCCCACACACCTTTAACCTCTGCAGCAATGCTGGAATCATTCATACTTCTATTTTGACAAGACAACCTCTGGATACGGCGCTGAGCACGTGCACTCAACTTCTTTGTTGGGCCATGACAAGGCCTGTTCTGAGTGGAACCTGTCTTGATACAGCACTGTATGGTCTCAAATCCTCAGAGAGATCTTTGCCATGAGGAGCCATGTTGAACTTACAGTGACCAATATGAGAGTGTGAGAGCGATAACACCAAATTTACCACACCTGCTCCCCATTCACACCTGAGCCCTTGTAACACTAATGAGTCACATGAGATTTTTTCCAGTTCATACACTGACAGATTTAGTCTTGGTCCTCTCTTTTGTTGCTCAAAACTGTTGAAAACAGCTTGTTAGTTTTAAGTGAAGAACTTTTATAACTGAAAGAAGATCACTTGTTAAAAAAATATAACAAATGATTTGTAAAAATCCCTGAGATCCCCTGATTTTACCACTCTTCTCCATTTTGCACTGCGTTGCTTCATTGGAGAGATATTCACATTTGTTGCTTTTGCCGTTCAGTATGTGAAATCTCATTCTGCAGACCAACAGAGTGTTTCTTCAGATACTTTTCTGAATCCACCCAGATGCTCCTTATGACAGCTCTTTGGCCTGTTTTACATGCAGCCAAAGTGTGATTGGCTACTTGTGGAAACGAGGTGTGAAATCGCATGAGACTGAAAAAAATTCCCAGATACACTACAATGAGAGATTTCACATACTGCACTCCAAAAGCAGCAAACGTAAATATATCTGCCATGGAACGATACAATACAAAATGGAAAAGAAAGGCAGAATCAGTGGAGCTCAGGGATAAACACATGGTCTCCATTTTTTTTTTTGAGACAGACAAGTGACAGATTCTCTTTAAGCTTTATTTTCAAGTCGGGGAAGTGGCCATTATTTTTCTGCAGTGTCTCCAGAGAATACAGGAAGGTCAAAATCATATTTTTTTTCAAGATATGGAGGACACAATAGGGAACACTTTAATGCTTACACCGTCATACTTTTATGTATTTAAATTGTTTTACAAAGTTCTTTTTTCTACATGTACTGTATACTTGTTTTCTTTTTAGACCTTTTTTGAGTGTACATGTGAGCAAATGTTGAAGTTGTCTGTCTAAAGATATATGTTAGTGACAGCTGTCCCTTGTGAAATAAGAGACCTCATGTGGAGAAGACATTACACACATGGGAAAATACACTTATGAAATTCTGACTTCTAAGGGTGCGTGCCTCCTGTGCTAAAGTGCCACTTTCTGGCCAGCTTTAAATACAAAGGCGTTTGCCTGATGATCAGGGATCAAAGGTGTCTATCAGCAAAATGGATAATTCTAATGATAATAAAAAAATTTACACATAAGAGAATAATCAGTACAATATGTCCATAGAAATAGCCCAAATCAATTGTTTCCATTTTTGGTATTTTTACGCAGTTATTTCTTGTACAATGGAACTAAGGCCTGTTTCACACTTCAGTTTTTTGACGTCAGTTGAAATCCGCCAAGGAGTAAAAAAAACAGATCCGTTTCCGTTTGACAACAAAAGGATGCACCGGATCCGTTTTTTGACGGATTAATTTCAGCCAGCAATCACTGAAATTTAAAGCAATAGGACTCTGGAAAAGGAGAGAGAAAGAGAGAGAGAGAGATGGCGGATCTGTTTTTTTTGCAAAACGTCTGATTTTGACTGACGTCAAAAAACTGAAGTGTCAAACAGGCCTAATACGTAGAGCTGAAACTAGAAGTTTACATACACTATGTTAAAAGATACATGTGCATGTTTTTCTCAATACCTGACATGAAATCCGAATAAACCTTTTCCGTTTTAGGTCAATTAGGATTGCCATAATTATTAACCCCTTAATGACCAGAGGGATTTCAGCTTTTGCATTTTCTATTTTTCCTCTCCTTCTTCCCAGAACCATAACCTTTTTTATTTTTCGGTCAAAATGAGGGCTTGGTTTTTTTTTACTTTCGAAAGACACCATTGGTTTAAACGTAATGTGTACTGGAAAACGGGAACAAAATCCCAATTGCTAAAAAGTGCAATTCCACAGTTGTTTTTTGTTTGTTTTTTCTCTGTTCACTAAATGCTAAAACTGACCTGCCATTATGATTCTCCAAGTCATTATGAGTTCCAAACATGTCTAGGTTCTTTCATATTTACTGTAAGGCTAAGTGCACACGTACCGGAACTCTCGCGGAAATTACCGCGAGAATTCCGGAATTCCAGTCCGCGGGAAAATCGCATTTTAAATTCCCGCGATTTTCCCATGGAAAAACTAGCATTTTGCAAGCGTATTTAGCTTGCAAAATGCTAGCGTTTTCCAAGCGATCTGTAGCATCACTTGGAGAACTGATTGACACGTTGGTCACACTCGTCAAACATAGTGTTTGACGAGTGTGACCAACTTTTTACTACTGAGGCTGCCTATGTGGCATCAGTAGTAAAAGATAGAATGTAAAAAAAAAACAAAAAACGGTGTTATTCTCACCCTCCGACGTCCCGCGCATCCGTTCCCAGTAATCCTTTGCGAAAATGCCCGCGATGACGTCAGTTCTCGCGGTAATTCGCGATGACGTCGCAAGAATGACCGCGAGACTTCGCGATCCCGCGAGAAGGGACGCCATCGCGAGCATTTTCGCAAAGGACTACTGGGAACGAGAGCGTGAAGAGAAGCGGGAAGGCTGCGCGGGACGTCGGAGGGTGAGAATAACAATATTTTTTATTTTAAATTCTATTTTTTACAGGGATATGGTACCCAAAGCCCAGAGGACAGTCTTCTCTCCTCCGGACCATAGGTACCATCCGCAATTGTTCTGCTTACTTTTCGCATGGTGTGCACAGCCACATGCAGGAAGTAAGCGGAACAATGCATTCCTATGGGTGCGGGATCGCCTTGATACCGCAAATTAATGAGCATGCTGCGGTTTTTACCGCAAAGCGATTCCGCCGCGGTAAAAACTGCAGCATTAGCACAGCATTGCGGAATCCCATAGGAATGCATGGGATGCTTATTTTTCGCGTTTTCGCGGCAAAATCGCGCGGTTAAAACTGCCGCGGAAACGCGAAAAAAAGCCACGTGTGAACGCAGCCTAAGTAGTGAAAAAAATCCAAAATTCGGTTAAAAAAAGCCACCATTTACTGCAACCTGTAGCGACTCCATTTTTTGTGATCTGGGGCTTGGTGAGGGATTATTTTTTGCATGCCAAGCTGACATTTTTATTGATACCATTTTGGTGCAGATATGATCTCTTGATCTCCCATTATTACATTTTATTGCAATGTCGCTGCGACAAAGAAAACGTAATTCTGAGGTTTTGAATTTTTTTCTTGTTATGCTGTTTAGCGATCAAGTCTTTTTTTTTCATATTGATAGATCGGGTGATTCCAAATGCAGCGATACCAAATATGTGTATATTTAATTTTTTTTTTGTTATATTTTGAATGGGGCAAAAGGGGGAGTGATTTGAACTTTTATATTTTTTATTTTTTTATATTTTGAAAAAATTTTTTTTTAACTTTTGCATGCTTCAATAGTCTCCATGGGATAATAGAAGCTGCACTACTTTGATCTTCTCTGCCACACACAGACGATGATCTGATCGCCTGTGTGTAGCAAAAATGCTCACTTGCTATGAGCGCCGACTACGGAGTGGCGCTCATAGCAATCTGGCATTGACAACCATAGAAGTCTGCTGGAGACCTCTGGTTGTCATGTCTACCCATAAGTGACCCGCAATCATGTGATGGGGTCACCGATGGGCTAGATTAGCAACACGCTTCTGGTAAGCACGAGTTAAATGTCGCTGTCAGAGATTAACATTTAACTAGTTAACTAGATGGCATTTAGCTAGTTAACAGCCGCAGGTGGATTGCAATTCCAATAGCGGCTGTTGCGGGCACATGTCAGCTATATAAATCAGCTGTCATGTGCCCGGAAAGGTATGGGCTCCAGCGCTGGAGGGGAAGTCCAGCATAGTCGTAGTACTATTACGCCCAATGTCAGAAAGGGGTTAATATTTGCCAAATGCCAGAATAATGAGATACAGAGAATATTTAAGGCATGTTTATTACTTACTGCAAAGTCAAAAGTTTACATACATGTCATTAGCATTTGGTACCATTGCCCTTAAACTGAATGACTTGGGTCAAATGTTTGGGATATCCTTCCTCAAGCTTCTGACAATAGTTGGTCGGAATTTGGCCCCATACCTCCTGACATAAATGGTGTAACTGATCCAGGTTTATGCTAGTAGCTGGGTATTGCAGATCTACTCCCTCTTCATGTGACAGTCAGACAGACAATGCCGGTAATAGCTGATCAGTGTGGGTGCTGTGTGTTGCACCCACAGTGAACAGACATTGATAGTTTAGGCCAACAATAAAAAAGCAGTGGCCAAGACCTTCAACATTACTCTATAAGTACAGTACTGATGCCATATCCAGTGTGGGTCCTATCTACGTTTTATCTCAATATATGTTTTTATTTATGTTATTTATTTTACTCACTTATATAGCACCATTAATTCCACAGCACTTTATAGATATCGGCACTGTCCACATTAGGGCTGACAATCTAGATTCCCTATCAGTATGTCTTTGGAGTGTGGAAGGAAATCGGAGTACCGGTAGGAAACCCACACAAACATGGCGAGACCATGCAAACTCTTTGCAGATGTTGTCCTTTGTTGGATTTTAACCCATGATCCCAGTACTGCAAGCTGCAGTGCTAACCACTTAGCCACAATTGTTCTGAGATTTTAGTAGGCAACAATAATCTCTGCTAAAATAGGAAGATTTTCATCCAGCCTTTTCTGTGTCTAATGAAACAACCTCTCTTAGCTGAGTTGGCTAAGCCTCCAGCAAAACCCATACTGGAGCGAGAGTAGGAGTGATGAGTCCCACCACTAAATCCTCCTCATCACTCCAATAAAACCCAGCCTGGAACTATCATAAATAAAACAGCGCTGCACCAACCAGTACTACTCGTACTGGAGTGGGAGTAGGAGTGATAAGTCCCACCACTAAATCCTCCTCATCACTCCACTAAAACCTGGCTTGGAACTATGATACATAAAACAGCCCAGCACCTAAACTGCTGCATCAACCTGTACTAACTGGTTTTAATATCTCGTCCAGCTTAACTTTCTGGGCGAGATATACACTCTGTCCAGTATCTTGCCGGTTGGCCGCCTACAATAAATATATACAGTGGGGCAAAAAAGTATTTAGTCAGTCAGCAATAGTGCAAGTTCCACCACTTAAAAAGATGAGAGGCGTCTGTAATTTACATCATAGGTAGACCTCAACTATGGGAGACAAACTGAGAAAAAAAAATCCAGAAAATCACATTGTCTGTTTTTTTTTCATTTTATTTGCATATTATGGTGGAAAATAAGTATTTGGTCAGAAACAAAATTTCATCTCAATACTTTGTGATATATCCTTTGTTGGCAATGACAGAGGTCAAACGTTTTCTGTAAGTCTTCACAAGGTTGCCACACACTGTTGTTGGTATGTTGGCCCATTCCTCCATGCAGATCTCCTCTAGAGCAGTGATGTTTTTGGCTTTTCGCTTGGCAACACGGACTTTCAACTCCCTCCAAAGGTTTTCTATAGGGTTGAGATCTGGAGACTGGCTAGGCCACTCCAGGACCTTGAAATGCTTCTTACGAAGCCACTCCTTCGTTGCCCTGGCGGTGTGCTTTGGATCATTGTCATGTTGAAAGACCCAGCCACGTTTCATATTCAATGCCCTTGCTGATGGAAGGAGGTTTGCACTCAAAATCTCACGATACATGGCCCCATTCATTCTTTCATGTACCCAGATCAGTCGTCCTGGCCCCTTTGCAGAGAAACAGCCCCAAAGCATGATGTTTCCACCACCATGCTTTACAGTAGGTATGGTGTTTGATGGATGCAACTCAGTATTCTTTTTCCTCCAATCATGACAAGTTGTGTTTCTACCAAACAGTTCCAGTTTGGTTTCATCAGACCATAGGGCATTCTCCCAAAACTCCTCTGGATCATCCAAATGCTCTCTAGCAAACTTCAGACGGGCCCGGACATGTACAGGCTTAAGCAGTGGGACACGTCTGGCACTGCAGGATCTGAGTCCATGGTGGCGTAGTGTGTTCCTTATGGTAGGCCTTGTTACCTTGGTCCCAGCTCTCTGCAGTTCATTCACTAGGTCCCCCCGCGTGGTTCTGGGATTTTTGCTCACCGTTCTTGTGATCATTCTGACCCCACGGGGTGGGATTTTGCGTGGAGCACCAGATCGAGGGAGATTATCAGTGGTCTTGTATGTCTTCCATTTTCTAATTATTGCTCCCACAGTTGATTTCTTCACTCCAAGCTGGTTGGCTATTGCAGATTCAGTCTTCCCAGCCTGGTGCAGGGCTACAATTTTGTTTCTGGTGTCCTTTGACAGCTCTTTGGTCTTCCCAATAGTGGAGTTTGGAGTCAGACTGTTTGAGGGTGTGCACAGGTGTCTTTTTATACTGATAACAAGTTTAAACAGGTGCCATTACTACAGGTAATGAGTGGAGGAAAGAGGAGACTCTTAAAGAAGAAGTTACAGGTCTGTGAGAGCCAGAAATCTTGATTGCTTGTTTCTGACCAAATACTTATTTTCCACCATAATATGCAAATAAAATGAAAAAAAAAACAAACAGTGATTTTCTGGATTTTTTTTTCTCAGTTTGTCTCCCATAGTTGAGGTCTACCTATGATGTAAATTACAGACGCCTCTCATCTTTTTAAGTGGTGGAACTTGCACTATTGCTGACTGACTAAATACTTTTTTGCCCAACTGTATGTTATATTATTTTATATGTTTTTCCATATAAAACCATTATATTCTGCACTTTTGTGTTGTTTTTGCCAAAGCAGGAGATAGTATCATAGTGCACACAGGGCCATGTAAAATAATCTTATTATATGACCCGAGTTGTATTTTTTATGTAACAATTCTAGAAAAGGAATTGATTTTTGAGTCTTCTGCACTTATGGATCTCACTTGCTAGGGAAACACAGATATGGTGTTTTCTGCAAATACATTAACAAACTCCGAAGCAAATGGTCGCCTGACACTAGAGCCAGATGGACTTGGGACCTTTTCCTTGCCAAGTAGAACATTGTGTATCTAGCCACATGCCTTGTGGTCATCTCTGCCAGTTCAACGTTCTTCGGCAACACCAGGCTATAGTTGAGTGCAAAGGTCCATCTGCCACTACTAGAAAAGATATTGAAAATGGCCTTCCCTGCCCGCCCTCTGCAGCCTTACTGTTCTCCAATACTTGTGCCTTCTGCCCTTGACAGCTGCCAGTAACCTCCAGGGCTACTCAGCATGATGCCAATGTACCGACTATTCAGATTGCTAAATAATTTAACTCTTCCACTTCCACAAGGCATTTGCAATAAAATAAATACCAATCTGTCATTCTCAGATATAATAAGCCAACTATTTAACATATTGCACACTTACCCAATAAATAAGCATCTGAACTGTAAGCTCCTGTTGTCACAGTAATTAGACACTAAAATGGTTTACTAAAGAAGCAGAATCATCTTTCCCATCTCAAATTCTTAGACAATAGTCAAAACAACTCAATAAATAAATACTGGTTAAAGTTAATGCAATATTAAATATTTCTTAATGTTTTTAATATGAACATTAGACTTTTTTTTTCTTAATTTGAAGGAATATACAGTACTAATATGTATTGTTTGTTTCTAAAAGCCCCTTCCATTCTAAGATATAGTGGGATAATTATTCTATAAAATTCAAAATTACCCCATATTTTGTAAGGCAGAGGAAGCCAGCATGTTATTGGTTGTTGCTTCCCACTGTGTGACTCAGAAATGTACCCCAAAAAACAACAGGGGGTAGCAGATACTAATAGACAGCTATGCTTTAATGTACTAGCACTCAAATGCTTTGATTACAAAGGGGCAGAAATGATCAGCGGCAATATCTCAAGACTTGGCTCGGCATTAGCAGAGGTATTTTCAATTTACAAACCATTCTAATAATGTTAACAACGTACACAATCACATTCTCAGAAATAAAAAGCATTATGTTGAAACAGATATGCTTTCTTACCCCCCTATAAAGAGTTTCAATTATTACGAGGTGCTCATTCACTGAGGGGTGGTATAAGGAGATGGTTTATTTGATGTAATGTTATTATACAGTTGTGGCCAAAGTATTGACACCCCTGCAATTCTGTCAGATAATACTCAGTTTCTTCCTGAAAATGATTGCAAACACAAATTCTTTGGTATTATTATCTTCATTTAATTTGCATTAAATGAAAAAACACAAAAAGAATTGTCCTAAAGTCAAATTGGATATAATTCCACACCAAACATAAAAAAGAGGGTGGAGAAAAGTATTGGCACTGTTCGAAAAATCATGTGATGCTTCTCTAATTTGTGTAATTAACAGCACCTGTACCTTACCTGTGGCACCTAACAGGTGTTGGCAATAATTAAATCACACTTGCAGCCAGTTGACATGGATTAAAGTTGACTCCACCTCTGTCTTTGTGTGTACCACATTGAGCATGGAGAAAAGAAAGAAGACCAAAGAACTGTCTGAGGACTTGAGAAACCAAATTGTGAGGAAGCATGAGCAATCTCAAGGCTACAAGTCCATCTCCAAAGACCTGAATGTTCCTGTGTCTACCGTGCGCAGTGTCATCAAGAAGTTTAACCCCTTAATGTCCAATGACGGACACAGTCCGTCATCAGACATCTCCCCTGCTTTGATGAGGGCTCCGGCGCTGAGCCCGCATCAAAGCCGGGACATGTCAGCTGTTATGAACAGCTGACATGTGCCCGCAATAGGCGCGAGCTGAATCGCCGTCCGCCCGCGCCTATTAACTAGTTAAATGCCACTGTCAAAGCTGACAGCGGGCATTTAAATAGCATTTCCGGTCGCCGGGCCAGAAATGACGTCATCGCCGACCCCCGTCACGTGATCGGGGGTCGGCGTCATGTTGCCTGGACAACCAGAGGTCTCTATGAGACCTCTATGGTTGTTCCAGGCATATGGCTTTCATCGCCACCCGGTGGTCGGCGCTGAAAGCACAGCAGTAAATCTGATACATATGGGCGATCTGCTTATCGCCCATATGTAGCAGAGCCGATCGGGTTGCGCAAGCTTCTAGCCTCCTATGGAGGCTATTGAAGTATGCCAAAAGTAAAAAAAAAAAAATGTTTAAAAATAAAAAAAAATTAAAAAAACCTAAAAGTTCAAATCACCCCCCTTTCGCCCCAATCAAAAAACAGTAAAAAAAAATCCCACATACACATATTAGGTATCGCCGCGTTCAGAATCGCCAGATCTATCAATAAAAAAAAGCATTAACCCGATCGCTAAACGGCGTAGCGAGAAAAAAATTCAAAACGCCAGAATTACGTTTTTTTGGTCACCAAGACATTGCATTAAAATGCAATAACGGGCGATCAAAAGAACGTATCTGCACAAACGTGGTATAATTAAAAACGTCAGTCCGGCATGGAAAAAATAAGCCCTCACCCGACCCCAGATCATGAAAAATGGAGACGCTACGGGTCTCGGAAAATTGCGCAAATTTTTTTTTTTTTTTTTCTAGCAAACTTTGGAATTTTTTTTCACCACTTAGATAAAAGAGGACATAGACATGTTTGGTGTCTATGAACTCGTAATGACCTGGAGAATCATAATGGCAGGTCAGATTTAGCATCTAGTGAACCTAACAAAAAAGCCAAGCAAAAAACAAGTGTGGGATTGCACTTTTTTTGCAATTTCACCGCACTTGGAATTTTTTTCCCGTTTTTGAGTACACGATATGGTAAAACCAATGATGTCATTTAAAAGTACAACTCTTCCCGCAAAAAATAAGCCCTCACACGGCCATATAAATGGAAAAATAAAAAAGTTATGGCTCTGGAAAGAAGGGGAGGGAAAAATGAAAATGTAAAACCAAAAATACCCCTGGTCGTTAAGGGGTTAAAGCCCATTGCACTGTGGCTAACCTCCCTAGATGTGGACGGAAATTAAAAATTGACAAGAGATTTCAACGCAAGATTGTGCGGATGTTGGATAAAGAACCTCGACTATTATTCAGACTCATGGATATGTAGAACGTATGGTGCCTGGATAGACCTCTCTTTCTGGGCCCTTTCCGTATCGACCTGTACTCACGTTCATACCGATTAATCAGACAGCTTAACTCAGCCACGATCTCATGTAAGAAGACTCCAGGAAAAGAGGGATGCTTTAACTGAAATTCTTGTATTATGGTGAAAGCAGCAGGTAAAAAGGAATATTCTTCAGAGGAAATGCAACAGGATGCATACAGATGGAGGGACGATCACAAAATGGAGAATAAAGGAGGGGCAAACATACATCACAGGACTACAGGGAGAGAGTTGGGACAAAATACAGGGAAAGGCAAACTTCTGCCTTAGCAACAGAGATGCAATGCAAACAATACAAATATTAAATGATTTCCCAAGTCGTGGGACATGACACTCCCCGTCTGAAATCCTTGGATTTAACGATGTCCGAAATTCTTCGAAGTCGTTCGAACCTGAAAAACAAGAGAAAAGAAAAAAAACATGTATGCAATAATAAACATCAAACATTTTTAAAGTCCAACTCATTGTTGTTGACCCGTAGATCACACCGGAAGATAAGTCCAAGTCTATAAACCCATCTTCGGATTGGGGAAGCCGGAAACATGCCAACTCTTCCACCAACTCAGCAATCCAATGGAAAATGTCAATGTTCAATAAAAAACTGGGGAATGAGGAGGAATGCTCCCCGCCGTGAGCAACGTCCAGGAGCAATGTTCAGTTCATGTGACGTCCTCCTTTGGCAGTAGCAGCACGAGATCGGTAACCGGACGGAGGAAGGTTCGGGTAGAGCCCCCTTTTGTCACCTTAACTTCTGTCTTACGAGTCTTTCCGTCCTCGCTGGGCATGACCTTGGTGATAAGACCCATTGGCCAGTCGTTACGATGAGCCTCTTTGTCTTTTAAGAGAACAAGGTCTCCTTCTTGGAGATTGGGACTGGGTGTCTGCCATTTGTGACGGTTTTGTATATACTCGAGTACCACTCTGCTGTCTGTGTAGAAGGTAAAGGAATCAATTGCAATGTACATTTCGTCTCTTACAACTTCAGCAATTTCTACTGCCAGTAGTGCAGCGCAAAGTTCGAGTCTGGGTACAGAGTGTGCAGGCTTCGGAGTTAATTTGGCCTTACCCAGGATGAAACCACAATGCACCTTATCAGCTTCTAAGGTCTTCAGATAAGCTACTGCGGCTATGGCTTCTGTAGATACATCACAGAAAATATGGACTTCTCTTCTGATTGCAGCCAAAGATGATCTTGGAGAATAACAATGTGGGACTTGGAGTTGCTCTAAGAACTTCAAGGACTTCTTCCATGTCTCCCACCTTTGCTGTTTCTGAGTCAGAAGCGGGGTGTCCCAATCAGTGTTCTCGGCAGTGAGCTGTCTTAACAGTATCTTGCCTTGAATAGTGATGGATGCTACAAACCCGAGAGGATCGTAGATGCTGTTTATGACAGATAGGACTCCTCGTTTGGTAAAGGGTTTGTCACAGGGCGACACTTGGAAGGTGAAGGTGTCCTGTTTGATATCCCACAGTAGACCAAGGCTGCGCTGTGTGGGAGGAACATCAGAACCTAGGTTGAGGTCCTTTAGGTTCGTGGCATGGTCCTCAGATGGAAACGCGCTCATTACTTCTTGACTGTTAGAGATGATCTTGTGGAGTCTGAGGTTTGATGTGGATAGCATTTCCTGTGTCCTGGAGAGTAGGTCAATTGCCTCTTCACTTGTGGGCAAGGACTTGAGCCCGTCGTCTACGTATAAGTTCTTCTCTATGAATTGACGAGCATCGGATCCGTACTCTCTCTCACCTTCCTGGGCTGTCCGACTCAGTCCGTAGATCGCCACAGCAGGTGAAGGACTGTTGCCGAAGACATGGACCTTCATCCGGTAGTCTATGACTTGATTGTTGACATTGTTGTCTTTGTGTCATAGGAACCTAAGATAGTTTCTGCTGTCTTCCTTCATGATGAAGCAATGAAACATCTGCTGGATGTCAGCCATTATAGCAACAGGTTCTTGTCTGAAGCGGATCAATACTCCAAGGAGGCTGTTGTTCAGGTTGGGTCCAGTTAGTAGCAGGTTGTTGAGAGAGAGGCCTTCATACTGAGCACTGGAGTCAAACACCACTCTGATCTGGTTAGGCTTGCGAGGGTGATAGACACCAAAGGATGGAAGGTACCAACATTCTTCTCCTTCCTTCAGTGGTGGCGCAGGTTCAGCATGATCTTTGTCAATGATGTTCTGCATAAAGTCAATGAAATGCTTCTCCATCTCTGGTTTCCTCTTTAGGGTACGTTTTAAGGATGAGAACCTTGCAGTTGCTTGCTGCAGGTTGTTTGGCAATCTCGCTCTTGGGAAACGAAAGGGTAAAGGAGCTACCCAACTGTTGGAGTCATCTTGAACAAATTCTTTGTTCATAACCTTTATGAATTCTTTATCTTCCCTTGTGGGTGCTAACTTGTTGTCTTCACTTGTGGAATCGAACACTGTTGACCCGAGGTTTTCGTCCCAGGGCTGGAGTATGTTCATGTTGTTGAAGGATTCCTGTTGCCTCTTGGTGTTGCTCACTTTCTCTTTCACCCAGTAATGATGTGGGCATGGCTGAAAATGAGTGCTGCGACCATTTGGCAAGATGTGTGTTTTGTAAGAGGAGATGTTACTAGGTCTCTTCATCTTGTGTATGCAAACATCGCCTACAATTACCCAGCCTAGATCAAAGCTTTGGGCAAATGGTGCGTCGTGTGGTCCGTTAATTTGCTGACGTACCTTGTGCAGCCGGAGAATGTCTCTGCCAAGCAGAATCAGGATATCTGCGCTGTTGTTGAGGGCTGGTATCTTGTTTGCTATCCCCTTGAGATGTGGGTGATGAAGAGCAGCCTCTGGCGTTGGGATCTCTTCTCGATTGGATGGAATCTGGTTGCACTCGACAAGTGTATGTAAGGGTATCTCCACGGTGTTGTCAAGGGATGTCGCTATGAGACCACTGGCCCTTCTCCCAGAGACCTCTGTAACACCGCTGCAGGTACCTAAGGTGTAAGGGTAAGCATTTCCGTTTAAGTTAAACATATCAAAGAGTTCTGACCTTGCAAGTGATCGGTTGCTCTGATCATCCAAGAGGACGTACACCTTCACGGCTTTCTCTGGGTGACCGTTGGGATATACGTTCACCAGGCAAATCTTCGCACAGGACTTGTCCCAGAGACCTTCTCCGCAGACTTCTGTGCATGAAGAAGATATTGTGGTATGACTTGCAGTTTGAGCTGCGTCCTCCCCGTCATGGCTCGTGGTGGGGGAAGGAGTACGTGTAGAGTCAGGACGGTATGGGTGGAGTGCTTGTACGTGATCCTCACTGTCACACTCCATACACTTAATTGTAGTTTTACAGTCTTTAGCAAAGTGTTCAGTAGAAGCACAACATCTGTAGCATACCCCGAACTTCTTTAGAAGTTCCTTGCGTTCTTGGAGCGGTTTCTTCCTGAAGCCGATGCACTTTTTTAAGGGATGTGGCTTCTTATGGATGGGACACTCACGATTTGGGTTCTCTATCTTTTCACCCTTGTTGCTCTTGCCTGGAGCTGATGTTGGTAAGGGAAGAATATCCATCTTCTTCACTGACACTGGACCCCTGCGGTTTCTGTCATTGGAGCATGTGCTCACGTATTTAGAGGGAGGTGAAGCTGGGCCACTGGATTCTCCGTAGGAAAAGCTTGGGTCGTTCTTACGCTCTGCAATGTCTTTTATAAACTCACAGAAGTAGGAGAACGGAGAAAATGACACTTGATGGTCTTTCTTGTATTTTGACCCTATTGCAGTCCACTTCTCTTGTACATTGTATGGTAGCTTGGAAATAATGGGGTTTACTCCACGAGCAGTGTCCAGGTAGCTAAGGCCAGGTAGGTGGGTGTCTGCCTTGGCCAGCTGGAGCTCTAACAGCAGGTCACTGAGCTCTAGGAACTTTGAACTGTCCTTGCTGGATATCTTTGGAAAACTCTGTAGTCGCTTGAACAGTGCATCCTCTATGGCTTCTGGACTGCCAAAGTTTCTCTCTAGTCTTTCCCACGCAGCCATGAGACCAGCCGTTGGATTACTGATATGTACAGACCTGAGTCTCTTGACACGCTCTGTGGATTGTGGTCCTAACCATCTGATCAGCAGGTCCAGCTCTTCCGCAGCAGTGATGCCGAGGTCACCAGTTACGGTTCTAAAGGCACTTTTCCAACCTCTGTAATTTTCAGGTTGGTCGTCGAACCTTGTGAGACCGGTTTTAGTAAGTTCACGGCGACTCATGTACCTTGCGAAGTGGGACATGTCTGTTCTTTCTGACTTAGGATGCACAATTGTAGGCTGAGCGGTGTTGTACATAGGGGTGGAGACGTCTTGGCCTTGAAACATGGGGAAGTATGGAGTGGCATATGCATTTAGCCCAGCAACTGGGTTGGTGGGTATAGTTTCTGCTACATGTGGAGGTGGCACTGTGTGGTTGTCGAGGGTATAATGACCTTGAATGCAGGATTCTGTAAGTGGATCGGCATCCTGGTGCTCTAGAGAAGCGTCAACACCATCAAGAGTGTTACTGATGATCTGCGGTTCGTCATCTTGGCTTAGCACATAGTCTCTTGTGCGTTCAATAGGGTCTTCTGCCTCCATTTCACACAAACTGACGCTGTCTCTTTGACTCCCACTGACAGCCTGCTCGAGTACCTTTAATTCTGCCATGGCTGTTGCATGCTCACATTCCTTCTCTAGAGCTTCCTTTTCCGCTTTCACGCGTGCTGCTTCCATTTCTGCTCTCTTTTGTGCAAAGGCAGCTTGTACTTTAGTAGTTTCAGCCTTAGCACGTGCTCTTATAAGCTGCTCAGTAAGAGTAGAATATTTTGATGAACTTGACCTAGATGAACGTTTTGAGTGCTTACACGATTTGGATGAGCGAGTTGATGCATCTGTTGTCCGTGTGATTCTAGCCTCTATCTTGGCTTTATTGTCACGTACAGTGCAGTCTCTTTCAGAATTAAGCTGCTGGAAACCTTGCAATTCGTTTAAAGTCTCTGGGAGATTCAGTTTCTTCAGGAGAATAATGTATTGGTCACTCTTCTCCATATACATTTGGTATGCTGTGCATAATTGTTCTAGGACTCCCTCTGGTGGTAACTCATGAGAAGCAGGCCTTGATACAGTGTCTATGTGACTCAGCACTTTCTTCCATACTGAAGACACATCACTATATAATTCACATTTTGCAGTCTCTAAATTCTCCATGACTTTCCATGTGGGTTTGACTGTACGTTTTCCCCTTCCGCTAGATGGTGGATGGGGGTCTGGGTCTCTTTCCTGTGCTTGTAAGTCTGGTAGGGACATTGTATTCCTTGCTTCAGACATGATTAGATTGCAGGCAGGAAGAGTTGATGATGGGGGTTATACTTCCCACTGTTCAGCAACAGGAAATACACAGAGACTCTGCACAGAGTTGATACTTTGTATCTAATGCTGGAGCAGCTGCAGGGTCCTGTGTAATGATGGGAGTTATATTCCTCTCTGTTCAGCTGCAGTGTGTGGCTTCTATGCACGCTGGGGTCTGGCTGGAACTGGGTTACAGTCTATCTGGGAAATGTCCTTTTCCACTGAGATTTAGCACAGACCTTGAGTTACTGTCTCTGAAGGCAGGTTATTCCTTTTTACTATTCTGACTCATGGATATGTAGAATGTATGGTGCCTGGATAGACCTCTCTTTCTGGGCCCTTTCCGTATCGACCTGTACTCACGTTCATACCGATTAATCAGACAGCTTAACTCAGCCACGATCTCATGTAAGAAGACTCCAGGAAAAGAGGGATGCTTTAACTGAAATTCTTGTATTATGATGAAAGCAGCAGGTAAAAAGGAATATTCTTCAGAGGACATGCAACAGGATGCATACAGATGGAGGGACGATCACAAAATGGAGAATAAAGGAGGGGCAAACATACATCACAGGACTACAGGGAGAGAGTTGGGACAAAATACAGGGAAAGGCAAACTTCTGCCTTAGCAACAGAGATGCAATGCAAACAATACAAATATTAAATGATTTCCCAAGTCGTGGGACATGACAACCATCATCCAAACAAGTTCAAGCTGCCCTGCAGTCCGAGGGTGCAACAGTGTCAACTCGTACTATCCGTCGGCGTCTGAATGAAAAGGGACTGTATGGTAGGAGACCCAGGAAGACCCCACTTCTTACCCCGAGACATAAATAAGCGAGGCTGGAGTTTGCCAAAACTTACCTGAAAAAGCCTAAAACGTTTGGGAAGAATGTTCTCTGGTCAGATGAGACAAAAGTAGAGCTTTTTGGGCAAAGGCATCAACATAGAGTTCACAGGAGAAAAAAAGAGGCATTCAAAGAAAAAAAACACGGTCCCTACAGTCAAACATGGCGGAGGTTCCCTGATGTTTTGGGGTTTCTTTGCTGCCTCTGGCACTGGACTGCTTGACCGTGTGCTTGACTGTGTGCATGGCATTATGAAGTCAGAAGACTACCAACAAATTTTGCAGCATAATGTAGGGCCCATAGAACACCTGTGGATAGATCTAAAAATGGCAGTTTGGAGAAGGCACCCTTCAAATATCAGGGACCTGGAGCAGTTTGCCAAAGAAGAATGGTCTAAAATTCCAGCAGAGCATTGTAAGAACCTCATTGATGGTTACCGGAAGCGGTTGGTCGCAGTTATTTTGGCTAAAGGTTGAGCAACCAAGTATTAGGCTGAGGGTGCCAATACTTTTGTCTGGCCCATTTTTGGACTTTTGTGTGAAATGATCAATGTTTTGCTTTTTGCTTCATTCTCTTTTGTGTTTTTTCATTTAAGACAAATTAAATGAAGATAATATCTTGACTTCAGCAAAGCATTTGACAAAGTATCTCATACAATCCTTATTCAAAAAATGACTAAGTATGGAATGGACAAGGTAACTGTTAAGTGGATTCATAACTGGCTTAGTGATCGGACCCAAAGGGTGGTCATAAATGGCTGCACATCCAGTTGGAAGAATGTCTCAAGTGGGGTACCACAGGGCTCTGTCCTGGGCCCTGTATTGTTCAACATCTTTATCAACAATTTAGATGAAGGAATTGAGGGTAAACTGATTAAATTTGCTGATGACACAAAGCTAGGAGGGATAGTTAATACTAGAGAAGAGAGAGAGAGGATTCAAAAAGATATAAATAAACTGGAGAAGTGGGCAGCAACTAACAGAATGGTTTTTAACAGGGAAAAATGCAAAGTACTACATCTGGGCAATAAAAATGAAAAAAGCATATACAGAATGGGAGGAATAGGGCTAAGCAACAGCACATGTGAAAAAGACTTGGGTATACTAATAGGTCACAGACTGAATATGAGTCAACAGTGTGATGCAGCAGCAAAAAAGGCAAATGCAATTCTAGGATGTATTAACAGAAGCATACAGTCTAGATCACGTGAAGTCATTATTTCCCTCTACTCCTCTTTGGTCAGACCTCATCTGGAATATTGTGTCCAGTTTTGGGCACCACATTTTAAAAAAGACATCAACAAACTGGAGCAAGTTCAGAAAAGAGCAACCAGAATGGTGACCGGTCTGCAAACCCTGTCTTATGAGGAAAGGTTGCAGGATTTGGGATTGTTTAGTTTGCAAAAGAGAAGACTGAGAGGAGACTTAATAGCTGTCTACAAATATCTAAAGGGCTGTCACATTGTAGAAGGATCAACTTTATTCTCATTTGCACAAGGAAAGACTAGAAGCAATGGGATGAAACTGAATGGGAGGAGACACAGATTAGATATTAGAAAAAACTTTTTGACAGTTAGAGTGATCAATGAGTGGAAAAAGCTGCCACGAGAAGTGGTGAGTTCTCCTTCAATGGAAGTCTTCAAACAGAGGCTGGACAGACATCTGACTGGGATGATTTAGCGAATCCTGCTTTGAGCAGGGGGTTGGACAAGATGGCCCAGGAGGTCCCTTCCAACTCTACGATTCTATGATTCTATGATACCAAAGAATTTGTGATTGCAATCATTTTCAGGAAGAAACTGAGTATTATCTGATAGAATTGCAGGGGTGTCAATACTTTTGGCCACAACTGTAGAAGGATATGGGTTTGCTAGAGGGCATTGGAGCTGTGTTACGTGTTGCTATACAGGTGATTATATAGCCAAACATATTAGGTTATTGTGGTTTTACAAACAGGATTTACTAATACAAATATTCTTATACTTGCTATGTTCCAGCAAAGTTTATTGTTCCAAATTTAACATTAAATTGATATATGAAGTTAAATAATTCACTGGCAATCACTTTCAAGGTAGACTGGCCCACCATATCATCCTTCAAGCTCACATGTTGTGATGTTATAACAGCCCCCATAGACAGGCGTAGAAATTCAGGAATCTACAGGCAGGCGCAGTATGTCAGGAAACAGTAAGCAGGAGGAGGATGTCAGGAAGCGGCAGGCGAAGGACATCAGGAAACTGCAGGCAGGCAAGGGACGTCTGGAATCCGGAAGCAGGCAGCACAGGTATGTAGCAAGCCAAGGTCCAGCAACACAGAAGTCTTAATGCAATACCAAGACAAAAGGAGGTGTCTCAGTGAGCCTCATATATGCCCAGGCTGAAGCTCACATGGGATCACACAGGGACATCTGCATCTCGTGGAGTCTCAGCTCCAGGTGCGTGAGACATGAGCGTCGAACACAACAATGAATGGTGCGTGTCTTTCGAAGACATGGGCAGTCCATGCCTCCATTACTGAGAAATCAGCATTTGAATTTATATGCAAATGAGGCTGAAGAGCTACTGTAGATCTGAAATATCTGTCACTCCAGCTCTATTCCCAACCCAACGCCACCACATCCTGCTTGACTGAAAGCTTCTTTGCCTCACGTCTGACAGCATATAGGTTGTTAGAAAAGCAGGAGGAGATGGTGGTGTGTGGGGAATCAAGCTGGAGTGACTTCAGATCTACACCCTCATTAGCATAACCATTCAAAGGCTGATTTCTCAGTAATGGAGGAAGAGCCTGGCTAAGTCTTATCTTTGAAAGAGCTACATGCGTAAATAAATACTTTGGGGTGTGAAATCCTTCTGATAGATTCTGTTTAATTTTAGGCAGGGAAACTTTCAAAAAGGATTATTAAAAAGTATGCAGCTTGGATTGTGAAATCTGGTGACAGATCAACTTTAATAACTTATGAAGCAGTAAAAAAATGTATTACGTTTACTGCATATGTAATTATAATACAGCTTTTTTTAGGAAGAATCCTACTAAAAATAATACTCTAAAAGACAAAACTGAGGAATACCACATGTGTATAACATCTGCCCCCCACCACACACCCCAAAACGAGTTTCACCTGTGCTTCTTCAGGGAGTGACTTTCTTGGGATGCTTTTATGCAATTATATGGATTTTGTGATTTACATGTTTTTTTTGTATTCATCCTTTTTGATCAATAAAATACAGTAATTACTTGTTGCACACATATTGTATTTATTCTTCACTTTTTGTTTGCCTTTTTGAATACTTTTTGTTTTATTGTTATTTTCAGCATTCAGTGGCATTTCCATTAATTTAGGATTTAAGGGATTTTCTTCTAAAATAGTTCTTTTTAAAATAATATACTCAGAAGTGTTTGCTAAAAACTAGTGCCAGGTTATCAGATATTCTGGATGATTAGAATCTAATTACTAAGAACTATTACCAAAATTCTTTTTTATATTTGTACAAATAATATGCTTTCTCTTGGGGGAATTTCATCAGCCATTCATGGATGAGATTGGAATATCTTAATAAACTAATACACTCCATGCTAAAGAGGTGATGATACCTTATTCAGAACACAATGGTGAGTCACTCATATATAGAGGATACAGCAAAAAAATAATATACTAATATAAACTCACTGGCCACTTTATTAGGTACACCTGTCCAACTGTGTGTTAAGACTTAATTTCTAATCAGCCAATCACATGGCGGCAACTCAGTGCATTTAGGCATGTAGACATGGTCAAGACAATCTCCTGCAGTTCAAACCGAGCATCAGTATGGGGAAGAAAGGTGATTTGAGTGCCTTTGAACGTGGCATGATTGTTGGTGCCAGAAGGGCTGGTCTGAGAATTTCAGAAACTGCTGATCTACTGGGATTTTCACGCACAACCATCTCTAGGGTTTACAGAGAATGGTCCGAAAAAGAAAAAAAATCCAGTGAGCGGCAGTTCTGTGGCCGGAAATGCCTTGTTGATGCCAGAGGTCAGAGGAGAATGGGCATACTGGTTCGAGCTGATAGAAAGGCAACAGTGACTCAAATTGCCACCCGTTACAACCAAGGTAGGCAGAAGAGCATCTCTGAACGCACAGTGCGTCGAACTTTGAGGCAGATGGGCTACAGCAGCAGAAGACCACACTGGGTACCACTCCTCTCAGCTAAGAACAGGAAACTGAGGCTACAATTTGCACAAGCTCATCGAAATTGGACAGTAGAAGATTGGAAAAACGTTGCCTGGTCTGATGAGTCTCGATTTCTGCTGCGCCATTCGGATGGTAGGGTCAGAATTTGGCGTAAACAACATGAAAGCATGGATCCATCCTGCCTTGTATCAACGGTTCAGGCTGGTGGTGGTGGTGTCATGGTGTGGGGAATTTTTTCTGGGCACTCTTTGGGCCCCTTGGTACCAATTGAGCATCGTTGCAACGCCACAGCCTACCTGAGTATTGTTGCTGACCATGTCCATCCCTTTATGACCACAATGTACCCAACATCTGATGGCTACTTTCAGCAGGATAATGCGCCATGTCATAAAGCTCGAATCATCTCAGATTGGTTTCTTGAACATGACAATGAGTTTACTGTACTCAAATGGCCTCCTCAGTCACCAGATCTCAATCCAATAGAGCATCTTTGGGATGTGGTGGAACGGGAGATTCGCATCAGGGATGTGCAGCCGACAAATCTGCGCCAACTGTGTGATGCCATCATGTCAATATGGTCCAAAATCTCTGAGGAATGCTTCCAGCACCTTGTTGAATCTCTGCCACGAAGAATTGAGGCAGTTCTGAAGGCAAAAGGGGGTCCAACCCGTTACTAGCATGGTGTACCTAATAAAGTGGCCAGTGAGTGTATGTAGGGGCAATAACCCTGTATGGGAAAGGTATTCAAATCTGCTGTGATGGATGATCAGAATACCCACTTGCAACCCATGGTAATTTACACCTTGCTGTAACATGTCCCTTTGGTCACATTATTTTCAGGGGTACCATCATTTCTGTCCAGGCCTATTTCATGAGTTTTATTTTTTTAAAAATTCTAAGGAAGCATCTTTGAAAAGCAATGTCTGACTTTCATTTGTTCATTTTCATAGATTTTTGATTTATTATTAGTTTTGTCAGATTCAAGTTATTTCTGTGAACATTGTGGGCTTTTCTGTCATTATTTGAGGGGTACCGAAAATTTTGACCACGTGTGTGCATATAGTATAATGCACTCCCCATAGTCCTCCATATGGTATAATGTACTACACTACACTTAGTCCTCCATATAGTATAATGTCCCCCTTAGCACTCCATGTAGTATAATCCACTCCCTATAGTCATAATAAAAATAATAATCTTTACTTTTATATAGCGCTAACATATTCCACAGTGCTTTACAGTTTGCACACATTATCATCACTGTCCCTGATGGGGCTCAGTGATGAAAAATATAAATGTCCCTGATGGGGCTCACAATCTAAATTCACTATCAGTATGTCTTTGGAATGTGGAAGGAGTACCTGGAGGAAACCCATGAAAACATGGGGAGAACATACAAACTCCTTGCAGATGTTGTCCTTAGTGGGATTCGAACCCTGGACTCCAGTGCTGTAAGGCTTCAGTGCTATCCACTGAGCCACCATGCTGCCCTCCACATAGTATAATACACTCCCCATAGTCATCCACATAGTATAATACTCTCCCCATAGTCCCCACATAGTATAATGCACTCCTCATTGTCAACCATATAGCATAATACACTCCTCATAGTCCTCCATATTGTATAATGCATCCTCCATAATCCTCCATGTAGTATAATGCAGCCATCTTCAGAGTATAATGCAGCCCCCTTATGTAGTATAATACAGCCTCCCAATAGAGTATATGCAGCCCTCTCATAGAGTATACAGTTGTGGCCAAAAGCATTGACACCCCTTCAATTTTGTCAGATAATACTCAGTTTCTTCCTGAAAATGATTGCAAACACAAATTCTTTGTTATTATTATCTTCATTTAATTTGTTTTAAATGAAAAAACACAAAAAGAATTGTCCTAAAGCCAAATTGGATAGAATTCCACACCAAACATAAAAAAGAGGGTGGACAAAAGTATTGGCACTGTTCGAAAAATCATGTGATGCTTCTCTAATTTGTGTAATTAACAGCACCTGTAACTTACCTGTGGCACCTAACAGGTGTTGGCAATAACTAAATCACACTTGCAGCCAGTTGACATGGATTAAAGTTGACTCAACCTCTGTCCTGTGTCCTTGTGTGTACCACATTGAGCATGGAGAAAAGAAAGAAGACCAAAGAACTGTCTGAGGACTTGATAAACCAAATTGTGAGGAAGCATGAGCAATCTCAAGGCTACAAGTCCATCTCCAAAGACCTGAATGTTCCTGTGTCTACCGTGCGCAGTGTCATCAAGAGGTTTAAAGCCCATGGCGCTGTGGCTAACCTCCCTAGATGTGGACGGAAAAGAAAAATTGACAAGAGATTTCAACGCAAGATTGTGCGGATGTTGGATAAAGAACCTCGACTAACATCCAAACAAGTTCAAGCTGCCCTGCAGTCCGAGGGTACAACAGTGTCAACCCGTACTATCCGTCGGCATCTGAATGAAAAGGGACTGTATGGTAGGAGACCCAGGAAGACCCCACTTGTTAGCCCGAGACATAAAAAAGCCAGGCTGAAGTTTGCCAAAACTTACCTGAAAAAGCCTAAAACATTTTGGAACAATGTTCTCTGGTTAGATGAGACAAAAGTAGAGCTTTTTTGGCAAAGGCATCAACATAGAGTTTACAGGAGAAAAAAAGAGGCATTCAAAGAAAAAAACACGGTCCCTACAGTCAAACATGGTGGAGGTTCCCTGATGTTTTGGGGTTGCTTTGCTGCCTCTGGCACTGGACTGCTTGACTGTGTGCATGCATTATGAAGTCTGAAGACTACCAACAAATTTTGCAGCATAATGTAGGGCCCAGTGTGAGAAACCTGGGTCTCTCTCAGAGGTCATGGGTCTTCCAGCAAGACAATGACCCAAAACACACTTCAAAAAGCACTAGAAAATGGTTTGAAATAAAGCACTGGAGACTTCTAAGGTACCCAGCAATGAGTCCAGACCTGAATCCCATAGAACACCTGTGGATAGATCTAAAAATGGCAGTTTGGAGAAGGCACCCTTCAAATATCAGGGACCTGGAGCAGTTTGCCAAAGAAGAATGGTCTAAAATTCCAGCAGAGCATTGTAAGAAACTCATTGATGGTTACCGGAAGAGGTTGGTCGCAGTTATTTTGGCTAAAGGTTGTGCAACCAAGTATTAGGCTGAGGGTGCCAATACTTTTGTCTGGCCCATTTTTGGAGTTTTGTTTGAAATGATCAATGTTTTGCTTTTTGCTTCATTCTCTTTTGTGTTTTTTCATTTAAGACAAATTAAATGAAGATAATAATACCAAAGAATTTGTGTTTGCAATCATTTTCAGGAAGAAACTGAGTATTAGCTGACAAAATTGCAGGGGTGTCAATACTTTTGGCCACAACAGTAAATGCAGTCTCCTCATAGAGTATAATGGAGCTCCCATAGAGTATAATGCAGCCCCCTATAGAGTATAATGCAACCCCCATTCCTGCAGTATTATGGTCACCACCAACTTACTGATTATATATATATATACACTCACTGGCCACTTTATTAGGTACACCTGTCCAACTGTGTGTTAAGACTTAATTTCTAATCAGCCAATCACATGGCGGCAACTCAGTGCATTTAGGCATGTAGACATGGTCAAGACAATCTCCTGCAGTTCAAACCGAGCATCAGTATGGGGAAGAAAGGTGATTTGAGTGCCTTTGAACGTGGCATGATTGTTGGTGCCAGAAGGGCTGGTCTGAGTATTTCAGAAACTGCTGATCTACTGGGATTTTCACGCACAACCATCTCTAGGGTTTACAGAGAATGGTCCGAAAAAGAAAAAAAATCCAGTGAGCGGCAGTTCTGTGGCCGGAAATGCCTTGTTGATGCCAGAGGTCAGAGGAGAATGGGCATACTGGTTCGAGCTGATAGAAAGGCAACAGTGACTCAAATTGCCACCCGTTACAACCAAGGTAGGCAGAAGAGCATCTCTGAACGCACAGTGCGTCGAACTTTGAGGCAGATGGGCTACAGCAGCAGAAGACCACACTGGGTACCACTCCTCTCAGCTAAGAACAGGAAACTGAGGCTACAATTTGCACAAGCTCATCGAAATTGGACAGTAGAAGATTGGAAAAACGTTGCCTGGTCTGATGAGTCTCGATTTCTGCTGCGACATTCGGATGGTAGGGTCAGAATTTGGCGTAAACAACATGAAAGCATGGATCCATCCTGCCTTGTATCAACGGTTCAGGCTGGTGGTGGTGGTGTCATGGTGTGGGGAATTTTTTCTGGGCACTCTTTGGGCCCCTTGGTACCAATTGAGCATCGTTGCAATGCCACAGCCTACCTGAGTATTGTTGCTGACCATGTCCATCCCTTTATGACCACAATGTACCCAACATCTGATGGCTACTTTCAGCAGGATAATGCGCCATGTCATAAAGCTCGAATCATCTCAGATTGGTTTCTTGAACATGACAATGAGTTTACTGTACTCAAATGGCCTCCTCAGTCACCAGATCTCAATCCAATAGAGCATCTTTGGGATGTGGTGGAACGGGAGATTCGCATCAGGGATGTGCAGCCGACAAATCTGCGCCAACTGTGTGATGCCATCATGTCAATATGGTCCAAAATCTCTGAGGAATGCTTCCAGCACCTTGTTGAATCTCTGCCACGAAGAATTGAGGCAGTTCTGAAGGCAAAAGGGGGTCCAACCCGTTACTAGCATGGTGTACCTAATAAAGTGGCCAGTGAGTGTATATGTAAATATATATATATATATATATATATATAAAATACTCACCTCTCCTCCTCGTTCCCCTGCTGCTCTGGTCTCTGCAGAGGGCCTCAGCAGCCCCACTGCCCAGAAAAGCGATGATCATGATGTTATCATGGGTCCGCAGCATCAGAGGCAGAGGGGGAATGATGGGAGAGGGCATCAACTGATGTTCTTTCCTCCATCATTGGTTTTTATTATCATTATTATTATTTATTTATATAGCGCCATTAATTCCATGGTGCTGTACATGAGAAGGGGGTTACATACAAAGTTATAAACATTGTTAACAGTAAACAAATTTACATTGACAGACTGCTACAGAGAGGAGAGGACCCTGTCCCTGCGGACTTACATTCTATGGGATAGTGGGGAAGAGACAGATCAGGGGTGCAGCAACTCTAGTGGTTTTGAGGCGGCGGCTCGGGCGGTGGTGAGGCGGCAGAATGGTTATTGCAAGCTGTAGGCTTTCCTGAAAAGATGGGTTTTCAGGTTCCATTTGAAGGATCCGAGGGTGGTGGATAATCGGACGTGTTGAGGCATGGAATTCCAGAGGATAGGGGATATTCGGGAGAAATCTTGGAGATGGTTGTGTGAGGAACGAATAAGTGTGGAGGAGAGTAGGAGGTTTTGGGAGGATCCAAGATTACGTGAGGGAAGATATTGGGAGTTTAGTTCAGAGATATAGGGAGGGGATAGGTTGTGGATGGCTTTGTAGGTCAGTGTTAGTAGTTTGAACTGGATTCGTTGGTGAATTGGCAGCCAGTGGAGGGATTTGCAGAGGGGAGAGACAGGGGAGTAGTGAGGAGAGAGGTGGACATCTATGATGCTGATACAGTTGAATGCGAGGGGCGACGCTGGTGCCGTGACTCAGGGGCCCTATAGCGGTTGCGTAGTGTGCCGCTATTAGTGGCACACCACTGGCTTGGTTCCCCTGGGGGCATGGGGGCCATAGGCAGATGCCTAGTCTGCCTACCTCTAATGCCTGCCCTGTGTACACTCTAGACTCACACACTGAGAGACAGAGAGATAGAGAGAGAGAGACACACACAGAGACACAGATGGACATATCACCAGTCTGTACAGTACAAGACCTGTGGTGACATCACAGTCTCATTACCGATCACAATATCACCAAAGGTCCTGAAGCAGTCTCCATATCGTATGCTTCATTGGAAGAGGAGAGCCCCAATTGCCCAGTCTGATTTCCCTAATGCCAGCCCTGACATATATTTTGGTATTTGGTGGAAAAGTAGAATTACTGTATATTTTTGCTACTTTTTTTTTGCATGTTTTTATTTTTAATTTCATGTGATCATCATATTTTGGACAAATTCTTACGCATTATTTCAGTTCATACTTTCATGCAATATCTAATGAGCTCCAGGTCTTAATGTTGTAAGTAGCCCGCCGACCATTATTTCTGTTTAGCATACACTATATGACTCATGGGCTTGCCCTATACTAAGGAATGATGTCACATATTACGTCATCACTCATTTTCTATGTCTGATTCCCTAGCCTAACTAGTTTGTTTGTCATGGCTTGGCTTCTGCAGTAATTCACTGCCAAACTGCAAATAACAGACACAGCTATAATTTCACTCAAGCAAGTGCTTCCTAGTAATTAATTAATAAACTGGCATTCGTACATCTCCTCTTGTACTGCCAATTGCCTCTCCGTAAATCTCTGTTAAAGGGAGAAATGTACAAGTAGCTGAATTGCTATTACAGTGGCATGTAAAGGTTTGGGCACCCTGCATGGTTAGTACCTAGTAGCACCCCCTTTTTAAAGTATCAAAGCTTTTAAATGCTTTTTGTAGCCAGTCAAGAGTCTTTCAATTCTTCTTTGAGATATTTTCATCCTTTCTTCCCTGGGAAATTCTTCCTGTTCTGTGAGTTTTCTTGGTCGTTTTGTATGCACCACTATTTTGAGACCTAGCCACAGATTTTCGATGATTTTCAGATCATGGGACTGTGAGGGCCATGGTAAGACCTTCAATTTGTGGCTTTTGCGGTAGTCTATTGTGGTTTTTGACTTGTGTTAACCCCTTAGTGACAGAGTCAATTTTATCCTTAATGACCAAGCCAATTTTTACAATTCTGACCATTGTCACTTTATCAGGTTAAAGCTCTGGAGCACTTCAACGTATCCCACTGATTCTGAGACTGTTTTTTGTGACATATTGTGCTTCATGCTAGTAGTAAAATTTCCTTGATATGACTTGCATTAATTTATGAAAAAATGGAAATTTGGCAAAAATTTTGAAAATTTTGCTATGCTCTTAAATTATAGAGTTATATCACACAAAATAGTTAACAAATAACATTTCTCATATGTCTACTTTACATCAGCACAATTTTGGAATAATTTTGTTAGGAAATTATAAGGGTTAAAAGTTGACCAATGATTTCTCATTTTTCCAACAAAATTTAAAAAAAACATTTTTTAGGGACCACCTCACATTTGAAGTGAGTTTAGGCGGTCAATATGACAGAAAACACCCAAAATTGCCACCATTCTAAAAACTGCACCCCTCAAGGTGCTCAAAACCACATTCAAGAAGTTTATTAACTCTTCAGGTGCTTCACGAGAACTAAAGCAATGTGGAAGGAAAAAAATGAACATTTACTTTTTTCACAAAAAATTTACCTTAGACCCAAACTTTTTTATTTTTACAAAGGTACCAAGACCCAGGAGAAAATGGACCACAAAATTTGTTGTGCAATTTCTCCAGAGTATGCCAATATCCCGTATGTGAGGGAAAGTCACTGTTTGGTTGCATGGCAGGGCTCAGAAGGGAAGGGAGCACCGTTCGACTTTTTGAGCGCAAAATTGTCTGGAACCAATGGTGGGTACAATCTTGCCTTTGGAGACCCCCTGATGTACTTAAACAATGGAAACCCCCCAATTATAACTCCAACCCTAACACAGCCCTACCCCTGACCCTAATTCCAATCCTAGCCACAACCCTAACCCCAACACAACCCTATCCCCAACACCACAACCGTAACCCCAACACCACAACCATAACACTAACCCCAACCCTAGCCCAACCCTAACCCTACCTCTAACCCTAGCCCCAACCCTAACCCTAGCCAAACCCTAACCACAACCCCAACACCACCATAACTCCAGCACCCCAACCGTAACCTCAACACAACCATAATCCCAACACAACCCTAACCCCAACACAACCCTAACGCCAACACAACCCTAACATCAACACTACAACTGTAACCCCAACACCAAAACTGTAACCAGAGCCCCAACACAAATCTAGCCCCAACCCTAACCCTAGTCCAACCCTAACCCTAGCCCCAACCCTAACTCTAGCCCAACCCTAACCCTAATGGAAAAATTGAAAAAAATATATTTTATTATTTTTACCTAAATAAGGGGGTGATAAAGGGAGAGTTTGATCTACTATTTTTACTTTATTTTGATCACAGTGATAGGGTCTATCACAGTGATCAAAATTAACCAAATCTCCCATTGTTGCCGGGTGCCGGTCGGCAGGCGCACTGTGCATTTGCCCACCATTTCCTTCCGGGAAGATGACGTGCAGGGCCAGGGAATGGAACCAGAGGGTCTGGGGAAGGCAAAGGTACCGGGGTGGAGCTTGGGGGATCCCATTTCTCTCTCCTCTGGTATGCTAGATTATATCAGATGAGAGTGAAATGAATGGGAAATCTGATATTTTTTTGCGATCGCCGTTATTCACTGAGACTGGGGATGGTAAAAACCAATCCAAATGATGTTCTCCGGGGTCTCAGCTACCCCCGATTTTCCAATGCCGGGGAGCGCTATACCCTTAGTTCTCTGCGCTGTTAAAACCCTTATTTCTCAGAGCAGTTCAGCTTTGTTACAGATGATGTTATGTTTGCATCAAGAATTTCCTGAAATTTCATTGAATCCATTCTTCCCTCTACCTGTGAAATGTTCCCCCTGCAGTTGGCTGCAACACAACACCAAAGCATGACTGATTCACCTCTATGCCTAATGGTTGACAAATTTTCTTTTCCAGAAATTCTGTGCCCATTTTCTCAGGGGTTCTGACTTGCTTCTCTAGCAATCATACGAGCAGCTCTCACTGAAATTTTGCTTCCAGACCTTATCTTGACCGCCACTGTTCTTGTTAACTGCCATTTCTTAATTATATTTGGAACTGAGGAAAGGGCAACTCTAAAATGCTTTGCCATCTTATTGCCTTCTCCTGCTTTGTAGACCTCCATCATTTTCATTTTCAGAGTGCTAGGCAGCTACTTAGAAGAACCAATGCATACTGTTTTGGCACAAGGCTAAGGGAGGCTGGATTTTTAAAAAGCTGGGATTTTTTGCATCACCTGGCCTTTCCTAACAATGATAGTGAACAAGCCATAACCCTAACAGGCTAATTATGGTCTGAAACCTTGGTCAAAGTTATTTGAGCACAAAAATCTCCAAGGGTGCCCAAACTTTTGCATTGGCCCATTTTTCTTTTGGTAATTTTTAATATGTGAAATATGACAATATCAATTTTTTTGCCTAGAATACAAAGTAAATGTGTCATCTTTAACTTTTGGCCTTTCAGATATAATTCCATCTTTAGCCTATCTATGCTCAGTGCTATGCATAAATGAGAACACCCTCCGTTGAAAAGTAAGATGTAAATATCTCACTAAACATAGGAAGAATTTCCAAAATAAAATGTTGACATGCCTGAGTTTCATAGAACATTTTTTAACCAATAACATGAAAGGTTAATAATATAACTTTCATTACAAAATATATTCAGGGCCATGCGTCTGACCAGACGTGTCTGACCATGCATATTTCAAAATCCATATTTCAAACTACAGATTTCTAATTACACTACTGTGAATTATCTGGAATTCCATGATGCACTTACCCATTCATCACTGCTGTATTATCTTCATCCTCACCACCACCTGTGTCATCTAATTGAGTTGTTTTGTCTACCCACAGGTATGCTGCTCACTCATCTATTCAACTTTCCTGCATTGTGTGTGTATATGAATTGCATATAATCCTACCCTGGTATTGCACTGCTTTTGTATCCATAATGTATTCATTCCTCTTGTGTCTTCCATGCATACCTAAGTAGTCAATCCCTTCTCCCTTTTTTTATCACCTCTCTGAATCAGAACATGTGGTCTGGGCAATCACGTCCACAACCCCCTCACAGCTGACTCCTCTCAATTGCACATATATTCAGGGCTATGCGTCTGACAAGACGAGTCTGACCATGCATATTTCAAAATCCATGTTTCAAATTACAGATTTCTAATTACACTACTGTGAATTAGACTAGAATTGGACTGGAATTTGACTGTAAGGTAAAGGAATCTTTTTTTTTTTTTTTTTTTTATGTTTTCAAATAATTTTATTGTTTTTTTTGGAAATAAACAGGGTAGGGAAAGGAAGGTAGGAAGGGAGGGAAGGGAGTGGAGAATAAACAACCTTGTACAGGTACGGAAAAAAAATTTAAAAACTAGAGAACCCACAAACAGGCATAGAATAACATATCGAATAACAACATAAAAGAAAAAAAAAATCGACAATCCTTATTATGGGGTAACATTCTTGGAAGGAGATACAGCTCCCAGTACTAAAGCGCCCAGGTTTAAACTTCAAAATATAGTGCCTCTTGTTAAGTCTAGTTGATATGAAATTTGTTGTTCCAGGTCTTCCATTTTTTTTGAGTATTTGTGAATGTGATTGTTGTTAATTGCAAATCTGCGTTCTAAATCGCTGTGTTGGCCTATCTTGTCAAGTATGTCTGAAAACTTGGGAACCTCTGCTTTCTTCCACCATTGTGCTAACATGGTCTTGGTCACTAAGAGGATGTGTATGATAATGTGTCTTACCGAATCATCAAATTGTTCCATGTCTAAAGAAAGAAGTACTCTTTCGGGTGTAATTATGAAGTCCTTAGCAATGAGGTTAATGTGCTGTGTGACTTGAAGCCAGAGGTTTTTGATTTTTGAACAACCCCAGAAAATATGGTAGAGGTTCCCTTGGTGTCCACAATCTCTCCAGCACAAGGAAGATAGCTCTGTGTTAAAATGCGATAACCTCGTCGGGGTATAGTACCATCTATTTAACAATTTGAAATAACTCTCATGAAGACCCATTGATATGTTGGAATTGTAAGTGTTTTTGATGGCATCGTTCCAGTTCTCGAGACGGATATCAGCACCAAAATCAGACTCCCATCTCTTCATGTATATGTTTTTGTGGCTCGTTAGGTCTTTGACAACAGATCTATACAAATTACGCAGACTCCAGAGGTTTTTATTTTTAAGGTTGCACAGTAGTGAAGATAGCATTTCATAATTCAAAGTCTTCCCTTTTATGAATTTCCAAATTCTGTCTTTCAACATGGTGTAAAAGACTAGCTCAGATGACGGTAAATTATATTTAACCCTGATCTCACCGAATTTCAGGAACTCCACTCCACTAAAAACATCCCCCACCCTTTTAATTCCAGATTTCCCCCAAACCTCCGGTATCGGGAGATCATCCATCAGTGCCAATGAAGATAGAGGCAACTTTAAGATTTGCTCTGCTTTTTTGATATTTTTAGTCGGCTTAATGAGATCCCTCCAGGCTGAGATTATCGGCCGGAATATAGGATGAGATGAGTTCGCACTGGGCTTTTGCAGAAGGAAGTGAAAGAAAAGTTTTTGAATGGAACCTCTATCACTAGCATCTCCCTCCAAGCCATACCAAGCTGGATGTGTCATGTTTTCAGTAAACCAGTGCCAGCTCTGTTTGATGAGCGAGGCCTGATAATAAGCGTATATGTTGGGCAGTCCTGCGCCCCCATCTTTTTTATTTTTGTACATCAAGTCTGCAGATATTCTTGCTTTTTTACCTTTCTAAATAAATAGTCGGATGAGCTCTTGAGCTCTATCAATGGTTTGGCGCGGAAAGCTAACTGGTAAAGTCCTAAATATGTATAAAATTTTGGGAAGGATAAAAGTTTTGACTGCCAGAATCTTCCCAAAGATGGACGTCTCTAGCTGAGCCAAAAAGGATAGATCGCCTGTAATAGTCTTTATAATGCTGTCTAAATTGGCCCTAACTGTGGCTTGGATTGATCCTGCTATTCTAATCCCTAGATAGACAATCTCTTTCTCCTCCCAAATGAACTGGGTTTGGGCCTTTATTTCTCTAATTTCAGATTGTTTCATGTTTAGAGTTATACATTTTGATTTGTTTGGGTTTATCTTAAAATAAGATGCTCTAGAGAATTTTTCTAGTTCAACTGAAAGGGCTTTAATGGAGTTTGCAGGATCCAGTAGCGTGAGGAATAGATCATCTGCGAATAATCCAATTTTAAAATTTCATGATGGCAGTTCAAAGCCTTTAATATCATTGTTTATTCTTATTTTTTCGGCTAGGGGCTCTATGGCAAGCACAAATAGAAGGGGGGACAGGGGGCACTCCTGTCTCGTGCCATTGGTAATGTCGAACGGGTCGGAGAGGAAATTGTTTGCATAAATCCTGGCACTCGGACCTGAGTACAAGGCGAAGACTGTTGATAGAAACTTCTCATCAAAGCCAAATCTAGCGAGAGTTGCTTTTAAGTAAAGCCAATATAGCCTATCAAACGCCTTCTCGGCGTCCAGTGCCAGAAAAGCAGTTTGGGATCTCAGGTTGGTCGCTAAATTTATCAGATTCAACACCCTTCTAGTTCCGTCTGAGGCCTGGCGGCCCTCTGTAAAGCCTATTTGATCATCCGCCAACAGACGTGGAAGGATGTTTTTTAATCGGTTTGCAATGATCTTTGAGTAGATTTTAATATCGCTATTTATGAGCGATATTGGCCTATAGCTCTGTATCCTCTCAGGGTCCCCCCCTCCTTTGGAATCATGATAATTGTTGCCTCTAACATCTCCTTTGGGAAGGAACCCCGAGAGGACGCCAGATCAAAGACAGAAGCTAACTGTGGAGCCAGAACTTTTGAAAAGGATTTATAGTAGTCTCCAGAGAAGCCATCCGGCCCTGGTGATTTTTGGGACTGCAGTTTCTTGATTACGTCAGCAATTTCTCTCTCTGTAAAGGGGCTATTGACATAACTCAAGTCCAGCTCATCGACTCTTGGTAGATCAATACTCTGTAGAAAAGAATCTACAAAATTCAAGTTAACCACCGGTGTTTGGGGTCATCTTTCAGGTTATAGAGATTTTTAAAGAATTCTGCAAACGAGTTGACAATGTCCCTAGGGTGAGTTTTGGGGTCACCCGAGGGAGATACTATCTTATTTATTCTCCTTTTAATTCTTTCTCTTTTTAATTTCCTCATCATAAACCTGGTAGGCTTGTTAAGAGACGCATATGATTTGTACCTAGATGCTTTGATGACTGCATCATATTCCTGGTAGATTTCAGATCTCAAACCCTGTCTAAGTCTCAAAATCTCAGCCTGGACGGTCTGGGAAGGAACTTTTAAGTTTGTTTGTTTTTTCTCTAGATCATTAATTTGGGCCTGTAGGTTTGAAATATTTCCCCTATTTCTCTTCTTATGTTTAGAAAGAATTTGCATAAGACACCCCCTCAGGACCGCTTTATGGGCGTTCCAGACCGTGAACTGATCTACTTCACCAGATACGTTTTCCTTGAAGTAGTTTAAGAGAGCGCTTTCTATCTCTTGTTTGTACTCTGGTATATATAGCAAAGCTGAGTTAAGCTTCCAGCGGAATAGTTTGTCAGGGGGAGGACCCACAAGGAAGTCAATGAGAACCGGGGTATGATCCGAGATGGACTTCTGCATGAAGCGAATGTCCTTAATTTTGGACAGAGTGAATATGTTAGTAAGTAGAAGATCTATCCTGGATGCTGTCTTATGTACATCTGAAAATTGAGAATACTCACGTGACGATGTATTCAAGCAGCGGAAAGCATCATAAAGCTCATTTTGAATTAACCAGTTTTTTAAAGCTGGGACCTTGTGGCGAACTAAAGAGGATGAATCAATGCTGCTATCTGGGACAATATTAAAGTCGCTCAATAAGATGAGTTCGCCTGTTTTAACTTTGTCAATTTTTTTGATAAGCTTGTTCAAGAAGCGAATGTGTCCCTTGTTGGGTGCGTATACATTCACTATTGTGCATGGCCTTTCATGGAGTAAACATATGAGTATATGAAACCTGCCCAAGGAGTCTGGTATCTCTTTGATGAGCTGAAAAGGAACGGTGCCACCTACCAATGTGATGACCCCAGCCTTTTTCTTTGTGGAAAGTGACTTGTACATGTGTGGGAAGTACTTGTGCTGGAAGACCGGGTGTCGATCGGAAGCCAGTTTAACCTCCTGAAGGCATACCAATTCTGCCCGGGTTTGGTTGATCTCCTTCCATACCGCATACCTCTTATTCGGACTGTTGAGCCCCCTAACATTGTACGATAAAATTTTCATCGTTAGAATGCAATATCAAAACAGGAAAGGGAAACAAATAGAACAATGAAATACAGAAAAAAAAAAAAATTACGAACTTGAGAGTTCTCCTGGAGGACTCCAAACTGGTTGGTGTCTCACCTTTGATCGGGGGAAAAACGAGAAAAAAATTAAGTGGCAAGTTTCCACAGTGACAACGATAAACTGTAATTACGGGTACTAATATTCATGTTCAGGAAAAGGAAATAATAGTGACCCCCTAATAAATTCAAACATAAGACAAAGGTCAATCCTAATCCCTATCTCTAAAGGATGGCTCATCCATCAGGAATTTAAGAAACCTCTGACCCTCGTGAGGAGTATAGATGGGGTAGTGTTTATCTTTATACCAGACTAAAAGCTTGGTAGGGAAACCCCATCTATATGACACTCTAAGTTCCCTAAGTTTAGAGGCCAGATCTCTGAAGGAGCTTCTTGCGTCCATAGTCTCTTTGGAAAAGTCTTGGAAAATCTTAAGATCCTTATAAGGCTCAGGGGGTGAACCTCTCCCTCGCAAAGATTTTAAAACCTTCTCCTTGGTTTCAAAGAAATGGACCCTGAAGATAGTGTCCCTGGGCTTTTCCTGTGGGACCCCTTTGGGACGTGGGAGGCGGTGTATACGATCGATATTGACTTCTAATTCTGTCAGTTTTGGCGATAATTTTTTAAACAGATTTTTGGTGTAATCAGAGAGATCTGCCTGGGAGACCGACTCAGGGATACCTCGTATCTTTAAGTTATTTCTCCTGCTTTGGTCTTCCAGATCCGTCAATTTGTTTTTAAGGGAAATAACCTCCTTTTTGAGGAGTGAATTCTCCTTTGAGAGGTAAACTATATCCCTCTCCGCCTGTACCATCTTTACCTCATATTTCTCAACCTTTTGGCTAAGATTTCTGCAAGTTTCCTGTAGGGCCTTGGCCTGAGTCTCAAACCCTATTTTTAGGGCATCACTGAAGGACTGGAAGAGATCCGCCATGAATCCTTCAGTGGCTTGTTTGTTGGACCCCTTGTATTCCCCCAGGTTAATGGATGGAGGAGGAACCTCAAACGAAGGGAATGGACCTCCATTATCCCTCCTAGGCTTCTGCCTTTCAGGGCTTGTGTTTGGAGTATAGTCAGCTGAGACACTGTCGGAGTCCTCAGATGAGAGACTCCCAGTCTTTCCCTGATCGCCTGGTCCCTTCCTTTTGTTTGATTTGGAAGTGTCCATTTCCTCCGTAAGAGTCTCAATTGGAGGGGGGGGGTTTAATGTTGCCCCCTAAATTTTTATTTTTTTGAGGCGTTTCAGGTTGTGTTTTAGATAGGGTTTTTTGTCAATGAGCTATTAGTACCTGATCCCCCTTTTGCAACTTTGACAGATGCAGGGCTCTGAGATTTTTTTAGATAAGACATTTTTGGCTCGTCTCCTTTCAGGGGTGACCTAGATTTTATTGGGCTTAACAAATTAGAGATATCGTTGTATGATTTAGAGTGTGCCCCAAAATTGTGCCTCGTGACCCTGTGTGGGCTATTGGAAGCTCTGCCCCTACCTGACTGCATCTTGGTTTGCCACAAACCCTTCCCAGACATCAGATCTATGACCCCTTTAAATTATTCAAACAAGTTAAGAAAAATGGTCAAAAAGCAAGTTTCCCAAAGGAGATAACTGAGAGACCCTTAGTGAGCGCGAGTAAAGTCACACAATTCTGCAGTATCAATATCAGCAGCCCACTGTATCTCTGATCCTCAGTTGAAATAAAGGTAATCTTCTGTTATAATTCACTGGTCAGATGGATACCAGGCACAAGGACAACCAGCCATGAAATGCAGACTCTGTTATATTGTATGCCTGCGCCGCTCATATGCTGAAAGCAGCCAGTGAACAATCCCTAGCGATGCTATATGGGGATAAAGAGTGCCTCCAGATGCCTGTGTCCTTTCCCCAGTACCCCTGTGGTTAAGTCTCTGCTGTGTTATACAGTTTGTGGGAGTATCTGTGCCTGTCACAGGGGAGACCGCTGACTGAACGCTGCAGGGCCTGTGACGTCAGGTCTGCTCAGTGCTGACAGGCTGGAAGCTGGGAGCGGTCGGATCTACTTCCCATTGAAGTCTATTGTGGCTGTGAGCACTAATCAGCAGCCGGATCTAGTGGCCCAAACTCGGATGTGCCTCACCTCTGCTGTCTTCAGAGGCTCCCCCTGTGCTTGTCGCCCCCTGTCCGGTCCTCAATGTGGCTGTGGAACGCTGTTCTTAGCCGTTCTGATGTCTGTTCAATGGGTCCAGTGGTATCCCTCCGCCTCTCTGCTCTGTGACAAGAAAGTAATCCCTGCTTGTGTCCTCTGCTTATATTCTCGGTGTGTCAGTCCAGAAAGGGTCCAGATCAGCTCCTCTGCCCCCGCTCTCCTCACCCTGGCCGTGGAACTTCCTGATTTCGGTGGCACTCAGTCAGAAATCCAGAGGGGAGATTGTACATAGTTCCGTATCCCTCCGCCGCAGCAGTGCCATTATCCTCTACACCCCACAGGCAAAAAACATTGCAGGCAGTTAGAGTCAAGTTGTGCCTTACCAGGAGGATTCCAAATAAAGTCCTTATTGTCCTTATTACTGGCGATGAGCCTCCAGATCAGTCCTGGCTTATATACAGCCCACAGTAGCACTCCAGTCACTTCCAGGAAGGCAAATGGTGGGAGGGTGATGTCCCTCTGTTTCTCCTACACCACTACTGTCCCAAACTTTTAAAAGTTCATATCTTCGGTCTCCTTTGGACCAGGGACCTAGTTTTAGGCTCAGAATGTGCACCAGAGTTTCAGGAATAGAATAGGGTCCAGTATGGGGTTATTTGTTAACCCTTTGCACGCTTTTTTGTTGCTTTAGTGTGTGACTGTGGGAGCTTAGAGCTCTTGCCTCCTACATGCTCAGAGCCCAGGCCACGCCCCAGGTAAAGGAATCTTTAACCACCACAATGTTTCGGTTTCTTCTCACTTTCACTCCCATACTTTTCTATTTTGTCCGATCTCCTGTAATCCTCACACCTAGTAAGGAAGTTGTCATTTCCCCCCCCCCCATCCTCCCCAGCCACCTAACCTTCTCTTCAGAACTGTTCTTCAACATACAATCCTTTTTCTTCAGACTCACACGGCCACATCATGTCCTATCCTGCTCCCACCTTCTAACGCTCTGTCTGCTACTCCTCATTGCTGGCGACATATCCACAAATCCTGGCCCTCCTCAACACATCCCCACACTAATTTCTAACATCCTGCTACAATCCTCTACACGTTTTTGCAATCATGATAACCTCATAACTATTCTCCAGCCCCCGATCCTCTTACCTGGTGCCTTATGGAACGCACGCTCTGTCTGCAACAAGCTGTCGTTTATCCATGACCTCTTTATCACCAACAAACTCTCCTTCCTTGCCATCACTGACACCTGGCTCACTCCCTCTGACACAGCCTCTCCAGCTGCGCTTTCCTATGGCAGATTCCATCTCTTTTACACCCCTCGCCCCAGCAACAAACGTGGTGGAGGAGTTAGCTTGCTCCTGTCTGATACCTGCTCCTTTACCCCAATTCAACTTCCACCCTCCGCTACTCTTCCCTCGTTCGAGGTGCGCTCTGTCTGCATCTATTCCCCCTCCAACTGGCTGTCATCTACCGCTCCCCAGAACTAGCCATCTCCACCTTTCTCAACCACTTCACCACCTGGCTACTCCATTTCCTCTCTGCTGACATCCCCACCATCATCATGAGTGATTTCAACATCCCCATCGACACTTCCACCTCAGCTGCCTCTAAACTTTTATCACTGACTGCCTCCTTTGGCCTCACTCAATGGTCCTTTGCGGCCACTCACAAAGATGGTCACACGCTGGACCTTATCTTCACCCGTCTCTGTTCCCTCACTAATCTCACTAACTCACCCTTCCCCCTGTCCGACCACAACCTACTGACATTCTCTTCCCTCTCCTCTCCGACGGCGCAACCCCCACTCCACAAACTTGCTCATCCTCGCAGAAATCTCAAACACCTCAATTTACAATCACTCTCTGAGTCGCATCTCCCTCTCACAGACATAGCTTCCCTTTATGAAACAGATGCTGCTGCCACCTTTTATAACACCACAATAACATCAACACTTGATTCAGCCGCCCCCCTCATGCAGAGCAAAACTCGTACAATCAACAGCCATCCCTGGCTGACCAGCCTGACCAAAGAACTGAGACGGGTTTCCAGGGCCAACCCGTTCTACTGAGCACTTCAACACATACAGGCAGTCCCTTGCCAGTTTCAAGTACACACTCTCTGCAGCAAAACAAACTTACTTTGCATCCCTCATATCCTCACTGTCTCACAACCCTAAACAGCTTTTCAGCACTTTCAATTCTCTACTCCGTCCCACAGCACCTTCTCCATCTCCTCTCATTTCTGCTGAAGACTTTGCCTCCTTCTTTAAGCAGAAGATCGATACAATCAGAGAAAGCTTTGAGCCGCAGCCTCCAATGCCCCTCTTAGCCACTCAGCCCTGTTCTTCCAAAACCAGCTTCTCCACCATGACAGAAGATCAGCTCTCCACCCTCCTGTCAAGATCACACATCACCACTTGTGTGCTTGACCTGCTCCCGTCCCACCTCATCCCTAACTTTGCCACAGTCTTCATCCCAACTCTAACACACCTCTGCAACCTTTCTCTTACAAATGGTGTCTTTCCCTCATCCTTCAAACATGCCTCAATCACACCCATCCTCAAAAAGCTCTCCCTCGACCAATCCTCTATGTCTAACTATCGCCCGATATCTCGTCTCCCTTACGCCTCAAAACTACTGGAACAGCATGTATATCTTGAACTGTCCTCCCACCTCTCCTCCTGTTCCCTCTTTGACCGGTTACAATCTGGCTTTCGACGGCATCACTCAACTGAAACTGCCCTAACTAAAGTCACTATCGACCTACTAACCGCCAAGAGCAAGCGACACTACTCTGTCCTTCTTCTCCTGGACCTGTCTTCTGCCTTCGACAACGTGGACCATTTCCTCCTGCTACAGATTCTCTCATCTCTTGGCATCACAGAATTGGCCCTATACTGGATTTCATCATACCTATCAGACCGTACATTTAGTGTCTCCCTGTCTCCCTCTCACACACCACCTCCTCACCTCGCCCTCTGTCTGTCGGTGTTCCTCAAGGCTCAGTCCTCGGACCCCTTCTCTTCTCCATCTACACCTTCGGCCTGGGAAAGCTCATAGAATCCCACGGCTTGCTGTACCACCTCTATGCCGATGACACGCATATCTACCTATCTGGACCTGACCTCACCTCCTTACTGACCAAAATCCCACAGTGTCTGTCTGCTATTTCAGCCTTTTCTGCTCGCTTTCTCAAACTGAACATGGACAAAACAGAATTCATCATCTTTCCCCCATCTCACTCTACCCCTCCTCCAGACCTATTCATCTATGTCAATGGCTACTCGTCTTCCCCAGTCCCGCACGCTCGGTGCCTTGGGATGATCCTCGACTCTGTCCTCTCATTCAAACCACATATCCAAGCCCTTGCCTCCTCCTGCCGCCTCAAACTCAAAAATATTTCCCGGATCCGCGCATTCCACAACCATGAAACCACAAAAAACACTAGTGAACGCCCTTATCATCTCCAGCCTCGACTACTGCAACCTCCTACTCTCTGGCCTCCCCTCCAGCACTCTGGCACCACTCCAGTCCATCCTACACTCTGCTGCCTGTCTAATCCACCTGTCTCCTCACTATTCCCCAGCCTCTCCCCTATGTAAGGCCCTTCACTGGCTTCCTATTGTCCAGAGGCTCCAGTTCAAAACCCTAACCATGACATACAAAGCCATCCACAACCTGTCTCCTCCATACATCTGTGACATGGTCTCCCGGTCCCTACCCACACACAACCTTTGATCCTCTCAAGATCTCCTTCTCTACTCCCCCCTCATTTCTTCTTCCCACAACCGCATACAAGACTTCTCCCGTGCTTCCCCCATACTCTGGAACTCTCTGCTGCAACACATCAGACTCTCACCAACAACAGAAACCTTCAAGAAGAACCTGAAGACCGACCTGTTCTGACAAGCCTACAGCCTGCAATGATCCTCGGTCTACTTAACCACCGTACAACCAGCTCTACCCTCTCCTAGTGTATCCTCACCCTTCCCTGCAGACTGTGAGCCCTCGCGGGCAGGGTCCTCTCTCCTTCTGTACTTGTGTGTCCCTTGTCTTGCACATGTTTATTGTACTTGTCTATATTTCCCCTTTTCCCAGGTAAAGCGCTATGGAATAATTGGCGCTATATAAATGTATAATAATAATAATAATAATAATAATAATAATCTTTAGTTTTACCCAAACAAGTTGATGCTACAACCACTACATCTAGCATTTTGTATGACCTCCATGATTTTTAAGGACAGCAACAAGTCTTCTAGGAATGGAATGAACAAGTTGGTAGCATTCTAGACCTCTTTTAGAGCCTGAATGCTGGATGGAGAGTGATGCTCAACTTGTCTCTTCAGAATTACCCATAGGTGTTCGATTGGGTTCAGATTAGGAGACATACTTGGCCACTGAATCACTTTTACCCTCTATGTTTTTAGAAATGCTACAGTGGCTGTATATTTGTGTTTTGGATAATTGTCATGTTGTAAAAGTGCACATCTACCAAAGCCTTGAAGTGATGGGAGCATCTTCTCTTTCAATATAAAGGAATGCATCTGTGAATTCATGATGACAATAAATGAAATGTAGCCCCGACATCAGCAGCTCTCATGCAACCCCACAAAAGGACACTGCCACCACCATGTCTCACTGTAGGCATTTGGCATTTGTGTTTGTAATCCTCACCTCTGTAATCCAACACCATACAGTTTTGAAGCCATCAGTTCCAAAAACATTTATCTTGGTTTATCTAGCGTCTTCAAATTTTTGAGCATGGGCCCTGGCAAATTGTAGGTGAACTTTTTTGTGCATGGTCTTCAGGCTTCCTTCATGGATGATCCCAATGCATGCTATTCCTCTGAAGTGTACGCCTTATTGTGTCACAACAAACACTCACTCTGGTTTAGCGTTCTACTTCTTTAGCTAATTGCAGTAGACCTGCATGTCGATCTTCTTCAACTCTTCTAATCATTCAGAAGACGCTCATGTACTCATGTTTGTAACATGGCCTTGAATTAATTTGTTTAGGGAAATATGCTTTTTTGGGTGGTCAAAAAATAAAATCTTATTTGCAATCAATGCCTCTCTCTCAAATGTGACAAGCAGAGAGCCAAAAAACATGTACAAATTTTCAGCAGTAGCAAACACAGTTGCCTCCATATTTAATATCTAACATTAGCTACATGAGACATTGAGGGTGTGTAGGCCTGAATGTTCATGTTGTAGGGATACTACAGACACATCTGCTTAGCACAGCATGTACATCCATATAAATGTCCCCCACACTACCTAGCCATAAAGAATGTCCTGCATTTGGTATAAATCTGGGAATTTTATGACAGCTTTAAGCAGGTTTGGTCATCGGGGAATAATTAACACTTCACAGTCCATCAGATTACTTAGATCCAGGCGCCATAGCAACCATTTGGCGGCTGTTCATTGCCATTAAAAGTTATTGCTGACAACCTGAACCATAGGCTGGATGATACAGGATGAGAAGCAAAATAGAGGATAAATTAAGGATCTGACATAGCTGAAGTGTGTACATGTCAGCTCTTATGGAGAAAAACTGCAAAAACGCACTCAGGGACTACGGGGGATGTGAGAAGATGCTCTCAGACATGGGACTGGAAGACTGAGGATTAAAGCATCTGTCATATACAGAACTATGCAATCATTCTAGGAATGTGTGGAAAAAATGCTGCAAAATAGGAAATGCTTTAAAAAGTGAAACTGTTAGGCTATGTTCACACGTTGCATTTTTGCTGCATTTTTTAACTACTTTTTTCAGTATGAACAAAATCTATGAGATTTCAGAAATCTCATGCACACAGCTTGTTTTTTTCCTGACTGAATTTGAAAACAGCTGCTTTTTTGAAAACTGCAGCATGCAGATTCTTTCAGCATTTTTGCAGCATTTTTTCACTTATAGAAAGCTATTAGTAAGTGAAAAAAATGCAGTAAAGATGTTGCCTCCAAGACTGTACAGTGCTTTTAGCGGAAAAAAAAAACAGGTACAGCAGAATGTGAAACCTAGTTATTTTTGTGATTTTCCCACAAAAATCATCGCTGCATGTAGCACAAGCAAAAGGATGATCACATCTTCAAGACCACTAAACAGGCTAACAAATCAGTAAAAAGTAAACAAAAAGGTTTAAAAAATATGAAAAAACAACATAAAGTTCAAGTCAACCCCGTATCCCCCCATTGAAAATAAAGATATTAAATTTAAAAAAATACACATGTGGGTATTGCTGCTTTCAGAAAAGTCTGATCTCTCAACATATAAAAACAAATAACCTAATCACTAAACACCGTAAACAGAAAAAAAATTCAAGAACGCCTAAATTATGTTTTTTGGTCGTCACAATTCCACAAAAATGCTGTAACAAGTGATCAAAAAGTCATATCTATCCCAAAATGATACTAATAAAAATGTCATCTTGCCCCGCAAAAAATTTGCCATCATACAGCTCTATCGGACTCCAAAATTTGTTTTTTTGCAAACTTCAGATTTCTTTTTCACAGCTAAAATAATAAGAAACACTGGACATGTTTGCTATCACTGTAATCATATTGATGAGGAGAATCATATTGCATTGTCATTTTTGTCATATAATGTACACCTTAAAAACAATTCCCAAAAAACAATATCAGAATTCTTTTTTTTTTCAGAATTTCAGCGCACTTGGAATTTGTTTCCCATTTTTGAGTACACTATGTTGTTAAATGAATGGTAGAAAAAAACTGACGGCACATCTAGAACTAGTCTGAATAGGTGCATACCAAAAAACAGTTTACATATCAAATAAGGAAATGGTTGCACTCAATTGCATTAAGGCATATCAAATATGAAATAAGTGAAATATGAATAGCATAATGGCTTTTGTAATTTAGAAAAACATATGAGATACTTAGCACAAAATTTGGCCAAAAGATGTGAGCCCATTCACCAACGTCAAGGTGATCTCATTGAACGGATCCCTATACTAACTGCCTAGTGTGAACTAACCTCTGGCTAATAACATGGTAAAGCCTGTATTTATAGGAAGATAGGAACCAAAATGTGATTGGATTTAATTAAACTCCTAGCCTGATGAAGGGCGGAGTGCTCAGTCAGAAAGCTAACATACAAATGACAGAAAAAACTGACAGCACATCTAGAACTAGTCTGAATAGGTGCATACCAAAAAACAGCTTACATATCAAATAAGGAAATGGTTGCAATCAATTGCATTAAGTAGGCACCTATTCAGACTAGTTCTAGATGTGCCGTCAGTTTTTTCTGTCATTTGTATGTTAGCTTTCTGACTGAGCACTCCGCCCTTCATCAGGATGTGATTTTAATTACATCCAATCACATTTTGGTTCCTATCTTCCTATAAATAAAGGCTTTACCATGTTATTAGCCAGAGGTTAGTTCACACTAGGCAGTTAGTATAGGGACCCGTTCAATGAGATCACCTTGACGTTGGTGAATGGGCTCACATCTTTTGGCCAAATTTTGTGCTATATATCTCATATGTTTTTCTAGATTACAAAAGCCATTATGCTATTCGTATTTCACATATTTCATATTTGATATGCCTTAATGCAATTGAGTGCAACCATTTCCTTATTTGTTAAATGAATGGTGTCATTCAAAAGTACAACTCGTCCCGCAAAAAAAAAGCGCTCATATGTCTATGCGGACAAAAAAATAAAAGAGGCTCTGGGAGGAAAAAGCAGGAACAAAAAAAGGAAAATGGGCCCAAGTGTGGAGGTGTTAACTGAAATAAGTCATGCAATGGCAAGACTGAGCACAGCAACAAGACACAAGGTACATATACCATTTTAGCAAGGTTTTCATGAGCCAAACATTTCATAGCAGACTGAGATATTTTGTTCAAGTTGTTTTTAAGAAGCACCAAGAAATGGCAGCGTTGAGGACTGTAGACAGAGTGGACAGCCTAGGAAACTTTGTGCAGCAGATGAAAGACACATCATGCCTACTTCCCTTTGAAACTGGAAGATGTTCAGCAGTGCCATCAGCTTAGAACTGGTAGCAACCAGTGGGAGAAATCTGTCCAGAAGTGATTTTTATGGAAGAATTAAGGCCTATAAAAATAAGGCCAAGCAACTCAACTATGCATGCAAACATACAAACTGGGGTGCAGAAAATTGGCAGCAGGTGCTCTGGAATAATGAGTCACATTTTGTCAGTAACAGAAGGCAGTTTGCTCATCAGAGGGCTGGAGAGCAATACAATAATGAGTGTCTGCAGGCAACAATGATGCATGGTAGAGGTTTCTTGAAAGTTTGGGTCTTCAATTCAATAATGGGAATTGGGGTTTAGGTCAGGATTAACGGTGTCCTCAATGCTGAGAAATACAGACTGATATGTATCCATCATGCAATCCTAACTGCTACTGCAACTTTGGGGTCCGCCCTGGTTATAATCCACCAAAGGATAACATCCACATGGAGCATTCTATGAAATTAGCACTAGTGTGCATTTATATTAGACATTAGTCTGAGGACAGAAACTGATGTAAATGGCAGAACTAAAGACTATGTTGGTGCTATATAAAAAAAATGAGATCAATAAAAGATAAATGGTAGCATTTACATAGATGGATAATTGAGACATTTGTAATGATAACCCTTGCATTATCAAAGCAATTTAATCCAAATGGCTGGAATCACACAGGGAAAACTTAATGCAGCATTTTAAACCAAACAGAAGCAGGCACGAAAAAAACTAAAAAAAAATCTGTCTGTTTTTTTAATTTTCTTTTTGAATCCACTCACTGACTAATCTGATACATTTTAACTGAATATAGCAAAGGCGTACACAGAAATCATGAAGCCCCATAGGAAATGTTCTAATTGCCTCACTCACCTCAAAAATATGTTTGGCGGGGACACAGAAGAGCATATCTCACAACTCTGTAACCCTTACAAAGTAATTTTCCTCCCACTGAAGCCCTAGATTCCCCTTTCATTGCGCCCATAAAGTTGATGCCAACAAAAGGGACCCACGAGCAATGTATGATAGCCCCACAATGAACTCCTCCACAGTGCACTGGACACACACACAGTATGATGACCCTACTTTACCCCCTCTCAACTTCTTTGGAAAAATATGTTGATCCCAACACAGTATGATCCGCCAGTTGTGACCCTCACACAGCCCTCCATGCACCATAATGGACCAACATACAGTAAAATGGCCCCCACAACTCTCCACACTGTACAATGTCCCCCACTAGCCATCCAAACAGTATAATAGTCCCCACACAGTCCTCCACACATTATGATGGACCCCACACAAACCTTTATACTGTATAATTGCTTGCATACAGTATAAAGGCTCCCACATAGCCCTCCATATGTTATAATAGCTCCCACATAGCTTTCCATACAGTATAAAGGGCCCTCCATATAGTACGATGGGCCCCACATCGCCTTCCAGATAGTATAATGCACTCACCATAGTCCTCCATATAGTTTAATGCACCTCATAGTCCTCCATATAGTTGTCACGGGGAAAGTTTGGGAAAACAGGGGATGAGGAACCTGGGTCGCTGAACTGCCCCTCAGGCTAAGGGGGTGCCCTGACTTTCCTTAACTTGGGGGGTACACTTGAAGGTAGTGAGGCCCAAGTCACCGACCTGTCCCCATCTCCTGTTTAGCCCTGAGCTAAACCCCTAACCCCCTCCCCATGAGGTGAGACAGGGAAAAAAGGGAACTGCATCAATATAACAAAAGGAAAGATAAGACAGACATCTCGGGGTTAAATCAAAACAAAACTTAGCTTTCTCTGCTGCAGTGCACTGCACAGCAGAGTTAGGCACCAGATCAAGGTAATAGCTGAAGTTCCACTGCACTCAGCCAGCTCCTGACTCCAGCTTGGTTGGTCTCCAAAGAGGAAGTGTATCACCAACAGTTAGCTGAAGCATCTGGAGACCTTTTAAAGGAAGGTGGGAGTAGTCACCACCTGCATCAGCAAACTGACCAGCCATGTAATTACACCAGCAGCCACCGGGGGAAAAACTGATATTAACAACCGATGGCCTGAAAGGAAAAAAGGTTTAATATGCAAAGCAAAAATCTGCCACAGATCCAAAAATGGATCATGACAGTTCCCCCCTTACAATGAGGGGCCTCTGGACCCTCAACACCACACCTGACCAGAAAACAACCTATGGTGAGGACGCCTCAATCCACCAGAGTTCACCCCGGCAGTCACCTGACTCTCAGGTTTATGGTCAACGCGGACTGATGGAAGTAACAATAACGTATGCTCTCGAGGTGCCACAAATCTCCAGAGTGCCAACCTGGCGAATGAGTTGTGTACGGGCATTACTGGGGGTAACTCCAGCTGGTAAGTCCCTGGGCCGAGAATGGCCGACACCCGATACAGCCCGATCACCCGAGAATTCCAGACTCCAGCAGCACACTTCAACAGGATATTTTTGGTGGTGCGCATACATACTCGTTCACACACTGGTCCTTTCTGGAAACCAACCGTGCTGAAGACAGGAGCTTTCTGGTGTAGTGGTGATTCCGCTGAAAGCTGTGTTCGGGTGCCTTACTCTGCTGTGCGGTGCATTGCAGCAGAGAAAGCTAAGTGTTGTTTGTTTTTCCTTGTCTGTTATTTCTTCCCTTGGTGTTGTGTTAGTGCAGAGGTGGGACCAGTGTCCGCACTTACCAATTCCCTACTTAGGGATAGATGCAGGGCAAGTGAGGGCTAAGGTATCCTGCTCCATGACAGTTTGAAATAAGCCATATAGGGATGTCAGGATAATCCAGGACAGCCTCAGGAGAGTGCAGGAGGTGTCCATTTCCCCATTCCCTATTGCAGGGCCCACCGTTGTAATTGTGTCCCCGGTGTTCCCTTGTTTGTCTTCCTGTTTTGTGACTGACCAATTGTCGGGTCGAGTCACACAGGGCCAGTCACTTTGTGACAATAGTAAATCGCTCTCCTCATAGTACTCAATATCTAATATATAAAGCTCAAAGTGTGTATGTATGTATGTATGTGTGTATGTATGTGTGTATGTCTGGGATAGGTATATGGGCACGGGACTATGGGATGGAGAATGTGTGATGGGTATATGGGCACTGAACTATGGGATGGAGGATATGTATGACGGGTATATGGGCACGGGACTGTGGGATGGAGGATATGTATGATGGGTATATGGGCACGGGACTATGGGATGGAGGATATGTATGATGGGTATATGGGCACGGGACTATGGGATGGAGCATGTGTGATGGGTATATGGGCACGGGGACTGTGGGATGGAGGATATGTATGATGGGTATATGGGCATGGGACTATGAGATGAAGGATGTGTGATGGGTGTATGGGCACTCGACTATGGGATGGCGAATATGTATGATGGGTATATGGGCACAGGACTATGGGATGGAGAATATGTATGATGGGTATATGGGCATGGGACTATGGGATGGAGAATATGTATGATGGGTATATGGGCATGGGACTATGGGATGGAGGATATGTATGATCGGTATATGGGCACGGGCCTATGGGATGGTGGATATGTATGATGGGTATATGGGCACGGGACTATGGGATGGAGAATATGTATGATGGGTATATGGGCATGGGACTATGGGATGGAGAATATGTATGTTGGGTATATGGGCATGGGACTTTGGGATGGAGGATATGTATGATGGGTATATGGGCACGGGCCTATGGGATGGTGGATATGTATGATGGGTATATGGGCACGGGACTATGGGATGGAGGATGTGTGATGGGTATATGGGCACTGGACTATGGGATGGAGGATATGTATGACGGGTATATGGGCACGGGACTGTGGGATGGAGGATATGTATGATGGGTATATGGGCACGGGACTATGGGTTGGAGCATGTGTGATGGGTATATGGGCACGGGACTATGGGATGGAGGATATGTATGATGGGTATATGGGCATGGGACCATGAGATGAAGGATGTGTGATGGGTATATGGGAACTCGACTATGGGATGGAGGGTATGTATGATGGGTATATGGGCATGGGCCTATGGGATGGAGGATGTGTGATGGGTATATGGGCATGGGACTATGGGATGGAGGATAATTATAATTTGTTATAACTAACCACAGTTAGTTACTATGCCCGGGCAGCGCCGGGCTCTTCAGCTAGTAGTATAATATACCTCATAGTCCTCCATATCGTATAATACATTTTCCGTAGTCCTCCATACAGTGTAATACACTCCACATAGTCCTCCACATATTATAATGCCCCCATAGCCCTTAATATAGTTTAATGCACCTCATGACCCTCCATATAGTATAATGTACTTCCCATTGTCCTCAATGAAGTATAATGCACCCCATAGTCCTCCATATAGTATAATGCACTCCCCAAATTCCTCTGTAGAGTAATATGGGCACTAGAATGTACACATTGATTTAAAAAAAAAATACAATATTCCCCTCTCCTCCTGATTTCCCGCTGCTCCAGTCTCTGCTGCAAGCAATTAGAGCTCAGATGCAGAGGAAGAATGATGGGAGAGGGAGCGCTAGCTGGCATTACCTTTTTTCCTTGTTTTCATCTGTATTAGCATTTAGGATACCGATACATTTGAATGTGTGATGACAAGTGAGGTGGGAATGCCAGCCCTGGCCCTTGCCCCTGCGCCTCACGGCGATACACCACTGGTTGTTGTATTGTAAGAGTGGTGGAGCTGATGGTCTGCTCCCTGGCACTAAAAAGAGTTAAATGTATTTGATGTTCATGTATGTTACAAAAGGGTAACACTCACTGGGGTTGCAGTTTAGCTTAGGCAGGGTTAACTGTAATGGCCAGTCTAGTTTGGGAGGGGGAACTGAGAGTTAGTGTCAAGTACAGGAAGTGACAGTGAGTTGGAAGTAGTGACAAGCAGCAGGCACAGGTCAGGGACTGCTAGGGGTAACAGGAGTCTAGAACCTCAGGGGCAGTGGATTGCCAGAGAACCCTTCAACTACACAAGTCTTCTATTTACTGGACTGGGAACCTCAAGATAGATGTCGGGGCCTGGGGGCATGTTCTGCCTGTGAAACTGCAGGATAAATTGGACTCAAACTCTCAGAGGTGGAGTAAAATGGAATCCAGATATACTGCTTGAAAAAAGAGAAGATTCCCTGGGGCTAGAGAAAATAGTAAAAGGGATGCTCTTTCTCTACCGAGAACCAGGGCTGAAGTTGTGTCTGGTACCTGTAGAAAAGATGTCACCCTGGGGGTTTTTATGCTGGTTTTTTTTGCCTTTGTCTGGGCTATTATGTCCAGCAGTGACGCTTGTTCAGCATTTCTATGCCAGTGACATTTGTTCCACCTGGTGGATTATTTTGATTGTTGATTTATTTTGAGTGCATCAACTGTGTGGTACTATTGTCCAGGGGAATATTATTGCTCTTTCCCATTTATTTTGTGTAGACGTTTTTTTCTTTTGAGCTTTCTTATATGGTCTATCATTGTATGCAGCATAAGCTCTTTTTTACTATGAGATAAGTTATTCAAGCTGCAATATTAAGAATTTTTTGACTCTGAGATGAGATGCAGCATAAGCTCTTTTTCACTACGAGATAAGTTATTCAAGCTGCAATACTAAGAATTTTTTGACTCTGAGATGAGATGCAGCATAAGCTCTTTTTCACCACGAGATAAGTTATTCAAGCTGCAATACTAAGAATTTTTGACTCCGAGATAAGTCTACCTCATTATTGTGGGCTTAGTGCTCACTTTGATACTACGAGATAAGTTTATAGTAAGTTTGCAGTTTTTATAGAGACGGTATCGAGTGTCTCCACCAGGGGTTTTTAGGGTGTATATATATATGTCTGTGTTTTCTGTGTATCCTCGTCATTGACTAGGGATTTTTAGGGTGTTACAGGGCTGCCGACGTTGAGCGGGGGCGCCACATCGCCAACAACTAGGGTGCCAACCTCCATAGGCAGGAAGGGACTTATTAGGGCCCATTAGGGCAAGTGTAGTTGTCCCGAGTATTATTTATATTTTTAGGGGTGATTTATTGTCCTGTACCCTATAAGTTGGGATTGTCTAAAGATTTTAATTATTGAATTAAAAGTTAAATTTTAGGGGTCAATTTTGTTGCTCTCTTGGTATATTCAAGTTTTCCTGATCCTTTGTATTTTTTGAGGTTTCCGGCACTAGAGTTCTAGTCGTCTTCCTCTCTGAAGAGACAATGTGCATCAGACAGAGCACAAATTTACTCTGCGTGCATCATTAAACTCAATGGCCATTCTTTTGGGTGGGCAGCATGGTGGCTCAGTGGTTAGCACTACAGCCTTGCAGCGCTGGAGTCCTGGGTTTAAATCCCACCAAGGAAAACATTTGCAAGGAGTTTATATGTTCTCCCCGTGTTTACGTGGCTTTACTCCAGGTTCTCTGGTTTCCTCTCACATTCCAAATACATGCCGATAAAGAATCTAGATTGTGAGCCCCAATGGGGACAGTGCTGATAATTTGTGCAAACTGTAAAGCACTGAGGAATATGTTGGTGCTATTTAAAAATAAAGATTATTATTATTGGAGCCTCGAGATAGCCACTGAAGTATGGCTGACTTGTGGTGTGAACCTAGCTTTTAGGTTATGTCTAGAAAAAGAGACTGATGTGCACAATTGCTGTTGGGACTATCCACACAGTGAATTGCTATATAAGAGTATGCTGTTTTAAATCTGCTGTATTGACATTAAAATAACCTTAGGCTATGTGCACTCGCTGCAGTTTTTGCTGCGGTTCCGCTGCGGTTTTGGCCGCAGCAGAACTGCAGCAGTTCTGCAGACAGTGTACAGTAGCATGTTATCCTATGGGATTTACATTCTGCTGTGCACATGCTGCGGATTTTTAACTGCGGAAAAGCTGCGGTTTTGAATCCGCAGAAAGAATTGACATGTCAATTCTTTTCTGCGGATTCTGCTGTGGTTTACCATCTCCTCCATTGTAGAAATGATAAACCGCAGGTAAAACCGCAGGTCATTTTACCTGCGGTTCCGCAGATAAAAAATCCGCAGACCAATCCACAGCGTGTGCACTTAACTTTATACTCTGGCTAAAGAATAGATAATGACTTGGGGTCTGACAAGCTCTCCAGAAGCCCTAGGCAGGGGTCTAAAATGTGTCCTTTGGTTCCCGAAGCATAATAGATGTCAGTTTAATAATGATCGTTATCAGTATTTCTGATCGTTTATTACTGTAAACATACACATTTTGGCTTTAGATGACATATCCCAACGTCAAGGATGGCAATCAATCTAGTCTCATCTGTACGCAACTCTTGGGGATGAGGCCAGTGCACTTCACTGAACCACACATGTGCAGTTTTGGACTGGGATTCCAAAGGCTCACAAGTAACATTGACTCTGAGGGCCCCCTTTTCAGGTACATGCAAATATTGCATTACCCTTTATCACAAACCTTTTATACATTAGGCTAGGTAGTTTGTTAAATGATTGATAAGATGCTGCAATTGTCTTTACATAGAGAATCAAGTTTGTGCCAACTACTGCTCATATAGAAGGCTGGGGGGGCCTAAACCTGCACAGGGGCATTCCCCTATTCTCCTGTTGGCCATTCCGAGCCTGGCCAGGTACCACCACAACAGGTTGGAGATGACGAATCTTGGCTCTAGATTGGGTGCGTTTCAAGCACATGACTTTTATATATGCAGCCCCACCAATGTGACTGTGGCGCCCCAAGGAGTATGGTCACCATAGTGGCATTACCTTCCTCCTAGGGAGTGTGATGTCATGCTTGGAAGCAATAAAGGGTCTCTCTGGCAGTTAACCACAACACACAACACAGTTCCATTCCAGGTCAGCAGAGGGAGATCTGAACCAAAACTGGGGAGGAGCTACTCTCTGGGGGCCAGGAAAGGGAGATAGGAGTTTGTGTAAGGAGGGCAACGTGTGTGGTCGTGAGTAGAGCTGGGAGATTGAGCAGAGAGTTCAGGCTCATTCCCAGCTATAGCGCATGATCTGGAGCCCGGTATCCAAGGCTGTATGGACACTGATGGTCCTGCAACAGAAACCGGAGGAATAGGAAGCTGTAAATGCTCTATTCCCACATAAGACTTGGAGGCACAACAGCGACGTGTGAGCCAGAAGAGGAAGGCTACAGCTGTCTGCCATACGAGGGAGTTCTAGAGAGAATAAGCAAGTGGAACTTCAGAGTAACACAGTACTGCAAGTACCTAAAACTAAGCGCTAGGAAGGAGACTACACAACCCATCTGCCTAGAGAGAATCCTAAGTTGCTTCCAGGCTAGCCAGCTCCTGTGCCTTCTGTAATCTGGACCCTGGACTGCATTTGCCAAGCAAAGTAAAGGTAAAGAAACTGCACCCTGTTGTGTCCTTGCCTTCTTCCTGCAAACTCTCCAGCACTGCTACATTTCTGTGCCAAACACTACACCCTCTTCCTCAACACCTTCCCTCTTCATCTACTCTGCCCTGGGACTACAGCCCTGCCTGTGGAGGGCTACACCATCATTGCTGCACCACACCATCTGTCCCAGAGGATCTATCTGCAGCGTCGGCTTAACACCTTCATTGCCGAGCACCACAGGTGGCGTCACGAATCATTCACTCATAAACTTTATTCCATCACTTAATCCCTTTTACATGGGCGCCCAGGGCCACGGACCGGGTCACTGCTGCTGTGACATTCCCTTCTGGGAGACCGGCCCGGTATCGAGTACTCCACAGCCCTGGGAGGGCGACCCATTTTGGCGTCACAAACAGGATTTACGGAGCCCGGTGTCCTGTGTGCCAGAGACTGTCGGCGCCATAGCTGCCATTTCCCTGCTGCTTGGCGTGCGCGGGAAACAAAAGGGGCGGGCCGTTGTGGGCGGAGCCAGCCAGAGAGCGCGAAGAGTGAAGTGCCGCAGGGAAGTGAGGAGCAGAGGCCTGCAGTCCCGGCGTCCCCCAATCATCCAGCCTGCAAAGCGGCTACCGGTAAGCCAGCGCAACTCAGGGCCTGGTCAACGCTAACTGAGGGGGAGGAGAATGTCTGAGGCAAGAGCAGATGCAGTGGTGGATGCCACCGCACCCCACACAGCACCGCAAGATGCAAGGGCCAGCGCAGCTGCGGCTCCAATGGCACCGCAGAATCCAGCAGCCAGCGCTGCCTCCAGAGCACCGCAAGAATCAGCACCCACCGCAGCAGTCCCCATAATGCCGCTGTCTATGCCCTATAAACCGGGAGCAGCCTGGCTAACGCAGTACTCAGGGGAGTCACATACCCTGAGTGAATTTAAAGAGAGACTGTGCAGTTTGTTTGAGGTGTATCCTCTGTCTGAAAACCAAAAAGTGAACATCCTTATTGGACAGCTAACTGGTGCAGCACAGAGGGAAGTAAAAGCCTGGCAGGACACTTATAAAGAGACTGTTAAAAAGATCCTGGCTAAGCTAAAGAGCACCTTTGACACTCGCAATGCAGCTGAAATAAAGATGAGAGTCTTTGGGTGTAAGCAGAGAACGCAGGACAGTATACGGGACTTTGCCCTTAACCTGCAGGAGGCGCTGCGAGCCATCAAGCAGATTGATCCAGACAGTGTGAAAGATGGAGATAGACTGTTAAAGGAGCAGTTTATTGAGGGTCTCCTATCCAGTACCCACAGAGCACAGCTGCGCATCATAGCCCTACAAAACCCTGACCTAGACTTTGCAGACTTCAAAGACAGGGCTATTCGGGTGCTGCATGAACGAAATGTCAGCCGTCTAGCGCCCCCTAGGAGCCCAGTGATCACATACCATCAAGTAGCAGCATCTTTCCCTCTCAGCCCTGTGGAGGCTGATGCACAGACTCTGGACAAAGACCCATCTGCTGAACTGTGTCTTCGGGTCCAGGAGCTGACCAAAAATATGGCTGCACTTGCCAAAACTGTGCAGTCCCTGCAGGTGTCATCAAAGGAAAAGATCCTGCTGGCCTCCAGTCCATAGTATGTCCCGTGGCTATGGAAGAAGAGGATCCCGTCACGCCGAGGGAGAGACAACGATCGCTATGACCAGAACGGACGTCTCATCTTTCGTCACTGCAACAAGGCAGGCCACATTGCAAGGTTCTGTTATTTAAATGAGCAACCCCTGGGGCAGGGGGCCAACCCCCAGGAGTAGGACCACAAGGCCCAAAGAACTGGCGAGCCGAGTATGTTGGAGGGCGACCGGTCCTCCCAGTGGTGATTGACGGCATCCCCTTGAACGCTTTGCTGGACACTGGCTCTCAGGTGACAACTATGCCATATATCCTTTACAAGCGGTATTGGGCTGACTCTGAACTTACCCGTGGCCCAAGTGATGAACTCACAGTAGTTGCCAGCAATGGTCAGTCTTTGCCGCAAGTACGATGAAAAGAGATTACTATTAAATTAGGGCGAGTAGAGTTAAAATCTCAAGGTCTGATAGTTGTAGACATTGATCGACGAGAATGTAATCCAATGATGACCTTAGGTACTAATGTGATTGAAAATTGTCTTGCCGAGGTTATTGTTTTGCTGCAACAGGTAGCCGAGACTGCTGGTTCCAGTGAACAACGAGTCCTGCAGAAGGAGATCAAGGCCCTGATGCAAAGACTGCAGGTAGAACTGTCTGGCGGAGAAATTGGCAGCGTCAGAGTGAGTGATCCTTTCCCCATTGCGATACCTCCCAGATGTGAAATGTTAATTTGGTGTCTGGCAGCCATCGGCCTCAGAGGAAAAGATTACCAAGCATTGGTAGAGCCAGTGTACTCTAATAGCCGGCCCACTGTCCTGACAGCCAGAGGGGTAGTTGATGTTCGCAAAGGGAGAGTACCTGTACGCCTCTTGAATTGTGGGGAGGAGGAGGCCACAATACCTCGGTATGCCACAGTTGCTAAGCTGCTTACTGTCAGTAACAATGCAATATGGGCAGCAGAGCCCTTGGTCTCATCCGACCAGGTGGAGGACAATGGCTCTGTAAAGCAGCTGGAGGAGTGGTGTCAGCAGTGGCAGGCGGGAACTGACTCCACCCCTTCATACCAAAAGAGTGGGGTTTACCGAGTGACTCAGGAGTATGAGCGGGTATTCAGTAAACACCCTCTAGACTTTGGGAAGGCAAAAGGGGTTCAATACCATATCCCCACTGGAGATCATCCCCCATTAAAGAAAGGTACCGGCCTATACCCCCAACACAATACCAATGTGCCAAAAGTATGCTGCGGGAAATGAAGGAAGCTGGGGTAATCAGAGACAGTTGTAGCCCCTGGGCAGCTCCAATAGTCTTTGTGAAAAAGAAAGATGGTACCATGAGAATGTGTGTTGATTACAGGAAAATTAACAGCATTACACATAAGGATGCCTACCCATTACCCAGAATTGAGGAGTCATTAGCTGCACTTAAAACTGCTAACTATTTTTCCACCTTAGATCTCACTAGTGGGTATTGTCAGGTTCCCGTGGCAGAGGCAGACAAGGAGAAAACAGCATTTACCACACCAATGAGTCTCTGCGAGTTCAACTACATGCCATTCGGGCTCTGCACCTCCCCAGGGACATTTCAACGGCTAATGGAGGGCTGTCTTGGACACAAGAACTATGAGACAGTCCTGTTTTACCTTGATGATGTCATTGTTTTCTCCAAGACTTATGAAGACCATCTGGAGCACCTGGCTGAGGTGTTTGAAGCTCTCTCCAACTTTGGCCTGAAAGTGAAGCCATCCAAATGCCACCTCCTGAAGCCCAAGGCACAGTACCTCGGTCATGTAGTGAGCGCAGAAGGTGTGGCACCAGATCCTGACAAAGTCACTGTCATCCGGGACTGGCAGAAGCCAAGCAACCTCCATGAGGTACTTCAATTCCTCGGGTTGGTAGGCTACTACCGAAGGTTCATCAAAGGCTTCACTGAGATAGTCACACCTATGCAAAATCTTCTGGTGGGCCAACCCAAGAAAGCCAGGGAGAAGAATCCTACATTTGAATGGAATGAGGAACTGGAGAGATCTTTCACTCGACTGAAGATGGCTCTCACAGGCGATGAAGTTCTGGCCTACCCAGATTATGACCAACCATTTGTTTTGTATACTGATGCCAGCAATGTGGGACTGGGAGCAGTACTGTCACAGGTACAGAATGGCAAACAAAGAGTGATCTCCTATGCCAGCAGGAAGCTTCATCCCACTGAAAGGAACCCTGACAACTACAGTTCCTTCAAACTGGAGATCCTCGCCATAGTCTGGGCTGTGACTGAACGATTCAAGCATTACCTAGCTTCAGCCAAGTTTACCATCTTCACGGACAACCCGTTGACTCACTTGGAAACTGCAAAACTGGGTGCACTGGAGCAGCGATGGATGGCCCGGCTGTCTAACTATGAATTTACCATCAAGTACCGAGCGGGGCACAAGAATGCCAATGCTGATGCGCTGTCCAGAATGCCCAATCTGCCAGATGCAGGAGAAGACCCTGAGGCACTCGAAGAAATAGAGTTACCTGCCTTCCACCGGCCAATTGCGGCCCAACGTGCCCAAGGAGTGAGAAACAGACGGTCTATCATGAAAGAGGCCACCCTAAATCCATTGCCTCATCATGACTGGGCAGAAACCCAGGATAACGACCCCGCAGTCCACCTGGTAAAAGAGCTACTGTCACAAGCTGACTCACGCCCAGATCCAGATGCTCCTGAAGAAACCCAGCAGTTGTGGAAGGAAAGAGGCCGGCTGTTTATCTATGAGGGAAAGCTGTGTCGGAGGAGTATCAATGCCTGCACTCATGAGCTGGTCTGGCAAGTGGTAGTCCCAAAGAGGGAGGCATCAATGGTCTTGGAAGCATACCACAATGGAGCTGGACACTTCGGATGGAAGAAGTTGGAGGCCTTGCTCCGGGAGAGATTCTACTGGGCTGGTATGAGGAAGGCCATTGAAAATTGGTGCCGGGAGTGTGGACAATGCAGCCTGGGAAGAAAGGACCGTAAGAGCCAGCGAGCTCCTTTGCAGCCAATAATAACCCAACAGCCACTCGACTTGGTCACTCTGGACCATGTGAAGCTGGTTCCAAGCTGTTCAGGCTACATTTATGCTCTTACCATCGTTGACCACTACTCGAGATTCCTGGTAGTCATGCCTGTCAAGGATCAACCAGCCAGGAAAGCAGGCAGAGCATTCCAACAGCACTTTTGTCGACCACACGGATATCCCGAGCGAGTGCTTACAGATCAAGGTCCAGCCTTTGAGGCAGAAGTGTTCCAGGAATTCTGTAACTTGTACGGTTGCAAGAAGATCAGGACAACACCATACCATCCACAGACCAATGGCATGTGTGAAAAGATGAATCAGGTGGTGATCGATCTACTGAAGACCTTGCCTTTGGAAGAGAGGAATCTGTGGCCAGAGAAGTTGCCAGATCTGGTCGACCTCTACAATCACATTTCTGTGAATTCCACCAACTGCACTCCAGCCTACCTAATGAGAGCGAGGCCTGGCAAGCTGCCTATTGATTTGGATATGGGAGTCCTTACACCTGAGGTAACATCACCAGATGCTGACTGGGATACAGAGCGGCAGCAACAGTACCGAAGAGTACAAGAGTGCGTAGAAAAGAGTCTAGCTCAGGCGAGACAAAAACAAGAGAAGAACTACAATCAACATGCACCAGCAGTTCCCTTGTCACCAGGAGAACAAGTCCTAAAGAGGAAAAGAAGGCTGCATAAATTGGATGACCTATGGGAAGCTGAACTCTACACCGTCCTACCATCAAACTTTGACAACACCAAAGTGTGCCTTATCAGTAAGGATGGAGGAGAAACATCATCAGCAGTATCGAGGGATCATCTGAAACTGTGCCCTGACCAACTAAAGGACAGAATGGAAGAACAAAACAACCTTCAGCCCATAGAGGAAGAAGAAGAAAAGGTCAGCACTATACTCGCATAATTCCCTACAAATTGAACTAGAGCGAATCAAGCCATAGTGGTTCCAGTTTTGACCTTTCCCCAACTGGTAGTGCAAGAAGATGTGACTCAAGACCACCCTGAAACCCCTCAAGTACAAGCAGCGGATGCCACACCAGCAGTGGAACAAGAGAATTCTCACCCTGCCAGTGGTGAATCTGTCATGCCCACAGTGAGTAGAAGTGGTCCTAGGAAATCTAGTATCCCTGTGCTACGCAGAACCAACAGTAATGTAGCCAGTACAACACACACTACACCAGTAGTAGTTAACACAAGGCATCCAGTAAGGTCCCCAACAACACCAGTGCTACATAGGTCTGTCCGTAGTACCCAAGGTATTCCACCCTTAAGGTTCCGCATATAGATAAGTTTTGTAAATGTTAATTTGTAAATATGCAACGTTTCAAGTTTTGTGCCTACAGAGACTCTGTAAGACTTTTTGAATATTTTATTTTGTTTCAATGGACAGTTGGACCACAGGACTATGTGTGGTCAAAACTCTACTTGTAAGTAGTTTGCCAACTTGCTCAGGAATTGGACCATGGACATTGATGCATGGACTAATCGTCATTAGGACTATTTTTGAGCTTTGGTTTTTGTAATTTTTCATTTTTTTTAAATCTTGTTACAGTTATAATTGTTCATTTGTTTATATTATTTCCTTGTTTTCTTCAGTCCGGGAGTACTGAATTGCACTAGGGGGGAATGTGGCGCCCCCAGGAGTATGGTCGCCACAGTGGCATTACCTTCCTCCTAGGGAGTGTGATGTCATGCTTGGAAGCAATAAAGGGTCTCTCTGGCAGTTAACCACAACACACAACACAGTTCCATTCCAGGTCAGCAGAGGGAGATCTGAACCAAAACTGGGGAGGAGCTACTCTCTGGGGGCCAGGAAAGGGAGATAGGAGTTCATGTGAGGAGGGCAACGTGTGTGGATGTGAGGAGTAGAGCTGGGATATTGAGCAGAGAGTTCAGGCTCATTCTCAGCTATAGCGCATGATCTGGAGCCCGGTATCCAAGGCTGTACGGACACTGATGGTCCTGCAACAGAAACCGGAGGAATAGGAAGCTGTAAATGCTCTATTCCCACATAAGACTCGGAGGCACAACAGCGACGTGTGAGCCAGAAGAGGAAGGCTACAGCTGTCTGCCATACGAGGGAGTTCTAGAGAGAATAAGCAAGTGGAACTTCAGAGTAACACAGTACTGCAAGTACCTAAAAATAAGCGCTAGGAAGGAGACTACACAACCCATCTGCCTATAGAGACTCCTAAGTTGCTTCCAGGCTAGCCAGCTCCTATGCCACCTGTAATCTGGACCCTGGACTGCATTTGCCAAGCAAAGTAAAGGTAAAGAAACTGCACCCTGTTGTGTCCTTGCCTTCTTCCTGCAAACTCTCCAGCACTGCTACATCTCTGTGCCAAACATTACACCCTCTTCCTCAACACCTTCCCTCTTCATCTACTCTGCCCTGAGACTACAGCCCTGCCTGTGGAGGGCTACACCATCATTGCTGCACCACACCATCTGTCCCAGAGGATCTGTCTGCAGCGTCGGCTTAACACCTTCATTGCCGAGCACCACAGGTGGCGTCATGAATCATTCACTCATAAACTTTATTCTATCACTTAATTCCTTTTACATGGGCGCCCAGGGCCACGGACCGGGTCACCCCTGCTCTGACATTCCCCTCTGAGAGACCGGCCAGGTATCGAGTACTCCACAGCCCTGGGAGGGTGACCCATGATTTCTTAGGCCTGTTTCACACATCAGTTTTCGTTGTCAGTTAAAATCCGTTAAAATGGCGGACAACGGATCCGTTCCTGTACTGACCACAACGTTTGGCACCGGAACGTTGTTTTAACGGATCCGTCGAAGGAAGAATTTTAAAGGAACCGCTGCCTGGGGAAGGAGAGAGAGAGAGAGAATTTTTTTCAGCCGCCAGAACAGGGTTAAATTTGCGGACGAAGCAGATCCTCCGGGCATGCGCAATGTAAAATGCGGATCCGGACGGCCGAAAAAACGTTGCACGGTCCGTCCAGACATGTCGGCGGACGCTAAAATTTTGGCGGATCCGCAAAAAAATGGCCATCCATCAAGATCCGCCGGTAATGCAACTCAATGGGAAAAAAACGGATCCCCCAAGCAAAATGGTGGATCCGTTTTTTTGCAAAATGGCGGATCTTGACTGATTTGAAAAAACTGATGTGTGAAACAGGCCTTAGAAGTTATTTGCCTACAGTGTGTTCCTGGATAGAATATTTTATGTGATGCAGTTACTGATGATACAGATAGGGGACAAGTTTCAAAAGTATAAAACTAAAGTAAAAGCCAGTGGTCGTAGTGTCGGGACAAAGACAGTTGCGGCAGGCTGACTTTTGTAAAGGTGTGCTTTGCTGGTGATGTGCGGTGACTGTCAGTGTTAGTACTTTTCTTTTTCCACTGTCTGTTAAGCATACACTCCCAGAATCACTTGGGGCAGATAATGAAGACACTGAAGACTAGACACTTCATCTGAGGCATTTCATTACACAAGCCCCTCGGCAGCACTATATAAGTATGAGCTTCGGCCCAGCTGATAAGTTACCCAGCATCTAATTGCTGTAAATTACTTGAATGTCAAGGAATAATGGGAAAACTCCCAAGGCTGACCATATTACGTGCATTGTTTGTAGTTTTGAGCTCATTTTTGGGTAAAGTGGTCAATTAGAATGTGTTATTTTAGAGCGTTATATTTACTATTTCATATTTTTCTATATTTAATTATTGCATTTTTTCAAGAAGAAATCTTTTAGTCATGGATGTAAAGGTTTCTGATTCTTAATGTAATTCATACCTGCAAATTGACTGGATTTGGGTGTACAATGAACGGAGTCACAAATAGTGTGGAGTTGAAGCCTATTTGTGTTGATCGAGTATTTCCTTGATGATTAGGGCATATTGCAGGTAGGGCAAAGGTGGGACATAAAGGGAACCTGTCAGGTGGTATGAGCTGTCCGATCTGTGGACAGCCTGGTATAGAGAATGATATGCTGAGCATAATGATATATAGGTTGAAAAAGATTCAGAATATCTTGTTTTTTATTTAATATGATCCCCGGTGTTTGTATGAATATAAGTCCAGTGGGCGGTCCTACTACTGATTGATAGCTTTCCCTGTATGACTATGCTTGTAGATATAACTGAACCGAACATTCAGTGTCTCCCTCTCACACACCACCTCCTCACCTCGCTGCCTGCCTGTCGATGTTCCCCAAGGTTCAGTTCTAGGACCTCTACTCTTCTCCATCTACTTCCTCGGCCTGGGACAGCTCATAGAATCCCACAGTTTGCAGTATCATCTCTACGCCGATGACACGCAGATCCACCTATCTGGGTCTGACATCACCTCCTGGCTGAACAAAATCCCACAATGTCTGTCCACTATTATATCTTTCTTTTCTGCTCGCTTTCTAAAACTGAGCATGGACAAAACAGAATTCATCATCTTTCCCCCATCTCATTCTACCCCTCCACCTGACCTAACCACCAATGTCAATTGGCTGCTCACTTTCCCCAGTCCCACATGCTCGGTGCCTCGGGGTGATCCTCGACTCTGCTCACTCTTTCAAGCGACATATCCAAGCCCTTGCCTCTTCCTGCCGACTCCAGCTCAAAAATATTTCCCACATCCGTACATTCCTTGATCAAGAAACTGCAAAAACGCTCGTGCACGCCCTCATCATCTCCCGCCTCGACTATTGCAACATCCAACTTTCTGGCCTCCCTCTAGCACACTTGCAACACTCCAATGTATCCTAAACTCTGCTGCCCGATTAATCCACCCATCTTCCCATTATTCCCCAGCCTCTCCTCTCTGCCAAGCCCTTCACTGGTTTCCTATTGTCCAGTGGCTCCAGTTCAAAACCCTAACTATGGCATACAAAGCCATCCACAACCTGTCTCCTCCATATATCTGTGACATGGTCTCACGGACTCTTACCTACACGCAACCTTCTATCCCCTCAAGATCTCCTCTATGTAATGCTGCTTCGACACTGTGATGCGCAACCTCCACCAGGGGGTGCTGGTGGGGGAGGAAGGTTGCACTAACAGCATAGCACCACAATGTCGCAGCACACGCGCCACTAGGTGGCAGAAGAGTAGTCAGACAGGCTGGGTCAGAAACCAACAGGAAACGCAGTACCAGAGGACAGAGCAATACATGTGGTCACAAACAAGCCAGAAGAGTCAGAGCCGAACGGGAGCAGGAACGCACGACAGACAAACAGGTCAGAGGACAAGCCAGATCAAATACTAAGGGGTCACAACACGGAGAGCAAGCACTAAGATGATCGCAGTCACAGGAGATTGCGGGAAAGGGACATAGGAAAATGGACAGAGGACAAATCAGGGTATAACGGAGTCAGCCGCTCAAGCCGGAGGCAGGAACTATAACTGACGCTGCCTGAAGGTGGCAGGGAACCGAAATAGCCAAACAGATCCCAAAAAGAGGCAGGGAAAATTAACCCCTGCATGACCAGACCGGGGAAAAGATAACCAGAAACAAACCCTGACCTGGATCATGACACTCTACTCCCTCTTATCTCTTCTTCCCACAACCGCATACAAGACTTCTCCCGTGCTTCCCCCATACTCTGAAACTCTCTACGCCAACACATCAGACTTTCGCCTACTACGGAAACTTTCAAAAGGAATCTGAAGACCCACCTCTTCCGACAAGTCTACAACCTGCAATGATCTTCAGTCTACTGAACCGACGCACATTCAGCTCTACCTTCTCCTAGTGTATCCTCATCCATCCCCTATAGACTGTGAGCCCTCGCAGGCAGGGTCCCCTCTCCTTATGTACTTGTGTGTGCCTTGTATTGCTCATGTTTATTGTACTTGTCTATGTATGCCCCTTTTTCACATGTAAAGCACCATGGAATAAATGGTGCTATAAAAATGAAGAATCATAATAATAATAATCATAATAATAATAATATAGCTGTCAATCACTAGTAGGACCGCCCACTGGACTCCTACACATACAAACAGCGGGGGGTTTCAATGACTAAAATACAAGTTATACTAAAACTTCTCCCACAGAAATGTATATGAATCTGATCAGCTCCTCCTGCCCTATAACATCCTGCCCGCTGATCAGAGACCATGTTCAACATTACTTTTAAAGGTCTCATGTTTTGCATTCCAACATTGGCAAATAATTTTGGTGATTATATACTTTATGATTTATTATCTATGAATTTGATATTATGCTTTAGTTCTTATTGTGTGTATGATTGCCAAAAGTACCGCTTTTCTTGTATCCCAATTTTTCAGATACAATGTCTGCAATTTTGGTTTTGTCCCGGGAAGAAAAGGACATGTAAACTTCACTGAAAGTGGGTGATCTTGTTCTGATTGGGGACTTTCTCGGGAGGAGTGGTGGGCATTTATGGGTGAGACTGCTGGATACAGTTATACATCCCTATACAGCCATCAGCAATGTTGGTAAGTTTGTTCTGGTTACGGTGTTGCATATAAATTGATATCGTATTCGTATCCATGGAAAAACTAGAATTTACAGGGCCCATATCAAGGTTAGGGATGGACTTGTAGCACCTAGTTAACAATCATATCTGTACAAAAAAACAGCACTACTAGCTATGCTAAAGGAGCCCAAAAGCTGGAAAATATGAATGTACGTATAGCATGTGAGCAGGGCTCCACAGAATTGGTGGAGGAAGGTTGAACTTGATGGAGCTAGGTCTTTTCCAACTTATGTAACTGTGTAATGATGCAGATTTTGCATTGACAGACTAACAAATAACTTGAATGAAACAAGTTGCCCGACTTTCTTCATGGTTCCCTGAGAGGCAGCTCTCAGCCTGAGCATGTCCTTGCAATACGCAACCCAAGGAGCTGAACCATTTACTTAAAGGGCTATTCTCAAGCTGTCTCCTGAGCAGTTCAGAGTAATGCAATTACTTTAAGGTTTCCTTTGATTTTAGGATATTTTACTATAAATTCTTTACAAAACCATAAGTTAAGTTGCGGCGTGACATTTTACTTTATGATAATCCTGGTGTCAGAGAAGTTACTGCTGCCACCAAGTGGTCTGTTGTTGTAGTAGCACACATCACATCCTAATGGGTCTCACAAAAATCGAGACAGGTAAAAAGTGGAGCATGTCTTTAAAGACCATTGTCATCACTTTCTTCATTTTCCAGTTTTTGGGAGATGCAATCTGATCTGGTGCTATTGGTAAATGCTATGCTATTAGTTTGTCTTAGATATAGGAAATATGGAAAAGTGATGAGGTTCTTTCCTCTGTCATGGATTTTTTATGTTACCTTATTAATGAGTGCTCGTAATAGAGGAGATATATTTATTATTAAAAACAGGGGCGGACACTGACAGCTTGGGGCTGCTGTACAAGAAATATGTTTGGGCCCCCCTCCCTGCCCTGCATGCTGCTTATGATGAGGACAATCTGCGATGGGACCACCAGAGCCTTGGGCTCTGAGGAACAGGCCAGATTGCCCTCATTATCACCGCCCTGCAAACAGGGGCATACATAGAGTTCACAGGGTAACATAGAAAAAGTTCTGTTTAGGCCCCCACACCTCTAAATATATGTATATATATATTTTTTTTTGCTGAGATTGATTTATATGTCTCCGTTAGGATTTGGTTCTGCTGAATCCAACCATGTATATATTATTATTATTTATTTATATAGCACCATTGGTTCCATGGTGCTGTACATAAGAAGGGGTATCACTTACAGTAAACAAACTAACAATCACAGACTGATACTGAGGGGAGAGGACCCTGCCCTTTTGGGCTTACATGCTACAGGATGGTGGGGAACGAGACAGTAGGTTGGTGCGTTGCAGCAGTTCTGGTGTGGGTTGAGGTGATATCTCCAGTAGTGGTGAGGAGGTAGTGGGGTCATTGCAGGCTGGAGACTTTCTTGAAGAGGTGGGTTTTCAGGTTCCATCTGAAGGATCCGAAAAATGTAGTTGATAGTCAGACATGTTGGGGCAAAGAATTCCAGAGGATGGGGGCTATTCGAGAGAAGTCTTGGAGATGGTTGGGTGAGGAGCAAATAAGTGTGGAGAGAAGGAGGTCTTGGGATGACCAGAGATTATGTGAGGGAAGGTATCGGGAGATTAGTTCAGAGACATATGGGGGAGACAGGTTATAGATGGCCTTGTAGGTCAGTATTAGTAATTTGAACTGGATACGCTGAGGGAATGGAAGCCAGTGAAGAGATTTGCAGAGGGGAGAAGCGGAGGAGTAGCGAGGAGAGATATGAATTAGTCGGGCAGCAGAGTTAAGGATGGACTGGAGAGGTGCGAGGGTGTTAGCAGGGAGACCACAGAAAAGGATGTTCCACTAGTCGAGGCGGGAGATGATTAGGGCATGCACAAGCATTTTAGTAGATTGAGGGTTGAGGAAAGGATGGATTCTGGAAATATTTTTGAGCTGGAGGCGACAGGAGGTAGAAAGAGCTTGGATGTGTGGTTTGAAGGACAGGGCAGAGTCAAGAGTTACTCCGAGGCAGCGGTCTTCCGGTACTGGGGAAAGCGTGATGTCATTAATTGTGATAGATAGGTCAGGTAAGGAAGATCTGTGAGATGGAGGAAAGATGATGAGTTCAGATTTGTCCACATTAAGCTTGAGGAAGCGAGAGGAGAAGAAGGAGGATATGGCTGATAGACACTCCGGGACTCTGGACAGCAGAGAGGTGATGTCTGGGCCAGAGAGGTAGATCTGAGTGTCATCAGCATAAAGGTGGTACTGGAATCCATGGGACTTTATGAGTTGACGCAGGCCAAGTGTATAAATTGAGAAGAGTAGGGGTCCTAGAACAGAGCCTTGGGGAGAGAGGGTGGGATGAGGAGGTAGTGTTGGAGTGGGAGACGCTGAATGTGCGGTTTGAAAGGTATGAGGAGATCCAGTATAGGGTGAGGTCTTTGATTCCAAAGTAGGAGAGGATCTGTAGTAGGAAGCAGCGGTCAACTGTGTCGAATGCAGAGGACAGGTCTAGAAGCCGGAGTATAGAGTATTGTCCATTTGCTTTGGCTGTAAGTAAGTCGTTAGTAATTTTGGTCAGGGCTGTCTCAGTGGAATGATGGGGGCAGAAACCAGATTGTAGATTGTCAAAGAGCAAGTTAGATGAGAGGTGGGAGGAAAGTTCAGCGTGGACGTGCAGCTCCAGGAGTTTGGAAGCGAATGGGAGCAGTGATATTGGGCGATAGCTGGACATAGCGGTTGGGTCAAGGGTTGGCTTTTTAAGGATAGGCGTGATTATGGCATGTTTAAAAGCAGAAGGGAAGGTACTGGACATTAGAGATAGGTTGGAGGTGGGTTAGGGATGGGATAAGTGTGGTGGTGAGGTTGGGGAGGAGGTGGGATGGGATGGGGTCAAGTGCACAGATTGTGAGGTGCGATTTGGAGAAGAGGCGATTAAGCTCCCCTTCAGTGATGTTGGAGAGGGAGTTTATGGGGTTTGGGCATTGGTCTGGTATACAAAGAGGTTGTGGTGGTTGAACAATGAAGACTTGCCTTGTTTGGTCGATCTTATTTTTGAAGTGTGTGGCAAAGTCCACAGCAGAGATGAGGGGGGTTGGAGGGGGCAGTGGTGTGCCAGGGGCGTATCTAGGGGGGGGCAGCCGGGGCAGTTGCCCCGGGCGCAGCCAGCAGGGGGGCGCAGTCGGGCCGCCTAATGCAGCGGTCCGCAGTGTCCTCCCTGGCGGCTGCGTTCTGCCGCCCCCCCGGCCTGATAGTCGGCGGTTCTCTGTGTCAGCTGTCAAGCTGACAGCCGGTGCAGAGAAGGAGCGCGTGCCAGCTCCCAGGGAACAATTGTACTGGCGTCTATACAGACGCCAGTACAATTGAAGTTCTGACCGCCGGGCCAGAGCGACGTCAGCAGCGTGATCAGGCATGTGATCACGCTGCTGACGTCACTCCCCGGCGCCCAAAGCAAACGCTGGTGGTAAGTGTGCTCCTCTGTGGAGCTGAAGAACCACCGAAGATGGGAGATGAGGGGGAGTTAATGAGTGGAGATGGGGGGGGGGATTTGTAGAGGGGATGGCGGTTAATGTGTGGGGGTATTTAGAGTGGGGATGGGGGTTAATGTGTGTGGGGGTTAATGAGTGGGGATGCCATGGGGTTAATGTGTGGGGGGATTTGGAGTGGAGATGGGGGTTATTTAATGTGATGGGGGTTAATGAGTGGGGATTGGGTTAATGTGTGCGGGGGTTAATGAATGGGGATGGGGGTTAATGTGTGGGGGTATTTGGAGTGGAGATGGTTATTTAATGTGTGGGGGGATTTGGAGTGGTGATGGGGTTAATGAGTGGGGATTGGGTTAATGTGTGCGGGGGTTAATGAATGGGGATGGGGTTAATGTATGGGGGCGTTAATGAGTGGGGTTGGGGTTAATGTGTGCGGGGGTTAATGAATGGGGATGGGGGTTAATGTATGGGGGCATTAATGAGTGGGGTTGGGGTTAATGTGTGGGGGTATTTGGAGTGGGGGTGGGGGGATTTGGAGTGCTGATGGGGGTTAATGAGTGGGGATTGGGTTAATGTGTGGGGGGATTTGGAGTGGGGATGGGGGGTTATTTAATGTGTGGGGGGGATTTGGAATGGGGATGGGGTACTTAATGTGTGTGGGGGATTGGGGATGGGGGGATTTAATGTGTGGGGAGATTTGAGGACACAAGATAAAGAGTATGTATGAGGAAACAGTATGGGGGATGGGTGCAGACAGTATGGGGAGCGAATGGGTTAATGTATGTGGATGGACACAGTATGGGGAGTCAGGGATATGTGTGAGCAGACAGTATAGAGAGTGAGGGGATAAATATATGAGGAGACAGTATGGTGAACAGGTGGGATGCTAGAGGGGAATAGTGTGAGGAGACAGTATATTGCAGATATTTGTATTTAGGAGCATTATAATGACACTTCTATCTTTAAGGGCATCGTGTGGAGATTTACTGCAGAAGACCGGAGAAGATGGACGTCTACAGAGACGAGATGTGGATGAGAAAACTCATCATGGGGTCTAGAAGAAAAGGTGACTGACTGCAGAGACGACGTCATCTATAAGGTACTTGGATGTAAATGTTATTTGTGATACTGACTAATTCTCATGTTTTTATTTATGTTAGGAACATTATAGGGGTTGTCCAGGTTTGTGCTGAGTCTGCAGACATTCTATGTGACTGCAGACTTCTGAATTCTCACAGTGCGCCCTGTACGCTGTTAGGATTCTCTCGTGCCGGTAATTTACATACATGCGGTCACATGCTTACTAGACGTGTGTGGCCTCACTCAATGAAAATGAACAGAGCGAGGCCGGACACGTCTAGTCGGAATGTGGCCAGAAGTATATAAATCACATGCTTGTGCTGACATGATTGTACATCGGCAAGGGAGAATCCTAAAAGTGTGCAGTGCATTCGTTGTGAGAATTCAGAAGCTGCAATGTCAGGATTCAGCTCTGCAGGTTGCCGTAGTCATCACATGGACACTTCACTCATATGCGATTTTCATAGGTATGGTCCTGTGACAACGAGCTTCTCTTCCTGCTTCTCTCAGTTTTTTACTGAACATTGAGAGCATTAGGAGGAACAGCTCGCAGGTACATGGCTAAGTGTGCAAGTGGCATATGTACTTGGGCGGGGGGGGGGGCGCCGAACCGAATTCTTGCCCCGGGTGCCAGAAAGCCTAGATACGCCTCTGTGGTGGGCGAAGGAGGGAGTTGAAAGTTTTGAGTAACTGTTTGGGATTGTAGAATAGGGAAGATACGAGGGTTGTGAAGTAGGCCTGTTTAGCAGAGGTGAGGGCAGATGTGAAAGCGAGTGTTGTCTGTTTGAATGCAGTGAAGTCATCTTGCAAATTTGTTTTCTTCCAACGCCGCTCTGCAGCCTTGGACACCTGCCGGAGCTTTTTAGTGGTGTTGTTATGCCAGGGTTGTCTGTTGGTACGTCGCATTCTGCCATGAACGAGAGGGGCGACCGTGTCAATAGCTGATGCGAGAGTGGCATTGTAGAAAGCAGTTATTAAACTATTAAACTGTATGTCTGATATCTAATAATGGGTTATTTCACAAATAAATCAAGTTATCCCCAATCCCGATGATAAGGGATAACTTACTGACTTTTGGGGGACTGACTCCTAGGAACCCCCAGTAACCGAGCTCAGCCACGGATGGATTGGAGGGCGCATGCTAGTCGCCTGTTCTATTCATTTTCTATGGAACTGATGGAAATAGCCGATCACAGCGCTCAGTAGCTCTATAGATAATGAAGAGCAGAGGCCAAACATTCACATCTCTGCTCCATCCAGGAGGAGTCTGCAGACCCCTGTTCTCAGAATCTCTGGGGGGGCAGTGATTGATCCTTTGGAGCAGAGATAACTTGATTATTTGGTGAATAACCCTTTTAAAAGCCAGGTTGATGTTACAATTCTTTACAATTACAGTATCAAAGTTGAACCAAAACAAATATGTTCACACAGACACATGCATAAACACATACATACACACACATGCATAACTAACAAAATAAAGAATAAATGTAGGCTATCAGCTCATGAGAGGAGTCCCCACAGGAAAGGTCCCAGCAATGAGAATCACCATATTGCGGCTGCTGGGTATACATGAATTGGCCAATTTATGCGCTAAGTATTCTCAATTGTTCTTGTTTTCTAGAGCAGTAATGCAATTCCAATTTCATATATTTCATGTTTGCATGCTATAGTTCTACAGAGTGCTACTTTATTTGTTTGTTATATATGGAGATGGCTACTCTTAGTAAGCAACTGTTCACACCTGTTTTCTGTTTGGAAGTGACAGTCAGTCTTTTGATATTTTTAAACACACATGCATACATACACACACACATTCATAAACACTTACATATATACACACTAAGATGCACACATACATAAACACATGCACAGAGACACAGGGCCGGCTCCAGGTTTCCGTGGGCCCCGGTCAAAATAATGTCTCTGTGGGCCCCTTTAACACATACCCCAATTCATGATGCACAGCTAATGCAGAGAAATATACAATGCCTGATTTAACTTCTTACATTACATTAGTGATATCTATTGTAAATTATACAATAGCTCAGAAACCGGAGAGTATAGTCCTCCATACAGTATAATGGGCACCACATAGTGCTCCATACAGTATTATGGGCACTACATAGTGTTCCATACAGTATTATGAGCACCATGCAGCAAAGTGGATTTAGGTGATTGGGGGTCCACAGGTTTCAGGGTTTCAGTACCTGTAGCATTAAAGGTAAATGAGATATTGATAAATGTACCTTACCTGTAGAAACTGTCCTCAATTGTGTACCCTTTACAAAAGTAAATTTCCTCTACAGTATTATGGGCACCATATATTGCTCCATACAATATTATGGGCCCCATAAATTGCTCCATTCAGTATAATGGCCCCATATCATTCTTCATTCAGAATAATGGGCCCCATATAGTGCTCCATACAGTATAATGAACCCCATATAGTTCTCTATACAGTATAATGAGCCCCATATAGTGCTCCATACAGAATAATTTACCCCATACTGCTCCATACCGAATAATATACCCAATATAATGCTTCATATAGAATAATGGGCCCCATATAATGCTCCATACAGAATAATGGAACCCATATAATGCTTCATACAGAATACTTGGCCCAATATAATGCTCCATACAGAATAATGGGCACCATATAATGCTTTCTACAGAATAATGGACCCCATATAATGCTCCATACAGAATAATGGGCACCATGTAATGCTCCGTACAGAATAATGAACCCAATATAATGCTCCATACAGAATAATGAGCCCATATAATGCTCTATGCAGAGTAATGAGCCTCATATAATACTCCAGAATGGAGTACATATGGGAACAGGATGTGGAACATTATTACTGTAGGATACTGTTTTCATTGTGTATGTGTGTGCATGGGTCCCTGTTACTGTGCAGGGCGACAATGTCGCCTATTTTCATCTGGCTTAGTGTAGAAGTTGGGGAAAAAGTGGGGAATGTGCTCTAGATAATTGTGTTATTTTATGCAGAGATGAGTCCTGGCTGGAAGAAGTGATGGCACTCTCTGCTGGATGAAGATGAAGGACTTCAACTAAAGACCTCACTGGTGAATCAATGTGTCACCTGTACAATGACACTATAGACTGTATATTATATATAGAGCTCCTGTGTGTAAAGTCACTGGTGATCCCTGTATTAGCTGTACACTGACAATATACACTATATATTATGTACAGAGATCCAGTGTATAATGTCACTGGTGGTGATCACTGTATTATCTGTACACTATCCACTATATACAGAGCTCCTGTGTATAATGTTACTGGTGATCACCTTATTACTTGAACACTATGCACTATATACAGAGCTCCTGTGTATTTGTTCCTTGTATGTGGTAGTAATATATGGTTTAGTCATGGTGTGGCGGTATTTGTTCCTTGTATGTGGTATTATTCGGTACCTATGTGGTGGCAGTATGTGGTCTGGTTATGGTGTGGTGGTATTTGTACCTTGTATGGGTATTATTCAGTCACTATGTGGTGCTAATATGTGGTCTGATCATGGTGTGGTGGTATTTATGCCCTGTATGCGGTATTATTGTTCATTTTAAAAAATGTATGTGGCACATTGCCTTAAAGAAACATGAATAAAAATATACCTAAAAAGAGTACAGAATATATTAACAGAGGTTTAATAGGTTAGATTAGAGCAGGGCCCGGCCAAAAGAGTTTACCTTGTCGTGGTGGCGGCTTAAAAAATCTTTTAGCCAAAACAAAAGCTGATCCATCCTCAACTCTGATGCCCGATAAATCCACCTCTCTCCTCGCTACTGCAGTACATCTTCACTCTGTAAATCTCATCACTAGTTTCTAGTTTACCAGCAAATCCAGTTTAAACGACTAACACTAACTCCTCCATATACATTCGGGACCATTCATTTGCTGCATATATCCTGAAACCTCATTTCCATCTCTGCAAGCATATTTAATGGTTTATATTTCATTCATCTTACTGAGCTAGTCTCTGATGATGTAAGGTCATCCTACTAGCTCGAAGAGTTTTATGATCCATGTTGACCGGCAAACTTGTTTGTTTATCTCTATATTTATTGTCTCCTGCTGTCTTAACTTAGTTGATTGTTAATGAATCATATTAGTGATAGATCTAAGAACAAACCTCCTATATATTCATACACAGCTTTGGGGATGCAGTTATGTAGGGGGCATATATGCACATTTTATTCTAAGTGCATTTTTAAAAGTGCCTTGCAGTTAATCATGTAAGACAGGGCAGGAGACAGGTAAGACATTTAAAGAAACCTATTTCCATGACATTTGGATTGCAACAAATATTCACCATATGCATTTGTATAATTTATATCCTGGCCTGTTGTGAGCTCATTTTCTGGTTCACCTTTGGTGTTAGATGAACTCCCTCTGCTGGTGAAAGGAGGTGGTGAAGCTGATTTGGATGGGAGAGACCTGCCACCTGAACAGGTGGATTGCGATTGGACATCAGGAATCTCTGAGTGGATATAAGGGAGCCGACGCCATGTAGGGTTGCTGGTGATTTTCTCCCGCTCTGAGGTCTGGCCTCCAGTTCAGTTCCTGTCTTCTAAAGCTAAGTTTTGCTCTGCTATTGTGCCATGAGATTTTGTCTGATTTACTTAGTTTTGTGTTCAGCCAGCCCCGGCTGGGGCTGTGCTGAATTTCCATTTTTGTCCCTGATCGGTTTAATCTCTTTTGCTCTGTCCTCAGAATATATCGGAGTGCTGATATAGGGATTTTGAAGTCTAGTGACTTCAGGGCCGTTTTTCCTATCAGACGTGTTGGGACATTTTTGGTAGAGTTTTTGCGGATTGCAGCTAGCATCTTTTCTGTCCTGTCCTATCTAGTTAGTTGGGCCCCATTGTTTGCTCTGCCTGTCTTTATGTCTGTGTTTGTGTTTTCATCTTTTTTCACCGACAATACATGTTGGGGGCTGTCTATTGCTTTGGGGTCTGCTCTGGGGCAGTTTAGATTTCCCCTTTCTTTCTTTAGGCTTATTTAGCTCTCCGTCTGTGATGAGGTGTCTAGGATCATCGTAGGAACGCTCCACGGCTACTGCTAGTTGTTGTGAATAGGATCAGGGGTCTGCAATCCGCTAGTTACCAACCTCTCTGGTTTTCTGGACTTAGCTTGCCTTTTTGTTTTTTCCTCCTCCGGTGACTCATAACACTGGCCGCTGTATTCACTCACATCCATTGTCCTCGCACAAATTCTTTTTACTCTATCCATATCAGCCCCTCTGTCCTTTCCTCTCCTATGTACAGTACGCACACTCTTCACAATCCTAAACTGCACTAATCCATTCAGTCCCACCATACAACACAAAAGACACTCTCAGCTCACAAATCACTTATCCATTTGCTCACTATATCTATCCTCCTCCACCTAGTTGCAGGACATATCGCTCCCAACCCTGGCCCTTCTTGTAATAGTAAGTCGAACCCCTCACCTATTACATCCAGAACCCCCTCAAATCTCATTAATATTCCCTGCATGACATTTGTTAACTGTGCCCTCTGAACTCATGCTCAGCGTGTAACAAACGCTACTTCATCTATGACTTCTTCCTTTCTGATTCGCTCAATCTTCTGGCTCTTACTCAAACTTGGATCCAGCAGTCAGACACCACCGCTGCTTCTGCTTTGTCATATCGTGGACTACATTTCGCTCATACCCCGAAATTGGACAAAAGACCAGATGGAGGTGCTGGTCTGCTCCTACAGCCAAATGTACTTTTCAGGTTATTCCCCAAGTATCCTCTCTTATCTTCCCTTCTTATGAGGTCCACATTGTCAGACTCTACATCCCTTTTCTCCCTTTGAGTGGCGGTTGTGTATGATCCTCCGGGCCCCTCCCATCAGTTCCTTGATCACTTTGCCACCTGGCTTCCCCCTTTTTTATCCTTGTGACATCCTCAACCTCATCATGGGAGACTTTAATATCCCCATTGGTTTCACTTTCTTCCCATGTGCCACTCACCTTTTATCTCTAACTTCCTCCTTCTGCCTTTCACAGCTTACTAACTCTTCTACACATGAAAATGGAAAGATGCTGCACTCCTATCCCTGCCCAGTGCATTCTTTTACCACCTACCTTACAACCTTCTTTAATTCTCTGTCAAGAACTGTCATCCTGCTCACTTACAGGAATAAATGGCCATTATCACCCAGAAACTTATGAAGACTTTGCAGTCAACATTGACCCCAATCTCCTCCCTCTCATGTCCTGAGTCTGCACAAACCTGGCACATTCTGAAAACACGTTTCCTACAGCCAGTGCTGGCGTTAGGGGCAGGAAAACTAGGCAAATGCCTAGGGCCCCCACTCCCTCAAGGGCCCCCATCCAGAGGCATACTGACAGGCGCATTGTTAGGCACTTTAGTTGGAGCTGAGGCCTAGATCAAAGTGTTCTCCCCCGTGTCTCCCTCCCGGGACCATACGTGTACACGTGCCTATCTACTTAGCTCCTCCTCCCCAGCAGGACAGTTTCCTGCTCTCTGCTTCTGTTTTCAGCCTCTGCAAATAAAGGTCAACACACACTGTGGCCTGTTCCACCATCTGTCAGGCTCCTGCAGCTTTTCACTGACTCCGCACTCCCAAGAGCAGGTGAGGCTCAGCCAGAAATTGTTTTATTTCCCAGAGCAGCAATAACAGGTCAGAGAGCAGTGATTTACTCACTGTGGTCCCGGTGCTCCATGCTGATCACTGCAGGATCAGGATTCACAGCCACATACAGCAGCGATCAGGATCGACTCTGACCACAGTCACTGAATCAGTGCTTGTAATCTCTGGCAGGGTGACCTCCTGTCACTACTGTCTGGATGACACGAAACAGGGCTATTGTCTGCTGAACCAGTGTAAGGCTATGGGCCCACGTAGCGTTTTAAAACGCACAATGAAAACCGGACTCCTTCCCAGAAATGGCGTGTTTTTTTCCACGCGATTTCACCGCAATTTTACCGCGATTCTGTTCGCGATTTTGCCGCGATTTTCTCAAGCACTTTCCAAGCGATTTGAAGCATCGCTTGGAAAGTGATTGACAGGTTGGTCACACTCGTCAAACATAGTGTTTGACAAGTGTGAGCAGGTTTTTACTATTGAGGCCGCCTATGCGGCATCAATAGTAAGAGATAAAATGTTAAAAATGATAAAAAAATAAAAAATCAGGGTAAATTTACCTTCCGACGTCCCGCGCTGCCATCCCGGGCCTCAGCGTTCCCAGCAATGCCTTGCGAGACCTGTGATGACGTTGGTCTCGCGTTACTATAGCGATCTCGCGAGACCGCTAGAGTCACGCGAGACTACGTCATTACAGGACCTTGCCGCAAGGCATTACTGGGAACGCTGAGGCCAGGGAATGCAGCGCGGGACGCCGGAAGGTAAATATACCTGGATTTTTTATTTTTTATTCTTTTTTTTTTACAGGGGTATGGTACCCAGGGCCTGGAGGACAGTCTCCTCTCCTCCACACCGTGGGTACCAACCGCACATGAGACGCTTAACTTCTCGCATGGTGGGCATAGCCACATGCGGGAAGTAAGCGATTCTCATGCATTCCTATGAGTGCGGAATCGCGGCAATTCTTTGCGATTCCGCACAAAACAATGAGTATGCTGCGATTTTTTCCGCGATGCGATTCCACCGCGGATAAAAGCGCAGCATTAGCACAGCATGTGCGGAATGCCATAGGAGTGCATGGGGGGCGTCATGTACAAGATTTTTAAACGTTTTCGCAGCGTTTTCATGCCGAAAATCGCGGCAAAAACGCTTAAAAATCGCATAGTGGGCACACAGCCTAAATGTAAGGGAATGGAAAATGTTATTGCTCTATCTTTTATCTCTTTCTCATGTTTTACTGGTACTGCTACACGTTCATGTGCATTACATTATGTGTTTGTCACATAGGTACTGCTACACTAATCTGTGTATTACCTTAAGGCTAAGTGCACACGTAGCAGAAAATTTCTGCTCAAAAACCTGACTCCCTTCCCAGAAACCGCGTGTTTTTTTCTGCGCTTTTTCTGTGCGGTTTTGATGCGTTTTTTTTCTGTGCGTTTTCTAAACGCATAGAAATAGCCAGAAACGTGGAAAAAAGCGCGAAATTAATGAGCATGCTGCATTTTTTACTGCGATGCGTTTTTTTTCGCGGTAAGAAACGCATCAATATGCACCAAAAGTGCAAAATGCATAGAATTGAATGGGAAGCTTATTTTTAGCGGTTTTATAGCAGTTTTATTGGAAAAACTGCTAAAAATACAGCTAAAAAAATGCTGCGTGTGAACACAGCCTAAGGGATGAAAGTGTAATGTATATTTATGTTAATGCTATGTATAACTACAGTTGTAGGGAAAGCGTAGTACCCCAGTTAGGCCACTAGATGGGGGTGGAGCACATAGCCTGTAAATAGTTAAAGTAGGAGGAGCTAACGGCCGTTAAACTGAGGAACAGCTGAGATTTGAATCAGTTGGGCGGGAGCGCCCTGACAGGGCAGTCAGCTCTGTAATGTTAAAGACACGGGACTAGGCGTCCAGGGCCTGAAGGACACAGATAACAACACTGCAGAACACAGCAGCACAGATCACAGCCACACAAATCACAGCAGCCCAGAACATAGCAGTGCAGATGACTACACTACAGATGGTAGTCGGACAGTTGGCAGCAGTTTGGCAGCACATTTTGCTCATTATGAGGCAGCGTGCTACGTGGGCAGACACCTTTTTGTCTGGGGCGAAACAGACAGGGAAACTCCCAAAAATGGTAGAGCTGGACAGGGAGGATGCTGTGATGCTGAACGGGACGGGACATTCCGGGAATGTTCTGGAAGAAGAAGCTAGGGAAAGTGACAGAATTGTGCACTGTGGAATCTGAGGTAACTGCGGTAAAGAAAATGGATGCGCTGCATACAAAAATAAGTAAAGCTGTTATTGTTAAAGTTGAGCTGGACTGTGTCTCCGTTTGTGCCTGGAAAAAAATATACTTTTACCTGGAAAAGGTCCTGAGGGTGAGAAGAATGAAGCTACAGGTATTCTGACAGAAAACTGTCATGACTATATGAGGGGAGGCCAGGACACCGTTGCCCCGGAGTCCTCGGTCTCGACTACGGTCCTGGCAGACCCTTATATATTCATTATATAGAAATAAATGAATTCCCATGTGAAATAAGGGAAAACCAAACACATATATAGTACAGGTGTGTATTTGCAGTATATACCTTTATTGTAGATACTTCATTCAAAACTCCCATTTTTTAGTTTTTGCTGTTTGCTTTTTTACAGCATTTTTTTGGGTGCAGATTATCTGTGCGCTTTGTCTTACAGTAACGCAGCGAAAAACAATGTTGCGATATCTATAGCTTTTTTTCACTTTTTCATTGCTTTCTATGGGTGAAAACATGCTGAAAGAAGAGACGTTCTGAAGATTTAATAAACGCAGCAGTTCTGAAATTCAGTCAGGAGAAAATAAAAGGGTGTGCAGGAGATTTCTGAAATCTCAGTTTTTATATGTGCTGTAAAATGCAACTTCTTATTTGCAGAAGAAAAAACTGCAAACATTCTGTATATGAACAGAGCCAAAAGCTGCTTTTTAAAGCACCTTCGAAACACATGAGATTTCCAAAATCTCCTGCACGCGCTTGTTTTGTTTTTTACTGAATTTCAGCATGGCAACGTTTTTAATTCTGCATCTTGTCACTTCCTTCAGTATTTTTTCACCCATAGAAAGCAATGAAAAAAGCTGCCAATGTCACAACGCCACTTTTCGCTGTATTTTTTAAAGTGTTTTTGGTGAATTAAACTATTAGGCTACATTCACACGTATTCCGTGTTTGGTCAGTATTTCACATCAGTATTTGTAATCCAGAAACAGCAGTGGAACAATCAGAGGAAAAGTATAACAGAAACACGTCCCCACTTCTGTATTTATCACCCACTCCTGGTTTTGGCTTACAGATACTGAGGTACAAAAACTCGCCAAATACTGATAGTGTGAATACTGTAGACAAAGCAAACATCCGCACCCCTAAAAAACTGAAAAAAGCGTTAAAAACACCACAAAAAACGTTGAAAAATGAGCATTTTGAACACAGCATTTTTACTGCTAATATACGGTAACTGGTTTTGGTTACTGAAAAAAACGCTGCATGTGAACATAGTTTTACTCTGAAACACTATGACTTTTCAGAGAAAACAGTATAAAAAGCTGACCAGGAACTAAGGGGGGAAATCAGTATTACTAGCATTGTACATGCCAGTCTAAAAAGAGCTTTATACGTACAGTGAGCAGTGGCTGTAAGCACACCCTAGCACTGACTGATTGTAGTCACTGCAGCATATCAGTGCAGAGCCGGCTGTCAGTCAGTGCCGGGGATCGGTTACAGACACCACTCGCTATGTACTGAGCGGTGACTGAAGCTGCGCCTCTATGACTGAAATCTGGGGACTGCCAGAAGGAATAAAGTTAATTTCCTCCCATTAGCGACACTTTAAGTGCGGTGGCTGCATGGGTTTAGAATGCTATAAAAAATCAGATTAACACCATATCTGTTGGTTCATAGTATTTTGGGAAGCGACAGGTTCCCATTAATGAGGGGCATGCTTCCAAAAATGTTACTCCAGTTAGGGACTGAAGTAACATTGGAGTAACTTTTCATGAATTAGCCCTGGCCAGGTTTGGCCCATTTTGGCAAAGCTGGGCAGACCTGGTGTGAAAATACCAAAAGTTGCACAATTTTTATGTAAATTCCAAAGTATGCAACAATTTTGTGACTTAATAAGGTGTTTTACACCAGAATTATGGCATGTCCCCAAATCATTAATGTGTCTGTGTCTTGCTGACTAGTGCAAGGCCGGTCCATGGCAGGCTGTCCCCAAATCTGCTCACCTAGACTGACACGTGTGTCCCTATACATACATGGCGTCAATAAAGCCGCCAGTGCCTGATTCATGGAGCCTATGATTTAGATAGCGGAATCTCATGTCAGTTTCCTCGATAAATGCCAAGAGAAGTTGTCTAGACATATGACATTGATGACCTACCCATTGCATAGGTCATCAATAAAAGATTGGGGGGGTATGATACTCATCACCCCCACTAACAAATGTTATCAGCCTCTGCCGAATGCTGCACTTCAGCTCAAATTCAAGAACGCTGATAGAAACTGCTTGTTCGGGGTGCCCAGTGTCAGACCCCACCAATTTGATACTGACGTATCCTAAGGATAGGTCCTACATGTCATATAACTGTCCAACCCTTTTCAAGGCTTCTCTCAAGAATAGTGAGTTATTCACTTTTCATTGGACAGTGGGTTACTTACTGATCACTGGGACCTTCAATGATCCCAAAAACACGGCTTTGCATCCTGGAAACTCCATCCTGCAGAGCCCAGTCTTGAATGAGAAGCAGTGGTCCGCTCATTCATGGGCTATGGGGCTGCTCTCCAGTATCCAGCTGTTATATAAACGATGAAAAATGCTCAAACCAGAGACTTGACATCTAATGTGCCCCAAGTTACACTGCCCCCTGAATAGTGTTCCCAAATACAGTTCTTTCATCAAAGCTTCCCCCTTATACACTGCCACAGTCATAGCAGCCCTATCAGTAGTATCCTAGAGATATCTAATTCTATCATTTGTGGGGCACTCTAGAGGACTACATCAGACTGTCTCCAGGAGCAGCCAGACTGCAGAAGACACATAATCTACATAGGAGACAATGGCACCTCTATCAAGCAAAACAATGTCACCATTTGGCACTGCCACTGCACATGGTGTCCATTGTGTTACATAGGACTGCAGGTGACATCTACTACATTAACTGTACTCAGAGAGTTATCATTGTGCTATCTGTGGTGTTACATAGGACTGTGGGTGATATCTACTACATTATCTGTACTCAGAGCATTATCACTGTTATCTGTGGTGTATATACAGTTGTGGCCAAAAGTATTAACACCCCTGCAATTCTGTCAGATAATACTCAGTTTCTTCCTGAAAATGATTGCAATCACAAATTCTTTGGTATTATTATCTTCATTTAATTTGTCTTACATGAAAAAACACAAAAGAGAATGAAGCAAAAAGCAAAACATTGATCATTTCACACAAAACTCCAAAAATGGGCAAGACAAAAGTATTGGCACCCTCAGCCTAATACTTGGTTGCACAACCTTTAGCCAAAATAGCTGCGACCAACCGCTTCCGGTAACCATCAATGAGTTTCTTACAATGCTCTGCTGGAATTTTAGACCATTCTTCTTTGGCAAACTGCTCCAGGTCCCTGATATTAGAAGGGTGCCTTCTCCAAACTGCCATTTTTAGATCTCTCCACAGATGTTCTATGGGATTCAGGTCTGGACTCATTGCTGGCCACCTTAGAAGTCTCCAGTGCTTTCTCTCAAACCATTTTCTAGTGCTTTTTGAAGTGTGTTTTGGGTCATTGTCCTGCTGGAAGACCCATGACTAGAGTTGAGCGAAACGGGTCGAAAAAATTCAAAAGTCGGGTTTCATGAAACGAAACCCGACCCTAGGATGAGGTCGGCCACGAGGTCGGCGACTTACGCGCCAAAGTCGCGTTTCAAAAGTTTGTTTTGCGCTCTTTTTCAGCCAATCAGGATCCACGGACACTGTGGGCAACGTGATGACCTAGGCACGGGTCACCACCATCTTTCAGAAGGGCATGCAAGTGATTGGCTTGCTTTGGTGGGCGTCACAGGGGGTATAAAAGGGCGTGCACGCCGACCGCCATCTTACTTCTGCCGATCTTAGTATAGGGAGAGGTTGCTGCTGATTCTGTAGGGAGAGCGTTAGGCAGGGAAGAAGACAAAAAAACTGCTTCTGCTGCTAGCGATTTGGCCTGCACAACACACAAGTCACTGTGTGTGCAGTGCAAGGGGAGACTATATTGTGGTGTATCAGTGGTGTTGGTTGTTGGGCTGCCTTTTAAGGCTTCCTGACACGCTGGCATTGCTGTTTACCCACTGCTCCGCAAACTGCTTTTTTAAAAGCAATCCAATCTCCCTTATCCTCTAGTCACTTTTGTCACAGCTGTGCCATCGAGCCTGTCACATAGCGCTCAGATATCAGTGGGCCTCACACAATCCACAAGTGTCCAGTGTCCAAAAGTGTGCGCAGAGATTCAAAATCTCCATTATCCTCTCGTCACTTTGGTCACAGGCAGCTGTGCCATCGAGCATGTCACATAGCGCTCAGATATCAGTGGGCCTCACACAATCCACAAGTGTCCAGTGTCCAAAAGTGTGCGCAGAGATTCAAAATCTCCATTATCCTCTTGTCACTTTGGTCACAGGCAGCTGTGCCATCGAGCGTGTCACATAGCGCTCAGATATCAGTGGGCCTCACACAATCCACAAGTGTCCAGTGTCCAAAAGTGTGCGCAGAGATTCAAAATCTCCATTATCCTCTCGTCACTTTGGTCACAGGCAGCTGTGCCATCGAGCGTGTCACATAGCGCTCAGATATCAGTGGGCCTCACACAATCCACACGTGTCCAGTGTCCAAAAGTGCGCGCAGAGATTCAAAATCTCCATTATCCTCTCGTCACTTTTGTCACAGGCAGCTGTGCCATCGAGCCTGTCACATAGTGCTCAGATATCAGTGGGCCTCACACAATCCACAAGTGTCCAGTGTCCAAAAGTGTGCGCAGAGATTCAAAATCTCCATTATCCTCTCGTCACTTTGGTCACAGCTGTGCCATCGAGCCTGTCACATAGCGCTCAGATATCAGTGGGCCTCACACAATCCACAAGTGTCCAGTGTCCAAAAGTGTGCGCAGAGATTCAAAATCTCCATTATCCTCTCGTCACTTTGGTCACAGGCAGCTGTGCTATCGAGCATGTCACATAGCGCTCAGATATCAGTGGGCCTCACACAATCCACAAGTGTCCAGTGTCCAAAAGTGTGCGCAGAGATTCAAAATCTCCATTATCCTCTCGTCACTTTGGTCACAGGCAGCTGTGCCATCGAGCGTGTCACATAGCGCTCAGATATCAGTGGGCCTCACACAATCCACAAGTGTCCAGTGTCCAAAAGTGTGCGCAGAGATTCAAAATCTCCATTATCCTCTCGTCACTTTGGTCACAGGCAGCTGTGCCATCGAGCCTGTCACATAGCGCTCAGATATCAGTGGGCCTCACACAATCCAAAAGTGTCCACTGTCCACAAGTGTGTGCAGAAATTCAAAATCTCCCCTGTCCTATAGACACCCTGTACCTTGTTTTACATTACTATATAGTTTGTTGGATTTTGTCTACATTTCTACCAAAAATGAGGAAGGCTGGTGGAAGAGGCCGTGGAATTGGGCGGGGGTTGGCAGCTGGTAATGATGGTGTTGGTGGTGGATCTGATGGTAGTGGCAAGAGCAAAATAGGACCGAATGCAGGAGGTGCTGACCCTGCGTCATCGTCTGGCTACATAAGGCCTCGAACGCTTAGTTTTCTAGGAGTTGGCAAACCGCTTTTAAAGGCAGAGCATCAGGAAAAAGTTTTGTCTTACATTGCTGACTCAGCCTCCAGCTCTATCGCCTCCTCTTCTTCAGTTGTAAAAAGTAAAAGCACTGAGTCGTCATTGGAGGCTCATGTTCATGAACCACACCTTTCCTTGTGTCCTTCACCCCAACCAAGATTGAAGGATGACGCAGGCCATACTACTGATTACTCCATGGAGCTGTTTTCACATACCATGCCTGGATTATCAAGTGAAATGGTGAATTACCCAGACCAAGATGAATCTGACATGGAGTGCACTGATGCACAGCCGCTGATGGATGATTCTGCTGGTACATTCACTCAGAGCACTACATTGTCCTCGCAGTGTACAGAGCCAGATTTTGACCCTGATGAGACTCAGGTGCCCCTTCCCGCACACTATACCACCATACACGGTGACACAGAGAAAGGTGCACATGACATAGAAGAGGAGGTGATGGATGACCCAGTTGTTGACCCAGATTGGCATCCATTGGGGGAAGAGGGTGCTGCTTCCAATAGCTCAGATGAGGAGCATCCTCAGCAGACATCGACATCGCAACAGCTGTTATCTGGCAGGCCCGGAGCACACCAAAGACAGGTTCCAAACATCAAAAGAGTTGCTGGACAGCTTGTCCAGAGGGTCAAAAGATCACAGCGTGCTAGGCCGCAAAATGTCTGCCAAAGTAGGAAGAGTGCAGTGTGGCACTTTCAAAATCCTCATGATCAGGCCAAGGTTATCTGTAAGAAGTGCGCAATGACCTTTAGCCGAGGGAAAAATCTGAAAAATTTGAATACCAGTTGCATGCTTAGACATTTAACCAGCATGCACTTGCAAGCGTGGACACAACACCAAACCTCAAGTGCCACATGTGCAACTGATCACAACGAAGGTAGTCAGCAACGCTACATTGTTTCCCCCACTGTAAGCCAACCGGTTAGCACAGCAGCAAATGTTGAGGTGTCGTTGCAAGACCACAGCAGTCAGGGAATCCCACTGTTATATCAACGAAAGACTGATTCTAGGCCATCAGAAAGATCACCAACTCCATCACCATCATCAACCCTCTCTCAGTCCGCCCTGTCCACCGCTACTTCCACCATATGCAGCTCTCAAGTCCAGCTCACCCTCCCAGACACTATGAGTAGGTCAAGAAAGTACTTAGTCTCTCATCCGCGTACACTGGGTTTGAACGCCCACATTGCCAAACTAATCTCGTTTGAGATGATGCCCTTTCGGTTGGTGGAAAGCACAGCTTTCCGCGAACTCATGGCCTATGCAGTACCACGCTATGACCTACCCAGTCACCACTTCTTCTCTCGCAAAGACCGCATTGTCCATGCACTCAAGCAGTCAGTGAGCGGAAAGGTGCACCTCACAACTGATGCATGGTCCAGTCGGCATGGCCAGGGCCGTTACATGTCCATCACTGCGCACTGGGTTAATGTGGTGGATGCAGGGTCCACAGGGGACAGCGGTGGTGGGACAGTGCTGCCTAGCCCACGGTATAGGAAACAGTTGGCTGTAGGCGTTCGACCCTCCTCCTCCTCCTCCTCCTCCTCCTCCAGAAGCGAAAGCTCGTCCACAGAGCGCAGTCGTACGAGCACTCCATCTGCAGCTGCCACTGTTGCACACGATGTGTCCCCCTATCGAGCAGCTAGTGGAAAGCGTCAGCAGGCTGTGTTGCAGATGATGTGTTTGGGCGACAGACACACCGCCTAGGTGCTGGCCGAGTACTTGAAGCGACAAACTGAGTCATGGCTGGGCAGTGTACATCTTGAGGCAGGCAAGGTAGTTAGTGATAACGGCCGTAATTTTGTGGCAGCCATAGCCCTTTCAAAACTCAGCCACATACCTTGCTTGGCTCACACCTTGAACCTGGTGGTGCAGTGCTTCCTCAAAAATGATCCGGAGTTAACAGCCCTGCTCCAGAAGGTGCGAAGACTGTGCGCGCACATCCGCCGGTCGCCTGTACACTCCGTTCGTATGCAGAAGCTGCAGCGATTGCTCCACCTTCCCAACCACCGCCTCATTATCGACATTGCAACAAGGTGGAACTCCACCCTGCACATGGTGGAGCGGCTGTGCGAGCAGAGGCAGGCCATAATGCATTTGTGGGAGGATACACGGCCAGGCACTTTGAGAGCAGACATGGAGTTGACAGGCGTGCAGTGGTCGAAGCTGAAAGACCTTTGTAAAGTCCTTCAGTGTTTTGAGAAATGCACACGGCTGGTAAGCGCAGACGACGCCATCCTAAGCATGAGCATCCCACTTATGCGTCTGCTCATGCAAACTTTGACGCACCTTAAGGAGCAGGCGTCTGCAGCCAATGTTGATGAGGAGGAAGAGGAGGAGGGAATCCTTGATGACATTCAGCCATTGTCTGCTCAGGGACCTCTCCTGGACGAGGTGGAGGAAGAAGAGGAGGAGGAGGAGGATGATGGGGATGATTACTTAGGGGAGGAGGATGCATCTCGTGGGGCAAGTGAAAATGTTGGCGTGGCAAGGACTCGTACAGGGTTTGTGCGTGACTGGAGGGATGTGGATTTGCCAGAAAGTGCTCCTCCACCCAGCACTCGCAGTGCATCATTGACACCGGGAACATTGGCCCACATGTCAGATTATGCCTTGCGGATCCTAAAAAGGGACCCCCGCATTGCCAAAATGATGAACGATGACGACTACTGGTTGGCCAGCATCCTGGATCCACGCTATAAAGGCAAATTGCAAAACATCATGCCACAGGAGAACCTTGACCTAATATTGGCTAATAAACAAGCAACTCTGGTAAATCGGTTGCTTGAGGCATTCCCAGCACACAGCAGCGGTGATGGTTCTCACACGAGCCGTACGGGCCGGGGGCAGCTTGGCAGAGGTGTTCGTGGTGCACACAGCAGAAGTGGCGTTGGAGACAGGGGTTTCATGACAATGTTGTGGACTGATTTTTCAAATACCGCTCACACAACTGGTAATACTGCATCGATGGAAAGTGACAGGAGACAGCAGTTGTCAACTATGGTTACAAACTACTTTTCCTCCCATATCGATGTTCTCCCACACAGGTCATTCCCCTTTGACTATTGGGCCGCTAAACTGGACACCTGGCCTGAATTGGCCCAATATGCCTTACAGGAGCTCGCTTGCCCAGCTGCAAGTGTGCTATCGGAAAGAGTCTTCAGTGCAGCTGGATCAATCCTGACAGAAAAAAGGACCCGTCTGTCAACCCAAAATGTGGATGATCTAGCCTTCATTAAAATGAACCACGCATGGGTTTCCAAGGATTTTGTCCCACCTTCCCCTGATGACACATAGGGTGACAGAAAAATGGCTTGCTTTGGTCCACCTCTTCCTGGTACTTCACCTATTTCGCCTTTTGCATCAGCTGAATGTCCAACATCAACATATGCCACTTTCTAAAACTCCCTAACTGTGCTGCCTCCCCCCCCATGGCCGGGGTCACCACCTACTGCACGACACCGTGCGAGTGCCGTTGCCCTGGACAGGTGGGTAGGCCGACTCTTGGGCGCGGGCACTGGCACAGGGTCCCTCATAGTGCAATCAAGTGTCTCTGACGGTGGTGGTGCACACCCGCCGTCAGACACACCGCTGTACTATGAGGGGCCCAGTGCCAGTACCGACGCCCACGAGTGGGCCCCCCTTGCTTGGGCAGGGCCCCAGCATTTGCAATCTTTACCTCTCCCTGCTCCTCCGCTGTGTAATCTGGGCCGTCAAATCCATACTGTGCCTGACACCGTCTGAGCCTGCCTCCTGAGACATATATTTTGAATGTGTACGCTATCCATACATGTTATCCGGGGATACGGTACCCTTTCTAACCTTTGTGCAATCACGTGCAATCCATACTGGGCCTAAAACCGTCTGAGCCTGCCTCCTGAGACATATATTTTGAATGTGTACGCTATCCATACATGTTATCCGGGGATACGGTACCCTTTCTAACCTTTGTGCAATCACGTGCAATCCATACTGTGCCTGACACCGTCTGAGCCTGCCTCCTGAGACATATATTTTGAATGTGTACGCTATCCATACATGTTATCCAGGGATACGGTACCCTTTCTAACCTTTGTGCAATCACGTGCAATCCATACTGGGCCTGACACCGTCTGAGCCTGCCTCCTGAGACATATATTTTGAATGTGTACGCTATCCATACATGTTATCCAGGGATACGGTACCCTTTCTAACCTTTGTGCAATCACGTGCAATCCATACTGGGCGTGAGAACGGCTGGCGAGCTGTTAAGCAAGCTACAGCACCTGTCCAGACAAGTACAGGGATTCCCTAGCGAGGAGACTTATTTGATTGTTTTCAATGTTGGGACAGCAATTTTTGGGGAGCACTATACTCTGGAGAATGATAGATGGGGCCCACCATACACTGGAACATTCCAAAGGTGGACTTCAGACACTGGAGCAGCATTTACAGGGCCCATTATACACTAGAGCATTAGAAATGGGGCCCATTATGTTTGGAGCATTATTTGGGCCCATAAGACAGTGGAGCTTCATCCATGGGGACCATCATATACTGTAGCATTATGTGGAGCTCATCATATACTGTTTCAAACATTATATGGGACCAATGATTCTGTATGGAGAAATAGATGAGCCTCGTCATGAGATGTAAAAAGTGAGGTATTTTTCATTGTACTATACCGCTATTTATCTGCCGTATCGGAGCATGATGAGTTGTGGTATGTGTTAAAGGGGCGCTCTTTCGCCCAGGGCACATGAAAACCTGCAGCCAGCCCTCCCCCCCCACAACTTTAGCCAAATAACCCCCATTTTTCAGTGCGTAACTTGTATTATGAAGTTAATTAAGGTTGACAAGCTTAAGTAAGAAGAATTGATGCTTTTGGCATTCAAATGGGCACTGTAGGTGTGTTTCCTGTCCTCCTCTCACTGCCGACTTTTATTCCCCATTGACTTACATTGGGTTTCGTGTTTCGGGACGACCCCGACTTTTCCCTATAATCGGACGATCTTGCTCGACCCGACTTTTGGAAAAGTCGGGTTTCACGAAACGAAACGCGACCCTAAAAAACCAAAAGTCGCTCAACTCTACCCATGACCTCTGAGGGAGACCCAGCTTTCTCACACTGGGCCCTACATTATGCTGCAAAATTTGTTGGTAGTCTTCAGACTTCATAATGCCATGCACACGGTCAAGCAGTCCAGTGCCAGAGGCAGCAAAGCAACCCCAAAACATCAGGGAACCTCCGCCATGTTTGACTGTAGGGACCCTGTTCTTTTCTTTGAATGCCTCTTTTTTTCTCCTGTAAAATCTATGTTGATGCCTTTGCCCAAAAAGCTCTACTTTTGTCTCATCTGACCAGATAACATTCTTCCAAAACATTTTAGGCTTCTTCAGGTAAGTTTTGGCAAACTCCAGCCTGGCTTTTTTATGTCTCGGGGTAAGAAGTGGGGTCTTCCTCTTCCTGGGTCTCCTACCATACAGTCCCTTTTCATTCAGACGCCGACGGATAGTACGAGTTGACACTGTTGTACCCTCGGACTGCAGGGCAGCTTGAACTTGTTTGGATGTTAGTCGAGGTTCTTTATCCAACATCCGCACAATTTTGCGTTGAAATCGCTTGTCAATTTTTCTTTTCCATCCACATCTAGGGAGGTTAGCCACAGTGCCATGGGCTTTAAACTTCTTGATGACACTACGCACGGTAGACACAGGAACATTCAGGTCTTTGGAGATGGACTTGTAGCCTTGATATTGCTAATGCTTCCTCACAATTTGGTTTCTCAAGTCCTCAGACAGTTCTTCGGTCTTCTTTCTTTTCTCCATGCTCAATGTGGTACACACAAGGACATAGGACAGAGGTTGAGTCAACTTTAATCCATGTCAACTGGCTGCAAGTGTGATTTAGTTATTGCCAACACCTGTTAGGTGCCACAGGTAAGTTACAGGTGCTGTTAATTACACAAATTAGAGAAGCATCACATGATTTTTCGAACAGTGCCAATACTTTTGTCCACCCTCTTTTTTATGTTTAGTGTGGAATTATATCCAATTTGGCTTTAGGACAATTCTTTTTGTGTTTTTTTCATTTAAGACAAATTAAATGAAGATAATAATAACAAAGAATTTGTGTTTGCAATAATTTTCAGGAAGAAACTGAGTATTATCTGACAAAATTGCAGGGGTGTCAATTCTTTTGGCCACAACTGTAGGACTGCAGGTCACATCTATTACATTATCTGTACTCAGGTATAATTGTGTTATCGGTGTTGTTATATAGGACTGCAGGACACATCTACTACATTATCTGTACTCAGTTATGACGGTGTTATTTGCAGTGTTAAAAATTTTTTTAGGAGGGGGTTGGGGGCAACTTTTTGTCTTAGGGCTTGTCTTTTCTGACCCTAGCAACACCCCTGCGTACTGCTAATAGTCGCAGACCATTTGGCTGATATGAGGCCCCTGAATATGAGGGCCACGGTGTCAGCACTGACTCCAGGCCCCTGCGCCAACTGTATCCACATCCTGCTCATGTAATGTAACCTAAATGTTTTTGTGTGACGGTGCAGTATGATAGTGTAGTGACCCAGTCCAGAGTGTGTCTGTCCCTTTAAGTAATATTGAATTGTGAGTAGCTTCTGAACACTATAGCTCACTCTCTAACTGGCCCTCTACATTATTTGTGAGCTGTAATTCTCCATTTCTAGTCACCTCTATTTTAGATGCAAAGCATTTCTCATTTGCTGTGTTCTGGCACCATCTAATGGTGAAAGTGTACAATGACTCATAATTATTGTTTTGTAAGGATCTGAGATGTGAATTCGGTGTCCTATTGGCCAGCTCCTAGTCACATGGTCAATAGGAGGAGCTGTTTTCCCAGGCAAGTCTAAAATGTTCTGGAGTCTGAGGGATGCCTTCATGGAGAGTATAACACACGTGTAGGCTGTTTTTGCTTCAAGATCTCCTGCACGCCTAATAGCTTGAGTTCCCTCTAACCTGTACAGAAATCATTCTAAAGTATTTTTGACTGGATTCACCACATCTAAAGTATTTCTGACTGGATTCACCACATCTAAAGTCTTTATGACAGGATTCACCAGTTTCTACATTCGCCTATAAGTACTTGTGCACGTGCTGTGGCAAACTGTGGAGATAACCCCAAGTACAGGTCTGTAACCTCTAATTGCTGCGTCTACCTCCTTCTGTAAACTACCTGTTAGGGCTGGCGGAACGCACCAAATTATAAAATAATAGTAGGCGCGTTCGCCGCCCGGGGTCCACTGTGCAGAGTTGGTATGCTGATGCTAAGTAATGGCGGACGCTCAATATGGCGGTATAACACACGCGGGTTAAATGTCACCCGGTGTGCACTGGGCGAACTCTGTTACCTCACAGAGCCGCACTAACGCTAACACACAAATGCGGAACCTGTTCACACTCGCAGAGCTCGGGGAGAAAACTGCTCGGTATATGGTCACAGGACTCTGGCCCCAGGACATAAGACCAGCGTCCCTCTAGACCTACCGAGCATGTGGCATACAGCTGCGAATGCCGCTAACAGAAAACGACTGCTGCGAAGTGACAGTACCTGCCATGGTACGATGGTGCCCTATGGCAGGCGACACCATCGGACGCTAGTGCTTGGAAGTGATGAGCACTTGTGGCCTATGGCTAGCCACTGGCTGATGCTGACTTTGCAACTAATTCCCTAACCACATACGTAATATCAAAGGGAGGGGAATTTTAATGAGTCATTCACCAGGTGTATGCATCCGTCATCATCTACACATATAGCAACTAGAGTCTATACTAGCGCATGGCCGAGCGGCCATGCGGACCTTTTATAGCCATGCGCACAAGAGCTCTCTTCCTCTGAGCCTATGGAGGTGTCTCGCACCGGCACTAAGACATGTCCGATGTGAAGCTCTGTGCGCTGTTATCAGTGCCGACAGTTTGGCCATTCGGCTGGCACATGTCCTCAGCGACCGAAAAGACGACCACGTCCAGTGGTCGTAGGTGGTGGTCAATCCAAAATGGGACCCTTTTCACCCAAACCGGTGTTCCGGGGTACTTTAGATAGTGGGTCCTCCACCTGGGAGGCAGAGGTCACCCTGGATTCCGGGGCCGAGGGGAACTTTATGTCCTCGACTTTTGCCCAGAGTCACACTATCCCTCTGGTGTTACTTTCACAACCTCTGTCCATTAGGGTGGTAAATGGGGCACCGTTATCGTCTCAGGTGACCCATCAGACAGTCCCACTCAGACTCTCTATTTCACCCTCACATCAGGAGACTCTGTCCCTGCTTATCATGCCCAATGGCATCGATCAGGTGCTCCTCGGAGTTCCCTGGCTTCATTGCCACTCCCCTCACATTGACTGGGTTTCGGGGAGGATACTGGGCTGGGGCAAGGACTGTGAGGGAAGGTGTCTGAGGGGCAGTGTTCCGGTGGCTTCCACTGAAGTGCCTGCGGATCTCTCCGCGCTCCCCAGGCCCTACCACCAGTACACGGACGTCTTCTCTAAGAAGTCTGCGGAGACGCTCCCGCCGCACCGTTCCTATGATTGCCCGATCGATCTCCTGCCAGGTACAGAGCCTCCCCGAGGCTGTGTTTATCCGTTATCACTCCTTGAGATGGAGGCTATGTCTCAATATATCCAGGAGAACCTGGCTAAGGGTTTTATCAGGAAATCTGTGTCATCGGCTGGTGCAGGGTTCTTCTTCATACAGAAGAAGAACGGAGAGTTACGTCACTGCATTGACTACAGAGGTCTCAATGCTATCACGGTTAAAAACAAATACCCCCTACCATTGATCGCAGAGTTATTTGACAGGTTGCGGGGGGCCCGGATCTTTACTAAATTAGATCTGCGGGGGGCATACAACCTGATCCGCATTCGCGAAGGAGACGAATGGAAGACAGCTTTTAATACCAGGGATGGCCATTGCGAATACCTGGTTATGCCCTTTGGCCTTTGTAATGCGCCAGCTGTCTTCCAAGATTTTGTCAACGACGTCTTCCGCGACATGCTCTCTACCTCGGTGGTGGTCTATCTGGATGACATACTCATCTTTTCGCCAGATTTGACCACCCACCGGAGAGATGTCTGCAGGGTCTTCGACCGTCTGCGGGCGAACTCGCTATTCGCCAAGCTGGAGAAGTGCCAGTTTGAGCAGGAGTCCTTGCTGTTCCTGGGCTATATCATCTTGGCCCAGGGGCTGGCCATGGATCCTGCCAAACTACAAGCGGTAATGGACTGGCAAGAACCCCATTCCCTCAAAGCGGTGCAGCGCTTTTTGGGGTTCGTGAATTACTAATGCCAGTTCATACCACACTTTTCCACACTGGTGGCTCCTTTGGTTGCTCTCACCAAGAAAGGAGCTAACCCCATTTTGCTGGCGCTCCCATATTACATTGTCCCGATGTGGATAAACCGTTTATCCTTGAGGTAGACGCTTCTTCCATCGGTGCAGGAGCAGTCCTTTATCAAAAGGATGCTCAAGGTCGAAAGCATCCCTGCTTCTTCTATTCCAAGACCTTCTCACCGGCGGAGAAAAATTACTCCATCGGCGAAAGGGAGCTGCTAGCCATGAAGTTGGCTTTTTCCGAGTGGAGACATCTCCTGGAAGGAGCCCGGTTCCCCTTTCAGGTACATACAGACCATAAAAACCTGGTCTACCTACAGACGGCCCAACACCTGAATTCCCGTCAGGCCAGGTGGTCGCTCTTCTTTTCCCGATTCCGCTTCACCCTGCACTACCTCTCTGGAGAGAAGAACGTCCGTGCGGATGCTCTCTCACGCTCGGTGGTTTCAGCGGAAGAAGGAGAAGCTGAGCCTCGGTTAATTCTCCCGCCGGAGAGTTTTACGACCGTGGCTCCAGTCGCTCTCGAGTCAGTACCACCGGGCAAGACCTTGGTGCCTCCTCAGCTACGGCCGGAGGTCCTCGCCTGGGCACATGCCTCCAGGGTGGGTGGCCATTTTGGCAATAAACGGACCACCGAACTCCTGGCAAGGTCATATTGGTTGCTACATATGGCTCGAGATGTCAAGGAATACGTGCAAGCATGCGTCTCGTGTGCTCGGAACAGACCCTCTAGACAGAGGCCGGTGGGGTTGTTGTTTCCCCTGCCAGTGGCGGATAGACCATGGGAGATGGTTGGCATGGATTTCATATTTGGCCTGCCCAAGTCTGGTGGCAGTACAGTCATCTGGGTGGTCGCCGACCATTTTTCCAAAATGGTGCATCTGGTGCCACTCGCACGCCTACCTTCTGCTCGAGGTCTGGCCACCTTGTTCATTAAGCACGCATTCCGCTTACATGGCATGCCAGACAAAATCGTGAGTGACCGAGGTCCTCAGTTTGCGTCTCGGTTTTGGAGGTAGCTCTGCAGTTTACTTAGCATCGAGCTAAATCTATCCTCCGCCTATCATCCCGAGACGAATGGCTTGGTTGAGAGAGCCAATCAGACCTTGGTCACCTATTTACAGCATTTTGTCTCTGCCAGGCAGGATGACTGGGCATCCTTGCTACCTTGGGCTGAATTTGCCCTAAACAATGCGGTGGCTGATTCCACTGGTCAGACGCCCTTTCTCCTAAACTATAGTCAACATCCACGCGTCCCTGTCCCGATGCCAGTGTCCTCCACTGACTCCAGGGTGGCAGACTGGGCAGTGGAGGCCCGCGACATTTGGGATCACACTCAGGATGCTATCCGGGCATCTAAAGAAAGGATGAGGGCGTCCGCCGACACGCATCGGCGGCCCGCGCCAAGCTTCTCCCCTGGCGACATGGTATGGCTCTCTACCCAAAATATTAAACTGCGGGTCGAGTCTCCCAAGTTTGCACCGCGATACATTGGACCGTTCAAGGTCCTCGAGCGACTTAGCTCGGTGGTCTACCGCCTGGCTCTTCCTCCACATTTGGCCATTTCGGACGTGTTCTGGTATGATTGAGTCACCGTAGGAGGCAAAAACAGAAATGCTAGCTAAGTCCAGAAAACCAGAGAAGTTGGCAGCTATCGGATTGCAGACCCCTGAACCTATCAACACAACTAGCAGTAGCCGTGGGGGGTTCCTACGATGCCCTAGACCCCTCGATCACAGCCGGAGAATTAAATAGGCCTAAAGAAAGAAAGGGGAAATCTAAACTGTCCCAGAGCAGACCCCAAAGCAATAGGCAGCCCCCAACATATAATGACGGTGAAGCAAGATGAAAATACTAACACAGACAGAAAGATAGACTGAGCAAAGAGGGGCCCAAGCTAACTAAATAGAAAAGGACAGGAAGGCTTCTGTCTGCAATCCGCGAAAAACCCTATGAAAATAAGAGCCAACAGACTGACAGTGAAAAAGGCCCTGAAGACGCTAGGCTTCAAAAAAGCTATGTCAGTACTCAGGAATATACTGAAGACAGAGCTACAGGCAAAAGGAGATTCAGCTCACCCCAGCAGGGAATGGCAGAATACTGAAAGGCAAGGAAAGCAAAAAACAAAACAAAAAGCTAACAGGCAAAACAGAAACTTAGCTTTAGAGGAGCAGGAATCAGACTGGTGTCCTAGAAGTCCACAGAGAAATCACCCGCAGGGCAGAAGGGCGTCGGCAGCCTTATATCCAGTCCGTGACTCCACTCAGGCAGTCATCCTCATTAGACTCAGGTGCCTGATAATCAGGCTCATTACCTTCCTTTACCAGAATAGGGAGTTCACCAGACCCCAGTGACGAAGGGGAAAATGAACTCACAACAGTGTTCCATGTGTCCCTCCTCAAACCAGTTGACATGATCCGGTTTTCTGAGTCATCTGCCGGGTCATCAGACTTATCGTCTGACGAGTTTGAGGTTAACGCCATCGTGGGGCGCAGGTTTGTCCGTGGCAAAAAATTTTATTTGGTGGACTGGAAGGGTCATGGTCCCAAGGCTCGGACCTGGGAGCCGGTGGAAAACATTCATGCACCGCTCCTGATCGTGGCCTTTGAGCGCAGTGAGGCTCAGAGGGGGGGGGCCATGTTAGACGTCAGATTCCTGGCACTACACAGCACGAATCCAGAGCCAGACATCCTGCGGTCTCCCATTCTCCTCCGACCGCTCGGACTCCTGCTCAGCAATCACGGCGAGCCAGGCATCCTCCTCAGACTCGTTCTGTGAGCCTGGATGTTGCTGTCACCTCCGGTGCAGCAATGGTAGCGCAACCTGCTTTGCAGGGAACCGTTCCAGAGGCTATGTCCTCGTGCCGTGCTACTGGGCATGCCCGCAACGTGCCCTCTCAGTGGAGAGCAGGGGTCACATGTGCAGGTCCTGTGTCGGATCTGATTGGTCCTTCCTAAAGTATTGGAAGGTCCCGGAAGTGCATGGCTATAAAAGCCCCGCATGGCGGCTCGGCCATGCGCTAGTGTAGCATATTATTCTGTGTGTGTATGGTGATGGATGCATGGACTGGTGTCTGACTCATTATGAAACCCCTACCCTCTGATATTACGAGTGGTGACTGAGTGTGTATAGTCTGCTCCAGGGTTGTGGCAAGCTACACGCCACTTGCTCCACGCCTACACTAGCGTACGTCGGCACCCTCAACCACGCCACCAGGGCGATCAGGGTGAGTCCGATGAAATGCACGCACCAATCTTTTGGCATGAATATCAGAGGCAGAGACCCAGGAATTATCCTCCTGACCATAACCCTTCCACTTAACCAAATACTGGAGTCTCCGTCTAGCCAGACGGGAATCCAGTATTTTCTCTACCTCATATTCCATGTTACCTTCAACCAATACAGGGTCTGGAGGTGCCACCCCAGGAACAACTGGTTCAACAAACCTCTTCAACAAGGACTTATGGAACACATTATGGATTTTAAATGTGACAGGAAGAGCCAAACGAAAAGAGACCGGATTAATAATCTCCAAAATCTTGTAAGGTCCAATAAATCTAGGCTTAAACTTAGGAGAAGCCACCTTCATAGCAATATTTTTTGATGATAACCACACCATATCACCAATCTTAAACTGGGGACCAATGGTCCTATGTCAATTGGAAAACCGCTGGGCCTTTTCCTGGGAGAGAGATAACTTATCCACCACTTGGTCCCTGATCTGGTGCATTCTCTCCACCACAGTGTCAACACCTGGGCAGGCAGAAGGCTCCACCTGCCCTGAAGAAAATCGAGGATGAAACCCAAAGTTACAAAAAAAAGGTGACATCAAAGTGGCAGAACTAGCTCTATTATTTAAAGCAAATTCGGCCAAGGGCAAAAACGAAACCCAATCATCCTGATCAGCGGAAATAAAACATCTCAAATACGACTCCAAGGTCTGGTTTGTTCTCTCTGTCTGCCCATTGGTCTGAGGGTGAAAAGCAGAGGAGAAGGACAACTGAATTCCCAGCTTGGAACAGAAAGTCCTCCAAAATCTAGACACAAACTGAACTCCTCTATCAGACACAATGTTCTCAGGAATCCCATGTAAGTGAACCACCTGTTGCAAAAACAGGGGCACCAACTCAGAGGAAGATGGCCACTTAGGGAGTGGTACAAGATGAACCATCTTAGAGAACCTATCACAAATCACCCAAATAACAGTCATTCTTTGAGAGACCGGCATATCAGAGATGAAATCCATTGAAATATGGGTCCATGGCCTCCTGGGGACCGGCAAAGGCATCAACAACCCACTAGAGCGAGAACAAGATTTAGACCGGGAGCAAGTCCCACAGGACTGCACAAAATTCCTGACATCATGAGACAAGGTGGGCCAACAAAAAGAGCAACTCACCAGATCTCTAGTACCAAAAATACCTGGATGACCAGCCAATGCAGAGCAATGAACTTCAGACATCACTCTCTTCTTCCACTGGTCAGGAACATACAACATTCCACTGGGACAACGCTCAGGTTTGTCCTCCTGGAACTCTTGCAGAGCAAGTTTCAAATCGGGCGAGATGGCAGAAAGAACTACCCCTTCGCCTAAGATGGTAGCAGGCTTGGTCACCACAGGAGAATCAGCAAAGAAACTCCTAGAGAGGGCGTCTGCCTTGACATTCTTAGTTCCAGGAAGAAAAGAGACCACAAAATCAAAACGTGTTAAAAACAAGGCCCACCTAGCCTGTCTAGGGTTCAAGCGTTTAGCCGACTCTAGGTAAATCAAATTCTTGTGGTCAGTGAGGACCACAACTTGATGTTTACCTCCCTCCAACCAATGTCTCCACTCCTCAAATGCCCATTTCATGGCCAACAGTTCCCGATTCCCCACATCATAGTTACGTTCAGATGGAGAGAACTTTCGGGAAAAGAAAGCACAGGGATTCATTTTAGATGTTACAGGATCCTTTTGGGACAAAACAGCTCCTGCACCAATCTCAGAAGCATCCACCTCTACCTGGAACGGGAGTGAGACATCAGGTTGCCGCAAAACCGGGGCGGAGGTAAATCTTCGCTTCAGCTCCTGAAAGGAAGCAACAGCCTCAGGAGACCAATTCAACACATCAGCACCCTTCTTAGTCAGATCAGTCAATGGCTTGGCAATACTAGAAAATTTTGCTATAAATTTCCGATAAAAATTAGCAAAACCCAAAAACTTCTGGAGGGCCTTCAAAGAAGTGGGCTGAACCCAATCATAAATGGCCTGTACCTTGGCTGGGTCCATTTCAATAGTTGACGGAGACAAAATAAATCCCAAAAATGAAATCCTCTGTACTCCAAAAAGGCATTTCGATCCTTTGACATACAGGCAATTCTCCCTCAAGATCCGGAACACAGTCCGAATATGTTCCACATGAGAATCCCAATCCTTGGAGAAGATCAAAATATCATCCAGATAGATAATCAAAAATTTATCGACAAAGTCTCGGAAAATATCGTTCATGAAGCACTGGAAGACAGAAGGGGCATTAGTGAGCCCAAAAGGCATCACCAGGTACTCAAAATGTCCCTCCGGAGTATTAAACGCCGTCTTCCATTCATCCCCCTGCTTAATGCGGATAAGATTATGCGCCCCCCTGAGGTCAAGCTTGGTAAACCAGCAAGCACCTCTAACTCTAGAGAATAGATCCGAAATCAGGGGTAACGGATACTGATATTTAATAGTAATTTTATTGAGGGCACGATAATCAGTACAAGGACTTAAAGAACCATCCTTATTGGCCACAAAAAAAAACCCGGCACCTAAGGGTGAAGAGGATGGTCTAATATGACCCTTCTCCAACGCCTCCTTAATATAGGACCGCATAGCCTTGTGCTCGGGTACAGATAAATTGAAGAGCCGACCCTTGGGAAATTTGCACCCCGAGCTTAGTTCAATTGCACAGTCATAACTCCTATGAGGAGGCAAGGACGCAGACTCATTCTCACTAAATACATCATAAAAGTCCGCCAAATAGTCAGGAACATCATGCGACTGAGGAGAGGTGGAAAAAACCGGAGCCTCACTAAAGGCACACCGACAACCCCAACTCACCACAGACACAGATTTCCAATCCAAAACTGGATTATGAATTTGCAACCAGGGAAACCCCAGAACAACGGCATCATGCAGACCATGCAATACCAAAAATCTGCAATTTTCTTGATGGTCTGGGGCGACCCGCATGACCACCTGGGTCCAAAACTGAGGTTTATTTTTAGCCAAAGGAGTAGCATCAATCCCCCTCAAAGGGATAGGCGTCTGCAGAGGTGTCATCGGAAATCCACAACGTTTAGCAAAATCCAAGTCCATTAGGTTTAGCGCTGCTCCCGAATCCACAAAAGCCTTGGCGGAAAATGTGGAAAGGGAGCAGATCAGAGTAATTGCCAGAAGAAACTTAGGTTGAACCCCACCAACAGAAAACGTGTGTGCAAAGCGTTTCTCTCGTTTAGGACAAACAGAAATAATATGCGAGGCATCTCCACAGAAAAAACACAGCTTATTACGCCTTCTGAACTTCTGACGTTGCGCCTTAGACAAAACTCTATCACATTGCATAGGTTCAGACGTCTGTTCAACCGGTGGCAACACCTCTCGTGCAATCCTGCGTTCACGTAAACGCCGATCAACCTGAATGGCTAATGACATAGAATCGTCCAGACCAAAGGGAACAGGAAATCCCACCATAGTATCTTTTACGGCTTCTGACAAACCCTTCCGAAAGAGAGCAGCCAAGGCATTATCATTCCAGGTAGTAAGGACCGCCCACTTTCAGAACTTTTGACAGTACAACTCTGCAGAATCTCGACCCTGGTTCAATGCCAACAGGGTCTTTTCAGCCTGATCAATAGCATTAGGTTCGTCATACAACAACCCCAAAGCTTGAAAGAATGCGTTCACATTAGTCAGAATAGGATCATCTGGTTTCAAAGAAAATGCCCAATCCTGGGGATCGCCACGCAGCAAAGAGATGACAATCTTAACCTTCTGCGCGGAGCTCCCTGACGAGTTAGGCTTCAAGGCAAAAAATAATTTACAATTATTTTTGAAACTCAAAAATTTAGATCGATCCCCAAAAAATACATCAGGTGTAGGGATCTTTGGTTCAACAGCATGCGAACGAGCAAGGTAGGCGGAAATTCCCCGCACTTCCGCAGCGAGCTGCTCCACACGATCAGACAATTTCTTTATCTCCATTGAGAGAGAAAAAAAAAATTCCCCCTACAGCCTCAGAGATATAGAGGAAAGAATATACACACACCTTTTTTTTTTTTTTTTCTTCTTTTTAAACACAATTCTTTCCTGCTATTGAGTACCCTAGGATCTGCGGTATGGCGGGTGATTCTGTTATGATTGAATCACCGTAGGAGGCAAAAACAGAAATGCTAGCTAAGTCCAGAAAACCAGAGAAGTTGGCAGCTATCGGATTGCAGACCCCTGAACCTATCAACACAACTAGCAGTAGCCGTGGGGGGTTCCTACGATGCCCTAGACCCCTCGATCACAGCCGGAGAATTAAATAGGCCTAAAGAAAGAAAGGGGAAATCTAAACTGTCCCAGAGCAGACCCCAAAGCAATAGGCAGCCCCCAACATATAATGACGGTGAAGCAAGATGAAAATACTAACACAGACAGAAAGATAGACTGAGCAAAGAGGGGCCCAAGCTAACTAAATAGAAAAGGACAGGAAGGCTTCTGTCTGCAATCCGTGAAAAACCCTATGAAAATAAGAGCCAACAGACTGACAGTGAAAAAGGCCCTGAAGACGCTAGGCTTCAAAAAAGCTATGTCAGTACTCAGGAATATACTGAAGACAGAGCTACAGGCAAAAGGAGATTCAGCTCACCCCAGCAGGGAATGGCAGAATACTGAAAAGCAAGGAAAACAAAAAACAAAGCAAAAAGCTAACAGGCAAAACAGAAACTTAGCTTTAGAGGAGCAGGAATCAGACTGGTGTCCTAGAAGTCCACAGAGAAATCACCCGCAGGGCAGAAGGGCGTCGGCAGCCTTATATCCAGTCCGTGACTCCACTCAGGCAGTCATCCTCATTAGACTCAGGTGCCTGATAATCAGGCTCATTACCTTCCTTTACCAGAATAGGGAGTTCACCAGACCCCAGTGACGAAGGGGAAAATGAACTCACAACAGTGTTCCATGTGTCCCTCCTCAAACCAGTTCACATGATCCGGTTTTCTGAGTCATCTGCCGGGTCATCAGACTTATCGTCTGACGAGTTTGAGGTTAACGCCATCGTGGGGCGCAGGTTTGTCCGTGGCAAAAAATTTTATTTGGTGGACTGGAAGGGTCATGGTCCCAAGGCTCGGACCTGGGAGCCAGTGGAAAACATTCATGCACTGCTCCTGATCGTGGCCTTTGAGCGCAGTGAGGCTCAGAGGGGGGGGGGCCATGTTAGACGTCAGATTCCTGGCACTACACAGCGCGAATCCAGAGCCAGACATCCTGCGGTCTCCCATTCTCCTCCGACCGCTCAGACTCCTGCTCAGCAATCACGGCGAGCCAGGCATCCTCCTCAGACTCGTTCTGTGAGCCTGGATGTTGCTGTCACCTCCGGTGCAGCAATGGTAGCGCAACCTGCTTTGCAGGGAACCGTTCCAGAGGCTATGTCCTCGTGCCGTGCTACTGGGCATGCCCGCAACGTGCCCTCTCAGTGGAGAGCAGGGGTCACATGTGCAGGTCCTGTGTCGGATCTGATTGGTCCTTCCTAAAGTATTGGAAGGTCCCGGAAGTGCATGGCTATAAAAGCCCCGCATGGCGGCTCGGCCATGCGCTAGTGTAGCATATTATTCTGTGTGTGTATGGTGATGGATGCATGGACTGGTGTCTGACTCATTATGAAACCCCTACCCTCTGATATTACGAGTGGTGACTGAGTGTGTATAGTCTGCTCCAGGGTTGTGGCAAGCTACACGCCACTTGCTCCACGCCTACACTAGCGTACGTCGGCGCCCGGTCCTCGGCGCCGACGCTTGTGGCTTTCTCTGCCGCTGCGCTGTAGTAACAGCAGCTATTGGTGTTCGCGGCTTCGACGCCACACGCAGGCCTCTGTGACGCTAAGAGGGCCCGCGCCTTTGCTTTAGTGTTCGCCAAGCGACTCTGTGTTTGTACGGAGCCGCTCTTAGCGTTCGGGTGACATTAACCCGAGCACAGTACCGCACCTACTAGGTGTATCTGCCATTTTCAGCAGTGGTCTTTTCACCTACCGCATGGTGGACCCCGGGCGGCGAACGCACCTACTATTATTTATATTTGGTGCGTTCCGCCGACCCTAACAACAACAGTATCCTTATTCCATCACATCTCCTCCAGTCCATTTTCCCTGCTGTCACCACTCACCTAATAAAAATATTCCACCTCTCTCTCTCTTCCGGTATCTTTCCCTCCTCATTTAAACATACCAGCATACATCCATTACTTAAACAACATCCATCAATCAAAACTGTGCCTCTAACTATAGACCTGTCTCTAATCTTCCCTTCATCTCTAAACTCCTGGAATGCTTGGTCCACTCTGTTATAATCTGCTATCTCTCAGATCAAGCTCTTCTTGACCTCCTACCATCCGGCTTCCACTCTTTACACTCTACTGAAACTGCCCTCACTAAAGTCTCTAATGATCTACTAACATCTAAATCTAACTTTCACTACTCACTGCTAATTCTCGTGGATCGCTCTGCAGCAATCGACACTGTGGCTCATCAGCTCCTCCACACTATGCTCCTCTCTGTCGGCCTCAAGGACACCGTTCTCTCCTGGTTCTCCTCCTATTTCTCTGACCACTCCTTCACTGTATCTTTTGCCGGCTCTTATTCCTCTCCTTTTCTCCTTACTGTAGTGGTCTCTCAATGATCAGTCCTAGGCCCCCTCCTGTTCTCCTTGTATACTGCCTCTATTAGACAAATAATCAGTAGATTTGGTTTACAGTACCATCTCTGTGCTGATGACACCCAATTATACACCTCTACTCCTGACATCACACTGGCATTATTACAAAACAGTGATTTTCTTACCACTTTCTCTAACATCATATCCTCCTGCTCTCTGAAACTGAACCTGTCAAAAACTGAACTCCTTGTGTTTCCTCCCTTCACTATGCCTGACATTGCCATTTCTGGTGTGTGGTTCTACCATTACTCCCCAACAACATGCCCGCTGTCTTGGGGGTCATACTTAATTCAGATCTTTTATTCACTCCCTACATCTGATTACTCATGCTCTCTTGTCATCTACACCTCAAAAACATTTCTAGAATTCAACCTTTTCTTACTTTCGACTCTGCAAAAACTCTTACTGTAGCTCTTACTCATTCTCGTCTGGACTACTGTAATTCTCTACATATCAGTCTTCCTCTTACTAAAGCCTCCCCTCTACAATCTGTCCTGAATGCAGCAGCCAGGATGATATTCCTCGCCCAACGTTACACCGATGCCTCTACCTTGTGCCAGTCATTGCACTGGTTACCCATCAACTCCAGAATCCAGTATAAACTTATTACCCTCACCCACAAAGCACACCATGGCTCAGCACCACCCTACATCTCCTCCATCGTCTCAGTCTACCACCCTTCCCGTGTCCTCCATTTTGCTAATGACCTAAGATTAAAATCCTCAATAATCCGAACCACCCAATCATGTCTCCTAGACTTCTCACGTACTTCGCCAATTCTTTGGAATGTACTACAATTCGATTAATCCCCAATACCCACACTTTTAAGCGTGCCCTAAAACGCTTTATGCATTTAATAACCCTCTGTGTCTGTACTTTTACACATGCTAGTTGGTTACCAGTTCATGCAGCATTACGTGAACACCCTATTTATTTAATTGAAGGCTGGACCATACAATACAAGCAATTGATACCATCCACCTTTCGTGCCTCCCTTATTTCCTCATAGATTGTAACCTTGCGAGCAGGGCCCTCTTGGTTGATTTATGCGAATGTTATTCTGGATGTCTTTTATTGTCTGTACAAGTCTCCTCTAAAATGTAAAGTGCTCAGAATATGTTGGTAATATAGAAATAAAATTATAAATATTATTATTCCAACTGAACTTGAAAACTCATCTCTTCAGGAAAGCTTACAACATGCAATGATACCACTGCCACCTCAACGGAGCTGTCGCAAACCCCCAACCTACTGTCTCCTTGCCCATTACCCTGAAGACTGTATAGTCCAGTCAAAATACGGAAAAAAAAATCCTTTACCCTGAACAAATTCCAAGAAAGCGTTTTATTGTTTTTTTTGGTAGTATTACATGTAGGGAAAAACATACTAAAAGTTTACCAAGATAGAGTTACCACAAAGGGTCCAAATGTGACGTCAAACAATAAGTCCGCCAAAGCTGTAAAATGTTAAATGCGACTCGCCTTTCAGTGTCTATCATATTTCTTTTACAATTACTACTATTATTATATTTATTATTTAACGATTTATTTATCTTCTTTTACAGAGCTGAGAATGATGGAAAGTCAAGAAACTTGCCCCTTATGCAGCCATGAAGTAGAAGATGACGGAGAAAGAGTGGTGATTGGTGCGAAAGGAGCTGAAGGGATCAATAAAGCCAGTATTGAGAGGGGCATTAGCACTGTGGTAGCTGCTGGAGCAGTGGTGCACAAGAGATGTCGTATGAACTACATAAACAAGAAGCAAATAGACTTGCATAAGAAAGCTACTTCCGTTCATCGTTCACCTGCCAAGAGAGGTACACGGGTGTCTACTGGATCCTATGATAGCACGACACAGTGTTTGTTCTGTGGACATGAAGTGGTGAAGACAAGATCTAGTAGTGATTTCGATGACTATAGCTTTGTTAAAACAGATGGATTTGTAAGGTCTATCTTGTCACATTGCAAACAGCGTAATGATGACTGGGCAATCACCATTCAAGGGAGAATCGCGTACTTTGGGAAGGACTTACATGCTGCAGACTGTCTGTATCATCTGTCTGTAGTAGCTCCATTGCAGCTTGGGTTAGCAGTGCAGCTCCATCATCATTTCAGGTCTCAATTTCTTGTAGACAGTCTCTCAGCCATGGGATATTGTTCATCATATTCAGAAGTTCATCGATTCGAGGAAAACGCTGCCGCTTCTGTTGGCCAGGATGTACTCGGTGGTACCATAGACAGACTGGATACGGCACTGCTGTTCGTTGCGGAAAACATCGATCATAGTATCATCACGATAGATGGGAAGGGGACTTTCCACGGCATGGGGATGGTAGCTACTGTGACTCCAGGAAGGAAGGTCGGTCGCACTGTTCTCAGACGGAATACTGCGGACTTGGAGATAGTTGAACAAAGCAGAGTTGATGTAAGGGAATACCGTTTCGCAAAACACACTCGCCGAAACATAAAATTCAAGCCCTTGCCATTTCTCGACGCCATTGACCATTGTGTTGATGTATTGTGGGAGATGTCTTTACGCTTCAAACAGCCTGCACCGAGCTGGAATGGAATGATGCACATGCTACATAAAGACTGTGATCATCCGGGGTCGTCTTCGGTAATCTTCTTGCCCATCATTGACATGTATTCCGGAGACAAGTCATGCATCTTCTCTACTCTTGAGTATCTGTGCAACCTTGCTGATAAACACCGATCCGCTGCAGCTGTTACATTCGATCAGCCACTCTACTGGAAAACGTCAGAAATCAAACACGAGGTGCCTGAAGACAGCCCGGTTCGAGATGTTGTCTTGATGCTCGGGAGCTTCCACACATTGATGAATCTTATGGGTACCATAGGAACGTTGATGGATGGGAGTGGAATCAAAGAGATCTTGGGAACAATTTACGGTGACAATGCTGTGCAACACATCATTACTGGAAAGGCAGTTCAGCGTGCAGTTCGTGGCCAACTCCTCCTTGATCAGTGTCTTACTCAGCAAGTTGCAGACAAAGTACTTTGCGACCATCCCGGGTTTTGCAGACCTGTTGCAAGACCTTGAGCATTTGTATGCTCGGACACTGACAGGGGAGAGTGACTTGAATTCGGTCATCACTTCTACCTGCCTTAGTGAAATTGTCCACCTCTTGTCCACCAAAAGAAACGGATTATCCGCTCACTCTCGCACCAGTAAACTATGGCTGAATTACCAACAGATGGTTGGAATTGCAAGGGAGCTTATCGAGGTCGATCGTACAGGATCCTGGCTGATGCACCTTCAGGCTGTAGCCGAATGTTTGCCCATTCTTGCAGCTGCTGGGCATGGGAACTATGTGAAGGACGCCTACCTTTACCTCCAGTCTATGACCACTCTGGAAGATGATATGCCATCAGTCTTCCATAGATTTATGACTGGCTTGCATGTTGTAAGGCGGACTGATCAGTACTGGGCAGGCCTGGGTTGCGACCTAGCAAGCTCTGATGCGCTCCCTAAAAACTGCAGGAGGACTCACCAGAGGAAGTGGAATGTCCGAACATCAGAGGGCCTTGTGGACAAAACAAGGAGGCAAGAACATCAAGGACAAGAAGAGATCGTGAAGACCTGGAGAAAATTGCAGATAAACTCGAGACCTTTTCACCTTTCTCTGATGAAGTGTCTCTTCGGAACATTAGCACCGGTGTCAATGCAAATAAGGATGTGAATGTCCATAACCTGTTCACCATTGGCAGAGAAATAGTGGCAACAATGGAGGGTCAATCACTGTTTTCAGTTAAGTACAAGCGGTCAATGAAAGCCAAGACCCTGGCATCCAGTGAGGCTATTAACGTTGCTAAGGACAAAACAATAGACCCCTTTTGTTCCAAAGGTTTCTTGTGGTGTCTCAAACTGCTGATCTTTCCCTTGATGAGGTGATGGCCTATGAACTTTCACCATACCCACATCCCTCTTTGAGGCAAAACATCTCTTACGCCTACCAAACAAAGCACAACTGATGGCTGCTATAAAAGAACAGAGTTCAGATGACGCAGTACTCAAGGATGTACCAGAAGTGGAACATTATGTTCTTGACGGAGGTTCTCTTCTCCATCGACTGAAGTGGTCAGAAGCAAAGACATATTGTCCAATCGCTGAAGACTATGCATCTTTCACACTAAAGCACTATGGTAAGGCTACGATAGTATTTGATGGTTACATTGGAGGACCAAACACTAAGGACATTACCCATCAGCGATGGCGCAAAAAACGAACAAAGTAACAAAGTGAACATTGCTGAAGGAACGAAATTTGTCGGGAAAAAGGAGGACTTCCTTTCGAATGTGGAGAACAAACAGTCTCTTATCAATCTCGCTTAATAGCGCATGAATGACAGAGGTTGCCACGTAATACAATCAGAGGGGGATGCAGATGTGGGGATTGTTAAGGCAGCATTGTCAATGTCATCCAACAAAAGTACTAGTCTCATTGGCGAAGATACAGATATTTTGGTGTTGTTACTTCATCACGCGTCAACCAGCGATGACAACAAGCTTTATTTCTACTCAGATAAAGGGAGTCCTGCAACAGTATACAACATTAAGGTTATGAAGAAGTTCCTGGGAAACCATGTCTGCAGCTGTCTTCTGTTCCTTCATGCATTCACGGGTTGCGATACCACTTCCGCGGTTTTTGGAATCGGAAAAAATCTCGGTCTACACAAGGTTTTGAAGGGAGACTCGGTCTTAAATAGCTGTGCTAAAATCTTTTCCACACCTAACAAAAACAGAGCTGAGATTGAAGACGCTGGGTGTAAAGCGATGGTGGCATTGTTCGGGGGCAAACCTGGAGACAATTTGTCTGCAATGAGGTATTCTACTCTCTGCAAAAAAGTTGGTTCAGCCAAAATCTTTGTTACACCTGAACAACTGCCACCGACCTCCTCTGCAACGAAGTATCATGCCCTTCGGAGTTACCTCCAAGTGATGCTTTGGATGGACAATGGTGAGGCCATGGACACTACTGAATGGGGATGGGAATTGCAGAACAACAGTCTAGTTCCAGTGATGATGGATACTTCACCCGCGCCAGAAACACTTCTGAAAATAATTCACTGCAATTGTTCTCGTGGTTGTAGCACACTTCGGCGCACTTGCAAAAGACACGGACTTACCTGTTCACGGGTATGCGGACCATGTCAAGAAGGGCATTGTGACAATATGAGTGAGGAAGCAGTGTCTGATGATGAAAATAGTGACTATTGACCTGACACGCTTATTCAGTGATGAAGTAGGTCTTAAAATGCACTGTGTATTAATTCTATAATTTCTAGAAATGTACATATATGTCATGACGTCATTGATGACGTCATGACCTTGCCTGTCCATGTAGTTAGTATAAAACTTTGTATAAAAATTGTTATATGAAAATATATAGTATACAAAATGCAAACTCTTCTGTAACCTAAAGCTACAGCTTTGAAATAGGGAAATATTTGCTAGTTTTAGTGCGAAGGCTGTCATCGTCTTATGACGTCATAGTTAGGACCTTTGTGGTGATCAATTATTGGAAAACTTTTAATATGTTGTTCCCCACATATAATAGTAATAAAAAAAATCATAAAACGCTTTCTTGGAATTTGTTCCGGGTCAAACCGTATTTTGACTGGACTAGTAGGCCCATGAGGGCAGGACCCTCTCCCCTCTGTTCCAGTCTGTCACTGTTAGTTAATTTTTAAATTTATCTGTGTTTTGTATGTAAACCCTTTTCACATGTACAGCACCATGGAATCAATGGTGCTCGAAAAATAAATAATAAGAAGATATAAATTACAAAGTGCATATTCGCCAGCTCCTAGGAACATCCAGTCCAGATCATTTGCCCAAAAATCCATATGATCAACATTGGGAACTATTGAAAGGTGGTAGTTGACTTGATAACACCTGTGTTTGGAATCCATATATCGTTAGAACCCAGAATCTGCTTACTTGGTCTGTTCGGGGGGGGGCTAGATTCGGATTCCCCTATAGCTATAGCTATCTCCCGAGTGCTATTTCAAGCTAGAAAACTATTAGCACTACACTGGATAGAAAAATCCCCCCCCCCCAACGATAGCAGAATTAACATCCAAACTAAATAATGTCTTATATATAGAAAGGGGAACATATATTAAAATAAATGCCCTCAAAGAATTTATAAAGATATGGGAACAATGGTTAACTCCTGAGATTACATGGGAAAGCCTTCTCAGATACACTATGGTAGACTGTCTGTACATTTCCTTGTCATAAATCTGTAAAATCTCCAGTCCGAAATCATCTCAGATCCCTAACTCACATACCAAAAGTGATAGATTTTGGTTCTGGGAAACAAAGAGGTCCTAGATATCTATATGTAAATGCTGTGATTCTCTGTATTTTGGCACAATAGACGAGCAGTCAGATGGTATTCATTTATATTTGCATTCAGGTATGCAAACAGTAGTAAGCAAATGATAATACCTATACGATGAACATTAATGTGAACTGTTTTGTATTTGGTTTGTAATGACATATATGTTTTTTATTTGTGTGTTTGTTCCATTTAGTTTTGTTTCAAAAAAACAACATCAAAATGTGAATATATCTTGATGTTTTTCACAATAAAAAATGATCTGATTGAAAAATCCATATAACCAGCGCAAACAGCGGGGAGATACATGTTGCAGCATGCAAATCCAGTTGCCGGCTGTCTGTTGGCAATTATCCACCATATGGACTGTTTATATGGACTTTTATGTCAAATAATCTGGACTGGATATTTCTAAAGGCTGGTAAATATGCACTTTGCTCTTTGTATCTGAGTTTGCTTGACAATATATATGAATAGCAAAATGAGATTGATGTCCTTTGTGCTTTTTCCTTATGAATCTCTCCCAGCTTCCTAACATACAGGAACACTAGGCTAGGCTGAGGATTTCTGTGTCCTCTATACTGTGCATGCCCGAGAACTGTTGTCACAACGCAGGTGCCGGCACACAACACAGGAGGAGGCGGCGGAACACGGGCATGATGGATAGATGGGAGGCGGCACCCAGATGCAAGACAGGGGCATGATGGACGGCTGGGAGGCGGCACACAGACGCAAGACAGGGGCATGATGGATGGCTGGGAGGCGGTGCCCAGACGCAAGACAGAGGCATGATGGATGGCTGGGAGGCGGCTGATACAGGGGGACACAATATACCTATGGGATGCAATACAGGTATGAGGACCTAATTATAAAAGTCAATATTTTGCCTTTACTGGGGATCAGAAACATAATAGCCACCTTCACAGAATGCAGCCTTAGGCTACTTTCACACATCAGTTTTTGTGCATCAGGCGCGATGCGGCGAAAAGTGTAAAAACCGGATCCGGCACCTGTTGCCACCGGATCCGGTTTTTTCCCCATAGAGTTTCATTATCGCCGCATCGCGCCTGATGCCTATGCGGCGTATCCGGTTTTTGCCAGATCTGGCAAAAACAGCCGGTCCGGCATCTGGAAAAAACGTTCTCTGCAACGTTTTTTCTCAGCGCCGGACCGGCTTTTTCCACAGCGCATGCCCGGACTCTGTGAATGTTAACCCCACAAGTGCCCGGTGAGAGAGAGAGAGATCTCTCTCTGTCACCCAGACACTTGTGAGAGATCTCTCTCGCCGGGCACTTGTGGGGTTAACACTCACAGTGTCTGGGTGAGAGAGAGAGAGCTCTCTGTGGGGTTAACCCCACAAGTGCCCGGCAAGAGAGAGAGATTCTCTTGCCCGGACACTGAGTGTTAACCCCACATGTCTCTCTCTCTCTCTCTCCAACCCCCTCTCCTCTCCCCTCCCCTCTCCTCTCCTACCCTCCCCTCTCCTCTCCTACCCTCCCCTCACCTCCCTTTCAGCCGCTGTCTCTCTCAGCGGCTGTCTCTGTCCACCTCCTGCTGCGGCTCCTTTAAATCACGTCCGAGCCGTATCAGACGCCGCACACACATCCGGTGTCACGGCTGCAGGCCGGATCCGGCGGCCCGGCTTTTCGCCGCACGCCGCCGGACCCCACACACCGGATGTGTGAAAGTAGCCTAAGTGCTGCTGAAGGTGGCTCTTTTACTTAAAAACGCCCTGGGTGGGTGACAGGTTCCCTTTAACAGGTCAGGTTCTTCACTTCCTCTACAAAATCTTTTTGGAAAGAGTTGAGAGGACCTCAGACACATTACATGGTCAGTTTGGTTATCCTGGTGAAATTCGTGTGTTTCAATGATTTTTATCTTATTTGTATGGTGTTGGACCTTAATAGATGGGCTGTTTCATATGTCCATGAAAATCGGTCCAATGTCAGATCTTAATGCATGGACTGGCCAAACATCTCCTGACCCTATTGTGATAGCTTTAAATATTTCTATGAAGCTGTCACACTTGAGTCAGGAGATGTTCGGCCAGTCCGTGCATTAAGATCAGACAGGGGGCAAATTATTACGGTCATCTGAAAGAGCCTTTAGGCTGACGCTTACTATTCTCTAGAGATCCATTTTCACCTGTTACTGTATCTCATTATCCTCACAGGCAGGATTACAGCGACAAGTAACAACATTAAATAGATGCCACAGAACCATACCGCCCAAAAAAAGGAGATGTCCCCGTGCTCCTCCATGCACAATGACCTTCTCAGGCACAGATCACAGAGCATGCCTGAAAAGCTCTCACATAGAGGTCATTCAACACTATCCCAGAATGATACAAGCCATTATATGCAGTAAACTGGTAAACCTGTGTGAGGATCGATCTCGAAAAATGGATCACAGAGCAAAGACTGCTATACTGTAGTTCTAATGAAAGCAATGGCTGCCTTCCAGAAAAGCTCCTTCATCTGAATAGCTGCACTTGAAATTACAACATGTAAGTAGTAATTACATAATGTATAGAGCACTAACTTGTCTAATATTTTTAGGTCCCCTTCTCACTATCAGATAATCCAAGTTACTGCACAGGATTCTGTTCTACATTCTTTGCCATCATCATATCTTTAAGGTCTATGACCTTCGACCTTGATTGTCTCACGGATGGTCTTTAATTTTATAAGCTACCTCTCAAAGTCTTCAAGTTTGAAATGTGAAATTGTTTAGTAAAAGTAATCTTTGATGTAAGAGATCACAGTTCTCGTAAATCCATTCAATAAAGTTTTAGCGCGAGAATTCTTTAATAGTTTGTAGAAGACAGTGCACTCTAATGTGATTAAAATGGTAAAAATGCTGTTATTATCCTCTAAAGTAAGACGCTCTTCAATGTTGAAACATCAGGAAGGAAGAGTTGAGGAATTATGGAAATCACAGAAAACATGTTATTGATATGCAAATGATGGGAAAAATGGAAACAAAATGTTCAAAATATCTCGATTTATTCAGTACCAAGTATGAGCATCACATATAGAAATAGGAAGACTTATACTCTCTGGCTGCTACCAATGGGATTATTTTATTAATGGTTGTCTAAGAAATGTTCTGTTATTGTGAATGCACTCTGATCTGCTGCTGACAGCTGCTTTTGTAATTGTTGACCAATGATGTTTGACCTTAGTGTTACATTGATTTGATGGTGGAACCAGTGGTACGGCCAAATTTCCAAAGTGTCCCAGGAGCTATTTTTCAACAAGAGAACTCAAGGCAACATTTTGCGAATGCTTCTGTGAAAAGCCTGTGTGGCCTAAATGTGCTACCATGACCTAAAGCGTCTCCAGTCTTGTCTCCTCTCGCCCACAACTGGTAACTCATCAGTCAGCAATTGCAAAGGGAGCTGCTAACAGCGGATCTTGATGATTTGCCCAAGTGCATTCAGTGTGGAAGAGCATTCCTCAGACAACCATTGATAACCTTATTGATAGCAGCCAAGTTGTGTAGGTGCAGGTATTTCTGTACATGGCGCTAATACTTGACACTGAGTAAATTGAGAGGTTTTGTAAATGTTGTTTTGATTTTTTCATAATTTGCATATCATTACCATGTGTATCCTCGATTTTCCTTCTTGGTGTGCAATTTCAATAAAGAGGACTGTAGATAGTAAAATAAATACTAGCAGCTCTGCATGCTGAAAAATTATATTTGGCGATAGCTAAATCCAGGTTAATTGACTAATTAATTGGTATTTGCTAAAGTATATCTGTCCCCAGATTTTACAAAATAAACTGCATCCTTTATTATATGGATCACTTAGACCTGATGAGAATGACACACTGCATGATCCCTTCTGAAAGATTAAGTTAAAGGGAGTCTGTTAGCACAGAATGGCTGCTCCAACCAAGTACAGGCACTCAGTTCACAAAGGAGTGGTCAGGGCAGCACTGTGGCTCAGTGGTTAGCACTGCAGCCTTGCAGCGCTGGGGTCCTGGTTTCAAATTGCACCAAGGACATCATCTGCAAGGAGTTTGTATGTTCTCTCCGAGTTTGTGTGGGTTTCCTCCCACATTCCAAATACATACTGATAGGGATTCTAGATTGTGAGCGCCATCAGGGACAGTGCCAAAAATGTAAGTAAAACGCTGTGGAATTAATGGTGCTATATAAGTGAGTAAAATAAATAAATCATTTCTATACACCTCCCCACCTGCTTTGGGCCAGTGAATTGAGTGGTTGTCATACAGCTGCTTAATTCACCCCCATTCTAGGGATCGGTAGAGTGTACCCCCCAGTAATCACACATTTTTCATACATTCCCTGGATAGGTGATAAATGTATTGTGCCTTTACAGCTCTGTTATGTTACAGTTTCTTTTACTTTGTATTGAGCTACTTATTTTCTATGAACCGGAATAATGAGACTTATTCTCTGTATTTTTTTTTGTGTTTCCATGAATTCTTCTCCTCCACAGTGTTTTATAGACTGAGGTCCCCTTCTGCCCATTGGCAGGCCAGCTGTGATTTATTAACCAGTTCTCCTCTTTTACTGTGCAGACAGCTATGTGAGGCAGCCCATGGAGCATCTTTCAGAAAAGCCCATTGATGGGATTGTAACCTTTGAAACACTTTTACAATCCGTCTTATCTGAAGACAAAAACTGGCAGAAAGGTCATCATTTACATCGTACTAGATGACTGGAGGTTCTCTGCTAAGAAAAAGGATTGTGCAAAACATTGATTTCTGACTGCTTCTCCTAGATGGACCATATAGTTTGACCTCCATCTAATGCTCTTGACATCATATGCACTGAGTCACCCATTGTCTGGCATAATATTAAAGTGAGTCTGCCATGACAGGCAGATGTTCGCTGTCTTCACACCTGAGTGCTTTTGAGATGACTGCTAGAAGATTTACCATATCTCAATGTCCTCGTTCATTTTCAGAATGATTATTCATATTTTTCTGAGAACACGAAGCCCTAAACCACCCGAACAAAGAAAGGAGCAATGACCAAAAAAAACCTAGATTGTGATTTGGGTTGGTATATTGCGTATGTACTATGGAGGCTGCTTTGAGAGCTTAGAGGGAAAAAGCCCTCGCTGCTCCCATATGCTTTTACTTGTGGATGACATGACATTATAAGTGCCGAGCTTGAAGGGTGGGGGTGGGGATTAAATAAACACCGGCCCAACCACCCACCTACCCTAAATAAACAATCAGACATGGCTCTTCAGTTGGGAGGTGACTGGTCACGGCTTTTATTAAAAGTTCATACAACCTGTAAATATAAAGTGTAAATACATAAATCTAAAAAAATACATAATTACTCTGTAGGTCAAGTCCTTGGCAACAATGGCTGCCTCATTAACTACCAAAGCACAGACCTATGTATGTGTCTCTACATATAAGCCAATGAGCACAGATACGTGCAGCGTTAGCCTCTACCACCAGCCACTAGTCCTCCGACCAGTGTTGTACAACGGCTCACACTTCCATGGCCACCAAATCATCAGACCTCACTCCCCAGGATCCTCCCGTTAAAGGAGATAATTATATTATTAATTAACCATCACAACTGGTGAGTGCCAATAGATATGAAATGAAGCCCCTTCTTGTTACCAAGGACCAGCCACAGTATGCAAGCTTATCCACTTAAAGGGAACCTGTAATGTACTTTTTGTGTTTAAGGCTGTGTGCCCACGATGCGATTTTTAAGCGTTTTTGCCTCGATTTTCGGCGCGAAAACGCTGCGAAAACGTTTAAAAATCATGTACAGAACGCCCCCTATGCATTCCTATGGCATTCCGCACATGCTGTGCTAATGCTGCGCTTTTTTCCGCGGCGGAATCGCATCGCGGAAAAAATTGCAGCATGATCATTCTTTTGTGTGGAATCGCAAAGAATTGCTGCGATTCCGCACCCATAGGAATGCATGAGAATCGCTTACTTCCCGCATGTGGCTATGCCCACCATGCGGGAAGTTAAGCGTCTCATGTGCGGTTGGTACCCACGGTGTGGAGGAGAGGAGACTGTCCTCCAGGCCCTGGGCACCATACCCCTGTAAAAAAAAGAATAAAAAATCGGGGTATATTTACCTTCCGACGTCCCGCGCTGCCATCCCGGGCAACAGCGTTCCCAGTAATGCCTTGCGGCAAGGTCATGTGATGACGTAGTCTCGCGTGACTCTAGCGGTCTCGCGATATCGTTATAGTAACACGAGACCAACGTCATCACAGGTCTTGCAAGGCATTACTGGGAACGCTGAGGCCCGGGATGGCAGCGCGGGACGTCGGAAGGTAAATATACCCCATTTTTTATTTTTTAATCATTTTTAACATTCTATCTTTTACTATTGATGCCGCATAGGCGGCCTCAATAGTAAAAAGCTGCTCACACTTGTCAAACACTATGTTTGACGAGTGTGACCAACCTGTCAATCACTTTCCAAGCGATGCTTCAAATCGCTTGGAAAGTGCTTGAGAAAATCGCGGCAAAATCGCGAACAAAATCGCAGTAAAATCGCAGTGAAATTGCGCGGAAAAAAACGCGTGATTTCTGGGAAGGAGTCCGGTTTTCACTGTGCGTTTTAAAACGCTACGTGGGCACATAGCCTTAATCTGCCCCCAGTGTGTTGTTAGTGATACTATGTGCATCACTTACATAGTTTTCTCAAAGAAAAGCTCCCAATATATGTGTAAACACACTTTATATCATTATTAGTAGATATACTAATTAGTATATTAATCAGTATATTAATTAATAATACATTTTATAATAATAATACATTTTATTTCTATAGCGCTGACATATTCCGCAGCACTTTACTTAGACATATATTAGTGATACCTTTAGTTTCAGTCATAGGGATGGCTCTTTTTACCACTTCAGTCACAGTCAGTCATGGTCCTGTTTAAAATTATTCACGCCCATCGCATTATGATTTATTGCCGTGACTGGGTGTATTTCCTCAGCTTCTTTTCATATGTGTGCATGCTCTGGAGCCTCTGTGAGTCAGTGACCACATGATAGTTTGTTGAGCGCCACAGTATGTGCTCCACTGCCTTCCTGCTCGCCATGGAACATGCGCACATGTGAAAAGAAGCTGGGGACATACACCCACATTCAGTGCGTATATCCAGGGAGCTGAAGGGCAGTGTGAAAGAGTGGGATTTTCGAGGCCATTACCATGATGTCAGGCCAGTCACGGCAATAAATCACGTGGTGGGCGTGAATAATTTTGAACAGAACCATGACTGACTGTGACTGAATCGGTAAAAAGCACCATCCCTATGATTGAAACTAAAGGTATGTGATGCAATCTACAAGTGATATAAAGTGTTTTTACACATATATATGTAAGGAGGAAGACCTGTCTGTGGGTACCTGCGTTATGCCGGGTCCGGAACTGTCCAGGCTGCGTCCAGTGTTGCTGGGGTGAAAGAATGAGGGACCGGACAGATCCCATGACCCGGATGACCCAGTGAGAGTGGGCGTGGCTTAGCCGGGCAGTGAACAGGAAGCACTGGAACGTGCGCTCAGTTTTCTGCTGGCAGTGAGAGCAGAGAGATGAGTGCGGTGCGCTCCGTGGTTACAGAGGCAGTGCAGAGACGTGCCCCAGCAGAGCTTTTGTGAACGCTCTTGTGAGCCAGCGAGGGTTCAGAGCGCCAAGCATGCAGCCAACTAGAGTGCAGTGCTCAAGTGGAGGAGCGGGTACCAGTGGCAGGACCCTGAGGTGCATTCCCCATTGCTGATATATGTGCAGCAGCACACGTGTGAGACAGAGACTACCACAGCACTCCCTACTTTGGCTGCACAGATTTATGGACTAAGGGCTCAGCGGGCAAAACCAGTGACCGCCCGTTGCCGCCAGAAGCTGGACCATGATTTCTCGGGATCTATCTGAGGACACCACGCCTGCCGTTGCCGGTACTCCAACTCCCATTAGACTGTATGAGGATCAGAGAAAACTACGATAAGTGCCGTTTAACTATCAGACTGTTGCGTTAACTATTTACTTCACTTGATGCCTTTTTATATTGTTTATTAACTCCCTGCGAGGAGATCATTTTCATCCTTTTGTTAAAAATTAAATAATATTGTTATACAGCATTGTTCTGCAATCCCTGCGCTACAGCATTTCCGAACCTGCTTACATATACTGGGGGCTTTTCTTTGAGAAAACAATGTTAGTGATGGTCATTGCATCATAACAACACACTGGGGGCAGATTAAAACACAAAAAGGACATGACAGGTTCCCTTTAAGTTTGCATACTAGCCCTAACCTGCAAACTAAAATTCAATACCTCACAAAGGCCAAAACATCAAGTCTCAGATCCATAAGGTGAACCTCCTCTCTTCTGAGGTACAACCCATCTTTTTTCTAGCAGCAGGTGCTGTACCACCAGCCCACCATTCAGCCTCATAAAATTGGCCATTGATTTGTTTATTTTTAGCCTGGCGTTGTTAAGAGTCTGTACCAAAACTGCATTGCACCACCTCAGGTGTTGATTTAGGATCAAATAGCTAAAGTCTCAGAGTAAGAACCCTAAATGTACAACAAATCCCTCTTCATGTTCTTTATCAAAATATGCATAGGAAAGGCACCATTATGGATGTGGATGCTCCTGGTGTTCTGCTTTCCTCCACGCATGACGCTGTGTGGATCCCAGCATACGGCTAAACCCTTCACTCCCAGTAAAAAGACTGTGTGGGTGCTTAAGTCTATACTTATTGAGAAGATGTGAACAACAATGGTAGATGATAAGGGATGATATAGTGGAGGAGATTGGTGAACACAATAGTGGATGAAATCGGGTAAAAACTATAAAGAAACAGACAGTACAGTATATCAGTACTGGCAGATAACAACACAGCAATAATACAGGGTGCTATTATAACAGTAGCAGGCATTATTACAGAGGATGAGTAATACAACACACAATGCAGTGAAGAGAGATATCTAGGCTGCAGCATTGCACTACCTTGAACAGAAATGCATCTAACTACATGCAGTGCAAGAGCATTACAACAAGCTGGAAATACATTGCACATATCATGGGGGCTGCTTTATGGCTAGCTAACACAGATACATAGCACAACACATAACTGTATGAAACCCTCACAGGAATCCGCTTGACAGAAGCAGTGATTTTGCAGAGAACAGGACACGTGTGTGTAGCTCAGGGATCCGGGAGAAAATGGCTACAACTTCCTAGCACGGGAAGAAGAAGGGGCTGTTCTAAACAGAACAACTATTAAAGGGAAAGGATTCTAAATCCATGAACAGGAACGAGAAGGGCAACTATGACATCTAATGGCCATAGCTGGAACAGCACTTAAGAAATGTCTTGCTGCACATGAATGGGCAGAACACCTGGCATGCACTTCCAATACGTGAGGAGGTTCCTATTTCCCAACTGTGTCACACAGCTAATAATCCCTTCTCTAGCCAGCACCCAGGCCATGCTATATGATAACACTGGTCAACAGCATTTTTGGTGCCAAAGATATTTCATCGAATTTAGGGTATTTTTGGGGTGCTGATTCTGAATATGTCATCAGTTTTGCCAGATTGGCTCAAGTTTTTGAGATTTTTGGTATCTTATTTATAGCACTTGTTGGTAAATGCGACGCATCATCTCATTAATTTCTTTGGATTAGTACTTGAACTGAGCAGTTCTCAATATAGTTTTGTGTTAATTAGTGTTCTAAAAGTTTGTTCATAGCTTGATTTTTGCACTAACTTTATGTTGTTGTCTGTTTTCCAGTGAAAAGCATGAACTCATCAAGAAGAAGTTGTCTTAACGATCCAGACTCATTCTGTTACATTTGTGGTGAATACACACTGCCAAAACATAGAAGAAACATAACAGACTTCGTAAAAAAAGTGTATTTTGCCTATTTTGGGGTTATGCTTGGGGACCAAGACAAGTTTTGGGCACCACACATAGTGTGCAAAGCATGTATCGAATTATTACGAAAATGGAGCAAAGGACAAAGAAAAAGCTTCAAATTTGGTGTTCCAATGGTGTGGAGAGAGCCAAAAAATCATCATGATGACTGTTATTTATGGTAAACACAGGTACAGGCACATCTTCACAATGAGGGACAGGCCTTCTTGCAGATTCCATGTTACTCCCATTTTCGTTTCTTATGCTTATTGAATCCTTGCACTTGCACTGCACAGAAATAACAGTCATCATGATGATTTTTTGGCTCTCTCCACACCATTGGAACACCAAATTTGAAGCTTTTTCTTTGTCCTTTGCTCCATTTTCGTAATAATTCGATACATGCTTTGCACACTATGTGTGGTGCCCAAAACTTGTCTTGGTCCCCAAGCATAACCCCAAAATAGGCAAAATACACTTTTTTTACGAAGTCTGTTATGTTTCTTCTATGTTTTGGCAGTGTATATTCACCACAAATGTAACAGAATGAGTCTGGATCGTTAAGACAACTTCTTCATGATGAGTTCATGCTTTTCACTGGAAAACAGACAACAACATAAAGTTAGTGCAAAAATCAAGCTATGAACAAACTTTTAGAACACTAATTAACACAAAACTATATTGAGAACTGCTCAGTTCAAGTACTAATCCAAAGAAATTAATGAGATGATGCGTCGCATTTACCAACAAGTGCTATAAATAAGATACCAAAAATCTCAAAAACTTGAGCCAATCTGGCAAAACTGATGACATATTCAGAATCAGCACCCCAAAAATACCCCAAATTCATTAAAATATTTTGGACACCAGAAAAAAAATTTTTTTTCGTTGACCTGTGTAATATACACAGCTATTACTAATATTTTCTGGCTATCTCTTACAGAAGGATATAAGTATTCACCAAAAAGCAAATAACCCACTCTCATATAGGGATTTGTTGCCTTTCTAGACATTTCTTGGGTTTTGTGGTTTAAAAGAATAGTCTATGGATAAGTCTTTGGAAGTTCTGAATAATCAGAGTTAATGATTCCTAGGAGAAGGCTGTTATCAAAACAACCTGGCCTTCTATAACACCTCAGCAGTGCCACAGGCTGATCGCTTCCATGCCACGTGGCATTGATGTAGTAATTGATGCAAAAGGAGCTCCGACCAAGTATTGAGTGCATTTACTGAACATACATTTCAGTAGGCCAACATTTCGGATTTTAAAACCATTTTTCAAGCTGGTGTTATAAAGTTTTCTAATTTACTGAGATAATGACTTTTGGGTTTTCATTGGCTCCAAGCCATAATCAGCAACATTAAGAGAAATAAACACGTGAAATAGATCACCCTGTGTGTAATGACTCTATATAATATATGAGTTGCACTGTTTGTATTGAAGAACTGAAATAAATAAAATTTTTGATGATCTAATTTTGTGAGACACACCTGTACATATTGGGTTGCTTTGAGTTAGACAAAAAAAGACATGCAATTTGTTTTTTGAATCTCCTCCACTCTTATCTATGGACTATTTCTGGTATTGTTCCTATCTATGTGATTGGACTGAACCGTGATACCAGACAAAATCCATTAACAGATGTAGCGCTATTTCTGCTTTTGTCTTAATTTGGTAAACCCTTCAAAGGAACACTTAAATATACATAAATGTAATATGTATTTAGCATCCTTTATCTCCTTTTTATTAAATGTAAAACTGAAAAATACATAAGTGAATATTTTGTGCATTTTATAAAGTCAGCCCTGTCCGTCTTCCTTACTGTGCTATGTCTGGCTGTAAGACAACTAACTACATAAGATTTTCTTGTACTAAAGTAGTAAAATCTAAAAATGCTTAAATTGAATAACACTGAATTGTAATAAGACTACAGTTGTGCTCAAAAGTTTACATACCCAACAGAATTTTTGCTTTCTTTTTTTTTCTCTGGGGAGATCTCAAGCGCGCAGTTCATTTTAGACAGCCCAGGAATTAACAGGAACTGGAGGCTTTTTGCCAAGAAGAGTGTGCAGATTTACCATCTGAGAAAATAAAGAATCTTATCCACAACTACCACAAAAGACTTCAAGCTGTCATTGATGTTAGAGGGGGCAATACACGGTATTATAAGAAATGGGGTATGCAAACTTTTGATCAGGGTTATTTGGATGTTTTGGGCTATCATTATGATTTAAAAAGAGAAAACACAGTAGTTTGACATTAAATGGCTTCAACCAACCACTAACTATGAGTGGAGAAAAAGGTTTGGTGTTATCAGTCATATTCTCTGAAAAAAGTCAAGAAAGCAAAAATTTTGGCCAGGGTATGTAAACTTTTGCGCACAACTGTATATCATTTTTTATCCTGTACAATGTAAACTATTAAAAAAAAGTCAAACACAATGCCATAATTGCTTTCTTATATTTATCCCTCCTACAAAAACTGGAATACAAAATGATCAAAAAGCCTCACGCATCCAAAAGTGGCACCAGTGAAAGCTCAATCTTGTCCTGCAAATACAGAAAGCCAGACAGAGCTTTGTCTATGAAAAATGGGTCTCAGAATACAATGACCAAAAAGAACTATATTATTTTTGTTGCAAAAGTAGTAAAATATATAAAACTAAAAGAAATTGCTATTAATGTTTTCATATTGTCCATCAGAATAAACTTAAAGTGTCAGTTGTATTGGATGGTGAATGTTAGGGAAAAGAAAATAAAATTCAGAATTGCTGTTTTTTGTGTTCAGGCCTCGTACCAAAAATATAATAAAGTCATCAAAAAGCCATATGTACCTCATAGAATCATAGAATCATAGAATCATAGAATCGTAGAGTTGGAAGGGACCTCCTGGGCCATCTGGTCCAACCCCCTGCTCAAAGCAGGATTCGCTAAATCATCCCAGTCAGATGTCTGTCCAGCCTCTGTTTGAAGACTTCCATTGAAGGAGAACTCACCACTTCTCGTGGCAGCCTGTTCCACTCATTGATCACTCTAACTGTCAAAAAGTTTTTTCTAATATCTAATCTGTGTCTCTTCCCATTCAGTTTCATCCCATTGCTTCTAGTCTTTCCTTGTGCAAATGAGAATAAAGTTGATCCTTCTACAATGTGACAGCCCTTTAGATATTTGTAGACCGCTATTAAGTCTCCTCTCAGTCTTCTCTTTTGCAAACTAAACATTCCCAAATCCTGCAACCTTTCCTCATAAGACAGGGTTTGCAGACCGGTCACCATTCTGGTCGCTCTTTTCTGAACTTGCTCCAGTTTGTTGATGTCTTTTTTAAAATGTGGTGCCCAAAACTGGACACAATATTCCAGATGAGGTCTGACCAAAGAGGAGTAGAGGGAAATAATGACTTCACGTGATCTAGACTGTATGCTTCTGTTAATACATCCTAGAATTGCATTTGCCTTTTTTGCTGCTGCATCACACTGTTGACTCATATTCAGTCTGTGATCTATTAGTATACCCAAGTCTTTTTCACATGTGCTGTCACTTAGCCCTATTCCTCCCATTCTATATATGCTTTTTTCATTTTTATTGCCCAGATGTAGTACTTTGCATTTCTCCCTGTTAAAAACCATTCTGTTAGTTGCTGCCCACTTCTCCAGTTTATTTAAATCTTTTTGAATCCTCTCTCTCTCTTCTCTAGTATTAGCTATCCCTCCTAGCTTTGTGTCATCAGCAAATTTAATCAGTTTACCCTCAATTCCTTCATCTAAATCATTGATAAAGATGTTGAACAATACAGGGCCCAGGACAGAGCCCTGTGGTACCCCACTTGAGACATTCTTCCAACTGGATGTGCAGCCATTTACGACCACTCTTTGGGTCCGATCACTAAGCCAGTTATGAATCCACCTAACAGTTGCCTTGTCCATTCCATACTTAGTCATTTTTTCAATAAGGATTGTATGAGAGACTTTGTCAAATGCTTTGCTGAAGTCAAGATATACTATATCTACAGCATTTCCTTGATCCACCCAATCAGTGATACCGTCATAGAAGGAAATTAAGTTAGTCTGACATGAATTATTAGTTAGAAACCCATGCTGACTCTGTTTAATCACTTCATTCTTATCCAGGTATTGACATACATGTTGTTTAATAATTTGTTCCTGATCTTTCCTGTACCTCAATACGGTACCAATGAAATCTACATCTTGTCATTCAAAATAGAAGCCCTCAGTTGGGCTGACAGAAAAATATTAAACTAAGGTTCTTATAATATGACATCACAAAAGAAAATGAAAAGTGTATTTATCTTACAAAAGTAATAAAAGCATATATATTTGGTATCATCACTTTAATTATACTGACCCACAAAATAAAAGTTAAAACTTTATTTTTTGCCACAGATGAAAAGTGTAAAATTTTTTCTATTTCTCTAACTAAAGAACTAAAAAAGTTAGCTATATTGGGTGGTATGAACCTAGAAATGATGCCACTGAAAAGTACAAGAAAATATGAGCAGATCAATTTGTGAAGAATTGAATTTCCGTTGAATTTCCTGAAATTTGCAGTGTCAAGCAAATTCAAACATTTTGAGAAAATAGGACTTGCACAGCACTATTTCTCACACCTCTGAAGCATCAGAGAGCAGGCAACCATCATTTTGCATTGCCACGTGGACCTTCCGGTAATTCCCTGTAGTTATGACATCTAGCAGATTATCATGGCTTGTACAATAGTGGTCAGTACCTGGGCCAGGTATCTAATGGAGCACAGTTTGTACGGCAGAGTCGTTCTCCATCTCCAAACTCACTGGGTAAGTATTTCTCTTCTGTAGGGTGTAGTCTCTTATGGTCATGGGGGGTTCTCTCTTCTGTAGAGTGTAAGCTCTTATGGTCATGGGGGCTTTTTCTCCTGTAGTGAGTAAGCTCTTATGATCAGTGGGGTTCTCTCTCCTTTTACCACTTCTGTAGAGTGCAAGCTCTTATGGTCAGCAGGGTTCTCTCATTCAGTCTTGTAGATTGTAAGCCCTTGTGATCATCTTGGCTCTCTTTCTCTCTTCTGTAGAGGGTAAGCTCTTATAGTCAGTGGGGTACTCTCTCTCTTGCCTATAAAGTGTTAGGCCCTTATGGCCAGCGAGGTTCTTCTGCCTTACCCCCTATGAGCAGTTACAAGCTTTCCTGTTTTGAAAACCATAAAAATCTATTCTCTGCAAATTTATTTTTTGTGGAAAATTTGGCAAAGTTGGCAAATTCGGATTTCAAATGATCTGCTCCCTTTTAAATACTACTCATCTTCCAAAAACAAGCCTTTTGTACATAGACTACAATAATAATTATTGCACCTAATAAGCAACAATGAAAAAATAATGATTTTTTTTTATGTCCTGGAGGCCACATTCAGCGCTCCCGTGTATATGCTAAATCTCCTTGAAAGGTGGATTTTCTTTTATATTAATGTGCAATGACCTTGGGTTTATTTCTTACATTTAAACCAATGACAGATTTCTTATAGAATACATTAGAAGACTAAACCCATAATACAGTTTACTTGTTCACAAATCCTAGCCAATATATAGATATTTATCTATGCATTATTCTAGCGCCAAAGACATAAAGCAAATAACAAGGAGTTACCCAGAAATGAAGGTCGAAATTCACATGATCTATAACAAATCGCATAATACTCAAGCACTAAAAGAAAACAAGTGGATTCTAGAACTGACCCATTAACCAACCAGAGCGCTTAAAGTTTATCACAAAGTGACAAAATTATATTATCATAGTCCTTCCATTATTTATCAGATCAGAGCAGGAAGGTTTATGTGTCGCCAGACCAATATTGCTCCTCATCATTTTCCATTTTCGGAGCATAGCCTTCATATACATGTTTTTTCGGTGATGTACACGCACTTTCATTGACTTCTTAAAAGGTGCATGTTTGTCATTTCTCATTTTATTGCCTTAACCTGAAGTTAAAGAAGACAGATCGTGTGCGAAAGTATCACATCAATAAAATAACAGTTATCAAGAGAAAACCAGCAATGGCTCAAAGTAATTCCAGTCTGTAAGAAAGTGCTGGAATCACACCGGATATTAGTCATCGGAACAAAGAAAGTAGTATTTCTCTGAAATGGATGGATAGAAATAAGAGGACCCGATGGGCTCACTGATTCTTATCTCCTGTTGTATTCCGTTTGTTTTATTGTGTTATAGTTAGGTCCATATATATTTGGACACAGACAACATTTTTCTAATTTTGGTTCTAGACATTACCACAATGAATTTTAAACAAAACAATTCAAATGCAGTTGAACTTCAGACTTTCAGCTTTCATTTGAGGGTATCCACATTAAAATTGGATGAAGGGTGCACGCATCACAGAAGCAAAGCGTCACGAAGATAAGCGTCGGGATACAGCAGTTATTACATGGCACAGAACTAAAATCCATCTTCTCTCTTCATACAGGTAAAATTCCCTCTGCTTGCTGTCTTCTGCAACATATTCAAATGGTACAACTTCCCACCTCTGATTGCTGTCTCATCTGCTGCAATAGACTCTAATGGTAAAATTCCCTCTGCTTGCTGTCTTCTGCAACATATTCAAATGGTACAACTTCCCACCTCTGATTGCTGTCTCATCTGCTGCAATAGACTCTAATGGTAAAATTCCCTCTGCTTGCTGTCTTCTGCAACATATTCAAATGGTACAACTTCCCACCTCTGATTGCTGTCTCATCTGCTGCAATAGACTCTAATGGTAAAATTCCCTCTGCTTGCTGTCTGCTATGTCATCTGCTGCTTTACCATCTAGAAACATATTTTAATGTGTCTGCTAATTCATTGTTATAAATCATTGGGTGCATTGTACTTAAAACTCACTGTTGCATTTCCATGACTGGGATCAGTGTAGATCTTATCTGGTGGAGGTGTTAAAATAGATGTTGCCAGGCTGAATGTCTTTGATCATCCAAAAAAAAAAAAAAAAAGCCCTGGTGTGCTGACCCCAGCTGCCAAATTATCCTCAACCAGTTCCCACAATCCATCTCTTCTGACCCTGCAGTCTGGACTATAAATTTAGAACCATCCATAGGGGTGCACGCATGTGGGGGTGCACGCATCACAGAAGCAAAGCGTCACGAAGATAAGCGTCGGGATACAGCAGTTATTACATGGCAGGAGTCAGGTAACCCACACTCTGCTCTCCCTTTTATCCATGTGCCTTATTCCTATCCTCCTATGTTCTCTTGCAATTCACTTTCACCGACCAATCCCCCCTCCATCACAACTCATATACATCAGCCCCACTCTCCTTCCCTCTCCCATGTACAGCTCCCATGCACTTCTCACCTTCTTAAAAAGCCTCAGCCCATCTTGCCCAAACACACTGCACAAAAAATCTTCATACAATTCCAAAAACTACTTGCTCTTTATCTTCCTGCTCCTACTAATTTCAGGGGACATCTCCCCCAACCCCGGTCCACCATCCCTCAACCCCTACCTACATCACATCGAAACCTTAATAATCTTACTAATATTATTTGCACTCCTTCATCTCCTTCTTTCAATTGTGCCCTTTGGAATCCACGGTCTGCTTGTAACAAGCTTCCTTTCCTACACAATTACTTTCTGAAAAACTCGCTGAATCTGTTGGCCCTCACGGAAACCTGGATTCAGGATTCTGACACTGTCTCTCCTGCTGCCATTTCCCATGGTGGCTTACAATTCTCCCATTCCCCGAGACCGACAAACAGACCTGGTGGTGGAGTCGACATACTCCTGTCCCCACAATGCACTTTCCAGGTCATCCCCCCAGTTCCATCACTCTCATTCCCTTCTTTTGAAGTCCACACCATCAGGCTCTTTCGTCCCCTCTCCCTCAGAGTAGCGGTCATATACCGGCCCCCAGGCTCACCCACCCACTTCCTGGACCATTTCTCTGCCTGGCTGCCGCACTTCATGTCCTCAGAACTACCAACCCTTATCCTGGGAGACTTCAACATCCCCATTAACAGCCCCACTTCCACATCTGCATCCCAGCTTCTATCACTAACCACCTCTCTAGGCCTCTCTCAGCTCTCAACCTCTGAGTCACACAAAGACGGTAACACCCTGGACCTGGTTTTCGCCCGGCTCTGCTCAATCTCCCACCTAGATAACTCACCGCTTCCCGTCTCTGACCACAACATTCTCTCCTTTACACTCACAAATCCTCGCTCACCCCAGCACCCTCCTACCTACCATTCAGTCAGAAATCTACAAGCCATTAACCCTCATACACTTTCAGACTCCCTACACTCATCATTGTCCCCAATCTCTTCTTTGTCCTGTCCTGATCTGGCTGTACATCACTTCAATGACACTCTTAGAAGCACCCTTGACCAAGTAGCTCCCCTCACCCTCAGAACCTCCAAACACAGAGTGAAACAGCCCTGGCTCACATCGCAAACCCAATTTCTCCAGCGATGCTCTAGGTGTGCTGAACGCTTATGGAGGAAAACACGCACACCAGAAGACTTCATACACTTCAAATTTATGTTAAGGACATATAACTCTGCCCTTCACCTCGCCAAACAGACCTACTTCACCACCCTGATCTCCTCACTATCCAACAACCCCAAGAAACTTTTTGACACCTTTCACTCCCTCCTCAGGCCAAAAGCACAAGCCCCTATCACAGACATTTGCGCTGATGACCTTGCCTCCCACTTTATAGAGAAAATAGACGATATCCGTCAGGAAATCCGCTCCCAATCACCAAATTCTGTGACTCCCATCCCTCCCTGCATTTCCCCTGGCTCACTCTCCACATTCGATCCCATCACAGAAGAAGAAGTCTCCAGGCTCCTCTCCTCTTCTCGTCTGACTACATGCACAACCGACCCCATTCCCTCACATCTCCTCCAGTCTCTCTCTCCAGTCGTCACAACTCACCTAACTACAATCTTTAATCTCTCCCTCTCCTCTGGCATTTTCCCCTCCTCCTTCAAACACTCTATCATTACTCCATTACTAAAGAAACCCGCTCTCGACCCATCCTGCACAAACAACTACAGACCAGTCTCCAATCTCCCCTTCATCTCTAAACTCTTGGAGCGCCTGATATACTCCCGCCTTACCCATTACCTCTCCACTCACTCCCTCCTAGACCCTTCACAGTCCGGTTTCCGCCCCCTACATTCGACAGAAACTGCACTCATCAAAGTGACCAATGACCTTCTCACAGCAAAACGTAATGGTGACCACTCTCTGCTCATTCTTCTCGACCTTTCTGCAGCTTTCGACACTGTTGACCATCCTCTCCTACTCTCTAGGCTCCAGTCACTAGGCATTAAGGACACTGCTCTTTCCTGGTTCTCCTCCTATCTTTCCGACCGCTCCTTCAGTGTTCTGTTTTCTGGCTCCACTTCATCTCCTCTTCCTCTCACTGTTGGGGTACCTCAGGGCTCAGTCCTTGGCCCCCTTCTTTTCTCTCTCTACACGGCCCCAATTGGACAGATCATCAGCAGATTTGGCTTTCAGTACCATCTTTATGCTGATGACACACAACTGTACACATCATCCCCTGACCTTACCTCCGCTGTACTACAGAACGCCACTGACTGTCTGTCTGCAGTCTCCAACATCATGTCTGCTCTCTATCTGAAACTCAACCTCTCCAAAACTGAACTTCTTCTGCTCCCACCATCTACCAACCTCCCTAAATCTGACATTTCCCTCTCTGTAGGTGGCACCATAATAACACCCCGACAGCAGGCGCGCTGTCTGGGTGTTATGTTTGACTCCGATCTCTCCTTCACCTCCCATATACAATCTCTTGCCCACTCGTGCCGCTTACACCTAAAGAACATCTCTAGAATCCGCCCTTTTCTCACCATGGAAACAACAAAAACTCTCACTGTCGCCCTGATCCACTCCCGCCTAGACTACTGTAATGCTCTATTAATTGGCCTCCCTCTCACTCGACTCTCCCCTCTCCAGTCTATCCTTAATGCAGCAGCCAGGGTTGTCCATCTGGCTAATCGTTACTCAGACGCGTCCGCTCTTCGCCAGTCGTTACACTGGCTGCCAATTCATTACAGGGTACAATTCAAAGTACTTGTTCTCACCCACAAAGCTCTCCACAGTGCAGCACCTCCTTACATCTCCTCCCTCATTTCTGTCTATCGGCCTAACCGACCGCTGCGCTCTGCAAATGACTTTCGACTAACCTCTGCCCTAATCTGTACCTCCCACTCCTGACTCCAGGACTTCTCCCGTGCTGCGCCAATTCTCTGGAATGCTCTACCCCAAGATATTAGGACCATCCACAATTTGCATAGTTTTAGGCGCTCGCTCAAAACACATTTGTTCAGAGCGGCCTATCACATTCAGTAATCAAAGTCATGTTATGTTTGTGTGTGTGTGTAGCCCATTCACTATCTCCATCTAACCCCCACCCCCTGAAGATGGCTGGACCATCATTGTAAATACATAATTGTAAATACAAACCTGTGCTTTGTATCTCCCCCACCTCATTGTAGATTGTAAGCTCCCACGAGCAGAGTCGTCTTATTTCGCTTTAATTATTGTATTGTTAACGTTGTTACTTATGACTGTTGTGTTTAAAACTGTTCAACTGTAAAGCGCTGCGGAATATGTTGGCGCTATATAAATAAAGATTACTATTATTATTATTATTATTATTATTAAGGGTTTAGAAGTTTCAGCTCCTTAACATGTGCCACCCTGTTTTTAAAGGGATCAAAAGTAATTGGACAGATTAAATAATTGTTGCAACAATTTTATAGCAACTTTTATCTGTAATCACTGCCCTACTTTTTCGGGGAATAAATTATATAATTATTTAGATCTGTCTCCATGCTCTAAGAATCGAACTATACGCCTTTGATAGATAATCGCTACTAATTCAAGGGGTTTGCCACGGACCCTCTTAATTTAACACTGTGAATTAAGTAACCGTGACTGGTGGCAGCGCGTTGTGTATGGCTATTGCGGCTTGCTGGCAGTACAGAAGGGTCTTATATTGCTGAATAAGGGGCTGCGGCCACAGCATTGATAATTCCCTTACTGCAGAAGCCCAATTGCCGGTTCACAACAGGCAGTCCGTCCGGCGACTAATTATCCTAGGTGCAGTTCCCTGACTGACCTGAGGGTAAGGGGGGCGCCGGAGAGCTGCGAGTTCCAAAGTGGAACTGAGAAAGTGGGATATACATAAATCCCCGCAGTACTTGGAAGATTGATAGCAGTGGCGGGGCATCCAAATTAAACCCCCCCTGCGGCAAATTGTAGAGCGAGAGTAGCTTGCTGGATTTTGGTCACATGGTGCCAGTGGTGGGATAACTAAGATAAGCCCCAACTGTGCCTGTGATAGCCGTGTGCCGGCAGTGTGTCTCGTCCCTCCGTCCACTGATACACCCGTGTCAGTGGTGGGACTGTGACATAGTGGTGACACAGGGCCCGCTGTCCGTCGCGTTTTGGTGGCAGCGGGACCCCCGTTAGTCGCCCGTATTTGGACGAACGGCCGTGGGCTGTTCGTCACATATTATTAATTGTTGCACCTCAAAAACATTTCTAGAATTCGACCTTTTCTTACTTTGGACTCTGCAAAAACTCTTACTGTTTCTCTTATTCATTCTCATCTCGACTATTGTAACTCTCTTCTAATCAGTCTCCCTCTTACCAAACTCTCCCCTCTCCAATCTGTCTTGAATGCTGCAGCCAGGATCATATTCCTCACCAATCGTTACACCGATGCCTCTACCTTGTGCCAGTCATTACACTGGCTACCCATCCACTCCAGAATTCAGTATAAACTTATTACCCTCACCCACAAAGCCCTCCATAGCTCAGCACCACCCTACATCTCCTCCCTTGTTTCAGTATACCACCCTACCCGCGCCCTCCGTTCTGCTGATGACCTGAGGTTAGTAATCTTAATAGTCAGAACCTCCCACTCCCGTCTCCAAGACTTTACACGTGCCGCGCCAATTCTTTGGATTGCACTTCCCAGATCAATACGATTAGTCCCCAATCCCCACAATTTTAAGCGTGCCCTGAAAACGCATTTATTCAGACTGGCCTATTGCCTCAACACATTAACCTAATCTATCCCTGTGTGGCACAGCCAAAAGTTTTACCACAACCAGATTTCCTGCATCATGTTCCCACATGCTTTATGCATCCATTAGCCCTCTGTCTGTACTGTCACACACTTAACATTATGGCTGGTCCATACAATCAGGTCAACTGTTACCACCCACCTTTCGTGTCTACCTCTTTCCTCATAGACTGTAAGCTTGCGAGCAGGGCCCTCATTCCTCTTGGTATTTGTTATAATCTACTGTATGTGATTATTGTTATGCTGTAATGTCTATTGTCTGTACAAATCCCCTCTGAAATGTAAAGTGCTGCGGAATATGTCGGCGCTATAGAAATAAAATTTATTATTAAAATTTATTATTAATTGTAAATAAAATGTTCATTTCTAGTACTTGGTTGAAAACCCTTTGTTGGCAATGACTGCCTGAAGTCTTGAACTCATGGACATCACCAGACGCTGTGTTTCCTCCTTTTTGATGCTCTGCCAAGCCTTCACTGCAGTGGTTTTCAGTTGCTGTTTGTTTGTGGGCCTTTCTGTCTGAAGTTTAGTCTTTAACAAGTGACATACATGCTCAATTGGGTTGAGATCAGGTCACTGACTTGGCCATTCAAGAATATTCCACTTCTTTGCTTTAATAAACTCCTGGGTTGCTTTGGCTTAATGTTTTGGGTCATTGTCCATCTGTAGTATGAAATGATGACCAATCAGTTTGGCTGCATTTGGCTGGATCTGAGCACACAGTATGGCTCTGAATACCTCAGAATTCATTCGGCTGCTTCTGTCCTGTGTCACATCATCAATAAACACTAGTGATCCAGTGCCACTGGCAGCCATGCATGCCCAAGCCATCACACTGACTCTGCCGTGTTTTACAGATGATGTGGTATGCTTTGGATCATGAGCTGTACCACGCCTTACCATACTTTTCTCTTTCCATCATTCTGGTAGAGGTTGATCTTGGTTTCATCTGTCCAAAGAATGTTCTTCCAGAACTGTGCTGGCTTTTTTAGATGTTTTTTAGCAAAGTCCAGTCTAGCCTTTTGATTCTTGATGCTTTTGAGTGGCTTGCACCGTGCAGTGAACCCTCTATATTTACTTTCATGCAGTCTTCTCTTTATGGTAGATTTGGCTATTGATATGCCTACCTCCTGGAGAGTGTTGTTCACTTGGTTGGCTGTTGTGAAGGGGTTTCTCTTCACCATGGAGATTATTCTGCGATCATCCACCACTGTTGTCTTCCGTGGGCGCCCAGGTCTTTTTGCATTGATGAGTTCACCAGTGCTTTCTTTCTTTCTCAGGATATACCAAACTGTAGATTTTGCCACTCCTAATGTTGTAGCAATTTCTCGGATGGGTTTTTCTGTTTTTGCAGCTTAAGGATGGCTTGTTGCATCTGCATGGAGAGCTCCTTTGACCGCTTGTTTCCTTCACAGCAAAACCAAATGCAAGCACCACACCTCAAATCAACTCCAGGCCTTTTATCTGCTTAATTGAGAATGACATAATGAAGGGATTGCCCACACCTGTCCATGAAATAGCCTTGGAGTCAATTGTCCAATTACTTTTGGTCCCTTTAAAAACAGGGTGGCACATGTTAAGGAGCTGAAACTCCTAAACCCTTCATCCCTTCATCCAATTTTAATGTGGATACCCTCAAATGAAAGCTGAAAGTCTGAACTTCAACTGCATCTGAATTGTTTTGTTTAAAATTCATTGTGGTAATGTCTAGAACCAAAATTAGAAAAATGTTGTCTCTGTCCAAATATATATGGACCAAACTGTACAGTGAGGATTGGCATGTCCTATACCTCATTGTGAGAGGATGCTCTGGGGCAGCATTCTGAACGGCTAGGAACTCACACTCACCCCTTACAAAATGTTGTATATCGTGTATATTGTTCCAGAATGTTTATTCATATTTTATGTTGCATGTTCTGTTGTGTTGTGCTTTTGTTCTGCCCCATGGAGAACTCACATCTGCCTAGTGGGTTATGGTAGGAGCTAGCGAGTTGCTGTTCGGGGTTGTGTGGATGCCACTGTTTATTGTGTATTAACAATGAACTGGCAACATGATTTTCCAGATCAGTACGTTTACAGAATTGCTAAACATACATAGTTTTTTTAATATATATAAGTGATAACCCCAACCCTTCATTCATCCCAGAAATTTAAAAAAATTTAATCGACATCTCATTATTTTAATGCGCCACCTCCGTTGCCATTTTCCTTATGACTGCCACCAGTGAGAGTGCTATCCACAGCGAAGATGGTGCCAGCCCAAAATTTAAATGAATACTACGGAGAAATTGGAGGGGCTTTGGCTGAGCCCTCTGAGCCGAAGACCATATCCACAGTCCCACCCACAAGTCCCGCCACAAAGCACGGAGGAAACCGAAATGTATCATGATGATTTCACGAAAACCAGTCTGCAGATTTTTACGCTAAAGGAATGTATTAAATCAGTATGACAGCGACATTCTGCCCATACCTTTGGTTTAATATGAATGTTTGCTGTGCAGCTGGGGCAGTGTGACCATCACCTCTTTCTCCGAACTGCCAAAGTCACTTGGATGGCCTAGACTTCATGTGGGGTCTAGGACCTCATCATCCCCTCTCTAGCCAATCTGTAACTCTGCTGCCATACTAATCCACTTCTGTCCTTGCTACTCCTCAGCTTGTCCCCTCTGCAAATCCCTTCATTGTTTCCCAATTCCACTACACATCCATGTCAAGCTAGTAACACTGCCCTACCAAGCTCGCCATAATCATTCTCTCCTATATATCTATGAATTTATCTCCCCTGATACCTCTCACTACGTAATCTCTTGTCCTCCCAAGACCTTCTTCCTTCCTCCACAATTGTACTTTCCTCATCCAATCACCTACAAGATTTCTCCTGAGTATCCCCCATCCTGTAAAATTCTGTGGCCAGCATATCTGATTATCCCCTACATTCGGAACTTTCAAGCGAAACTTGAAAACTCATATCTTCAGAACAGCTTATGGCCTTCAATAACCCCGCTGCCACGGCACCAACACCAGAGCTGCTCAACCCCCCAACCTACTGTTTCCTTCCCCATTGTCCTGTAGAATGTAAGGTCAAAAGGGTAGGGTTCTCTCCCCTCTGTACCTGTCTGACACTATTAGTTTGCTCATTGTAATTTAGTAATTTATATTTGCATTTTGTACGTAATGTAACTGTCTCGCCTGTAGAGGGGTACTCAGGTCGCTGGGCAGCGTTGGATTCAGAAGGTCACGAGGGTGGCGGCCGTGCCCGGTGCCTGTGCTCCAGGGACAGTGAGATGGGAGTTGAAAAAAATAAAGTAAAAATAAAAGAAGTTTGAAAAAGAGTATGTGACGCCAGTTTGAGTGTTTGACTGTAGTATAGCCGGCACTGAAGATGATCCCTGGGGAAGTAGATGGTGATGGCAGTGCAGATGTTTAACCCCCTCCAGCCAGGGCTGATCCCCAGAGATTGTGATCGAAGTAGAAGGCACAGAGTAATAAGGCAGGAGACAAGGAAAGTCACTTTACCATTTAGTGTAGTTCAGATGCAGTTCAGAGGAGATATTACAACTCTCACCAGGTTTACAGCCTGCTCTGCAAAATGGGAGTTATCCTTCTCTCTGATGTGACTTGGTGTAAGCTTCCTGCTATTCTAATCCCTTCAGGGACCAAGGCTTCCCAGAGTTTGGAACTTCCAGTACAGCCACTTCTCACTGTTTTCTTCCCTTGACAACTTGCAGCTTGGATCCTGTGTGAAGCTCAAGTTCCTTCTTGCACAATCCTTCACTGATCTTGTTTGCTGCAGTCTTCCTGGGGGGAAAACACTCTGCTGTTGGTTGTATAAACCCACACAGTCTCTCAGTTTACCACCCTGCTCTAAAAGCAAGGATGGCCTAGGGGCTGACTCCCTGATTCTTCTTAGCTTTACACCTGGAGGGAGCACATGTTATGGCTTCCAGGAGCGTTTTCTGCTATGAATAACTCACTGAGGAGGAAAAACAAAAACAAGCTAAGCCCCAGAAAACCAGAGAGGTTGGTAACTAAGCGGATTGTAGACCCCTGATCCTATCCACACAACTAGCAGTAGCCGTGGAGTGTACCTACGATGATCCTAGACGCCTCGTCTCAGCCGGACAACTAAATAAGCCTAAAGCAAGAAAAGGGGAAATCTAAACTGCCCCAGAGCAGACCCCAAAGCAATAGACAGCCCCCAAACATGTATTGACGGTGAGACAAGATGAAAATACAAACATAGATAGAAAAATAGGCTGAGCAAACGATGGGGCCCACACTAACTAGAAAGGACAGGAAAGGAAAGATGCTGTCTGCAATCACGCACAAAACCCTGCCAAAAAATGTCCAGCACTTTCTGATAACAAAAACCCTGAAGTCGCTAGACTTCAATTCCCTATATCAGCACTCTGGTATATTCTGAAGACAGAGCAAAAAGAGACCAATCTGATCAGGGACAAAAAGTAAACTGGCATAACCAGAGACATAAGAATGGAAATTCAGCACAGCCCCATTAGGGGCTAGCTGGCTGACCACAAAAACTGAGTAAACCAGACCAAATCTCATGTGAAAAAATAGCAGAGCACACTTAGCTTGAGAAGGCAGGAACAGAACTGGAAACCAGAACCTCAGGGCAGGAAAAAATCACCAGCACAAAATTAGGGAGTCGGCTGTCTTAAATCCAGTCAGAGACTCCTGATGTCTAATCACAGTCCTCCTCCTCAGGTGGCAGGTCTCTGCCATTTACATCAGCTTCATTACCTGCTGTCACCACCAGAGGGAGCCCGGATGGAGAACTCACGACTCCTCTGTCAACACAGCCAGCTCCACCACCCTCACTAGAAGCCAGAGGTAAACCAGAAAATGAGTTCACAACAGTTCTCCATTTTCCTCCACCGTCTTCTTCTTGACAGGACAACAACTTGACCCCTCCCAGTTAGGGTATGTCTGCAAAGCTCTAAGCTTCAGACAAGTAAGGGAGGGAGGTAAATTGTGTGTGTGTGTTGTGGTCTCTAGCAGAGAAAGCATAACTCCCATTGCTCACAAAACACATGCAAAACAGTACATAATTAACCCTTTTGTGGTGACAAAGATGCAGGGTGCCACATTCCCCCCTAGTTAAAGTTAGCAAGTCCTCAGGCTACACATGGATCATAAGCATATAACAAAATGACATAACATTTAACCTGGGTATAGGTGAACAGTCCCAGTAACTGAGTTGAGTTGTGGATTACAGCCAAAAACCACTTCTGATTGATTGGATCGTCCCAGAGTGCAGCTGCAGGGTACACAGACCATAATATGAAATTCACTGCACTGGCTATTTTAGATGGCTTCCTGCCAAGGTACGATGAACGTTTTTTCTCTCAAGTTTACGAGTTCTTGTAGCAGAATAAGGCATAAAACTGCTGAAATCTCACATTAGTCCATGTGGGCACAACTTCATTAACATTTTCAATAACGTTACATAAGGCAAAGTTCAATATAAGTACAGCTCAAAACTAAATTATTAATCTTAGACTATTTTATAAATCATTTCTATAGCGAGAAGGGGTTTGGCCCTGTGTGCTACGCTGTGATCTGCGCAAGATAGGAATACTAGGCAACTTCCGACGAATCTTTGAACCTACCATGGGTACAACAGGTTCACTGCTGATGGAGGGCAAGTTTTCTGATTCTTCCGCATGCAAAGTGTTAGTGGTTGGCATTAGTGACTCGTCGCTTCCAGAACAATTTGGTGTCTCTGGTAAAGTCCTTTGTGGGAACACCATTACTGGATCTACCACTGCATTGTTAACTTGTAGCCAAGAACTAGGGAATTCATCTAGAACTGTGTGAATTTTTGTATCAGTCTTTTCTTTTAGCTTAGGATCTTCCTTAGTCTCAACTCTTTCACGCAGTGGTGCTGGACATACTTTTAGACTGTCTCTTGACACGGTAGCACATGTTTTTCTGCCATCTTTAGAGATAGTGCACACTTTGCTATTGTCATAGCTAGATGGTTGAATAGTGTAAGGCTGAGCCTCCCATTGGTCATCTAACTTGTGGTTTCTTTTCTTTTTCTTCAGTACTTGTTCACCTGTTGGTAAGGGGGTTGCCTCAGCATGTCTATTAAAGTTCCTTTCCTGCTTTTGCCTAGCTTGAGCAAGACTTTCCTCTACACATTGCTGAACTTTTTGATACTGCAGTTGTCTTTCTGTATTCCAATCCGTGTCCAATTAGCTGGATATGGTTTCAGGGGTTAGGACTCCCATTTCCAGGGGAGTTTACCTGGCCATGCGCGCATCAAGTAAGCTGGAGCATATCCTGTTGAGCTGGTTGGGATATGGTTGTACATTTCGATCAAATCAGGCAATTTCTCAGGCCATTGGTTACTTTCTTCCAGTGGTAGGATCTGCAATAAATTAATCACCAGATGATTTAGTTTTTTGCAAAGACCATTGCCTTGTGGATGGTATGGTGTTGTTCTGATCTTTTTACATCAATAGAAGGAGCAAAATTCTTGAAAGACTTCTGCTTCGAAGGCTGGACCTCTGTCTGTCAGCGCTTGATCTGGATAGCCATGGGGTCTGCAGAAATATTCCTGGAATGCCTTTGCAGCTGTTCTTGCTGTTTGGTCTTTCGCCAGAGCGACCACTAGGAAGCGGGAATAGTGATCCACTATTGTTAAGACATAGGTATACCCTGATCGGCCTGGGGATAGTTGCACGTGGTCTAAAGCCACCAGTTCCAAAGGTTGTTTAGTGATGATGGGCTGCAAGGGGGCCCTTGATTGGCAGAATTCTTTCTTCTGAGATTACATGGGCCGCATTCCCTACACCACTGTTCAATGGACTGTCTCATACCTGTCCAAAAGAAGCGGTCGCGGATGACTACTTCAAGCTTTTTCCAACCAAAGTGTCCCGCTTGATTGTGGTAAGCTTCCAAGACCATGGGCATGTCCTTTTTGGGGACCATGATCTGCCATACCAGTTCATGCGTATGTGGGTTAAGAGCTCTTTGGATCAACTTGCCTTCAAAAAGGAACAACTCCTTTCTCTCTTTCCACAACTGTTAGACAGCTGCAGGCGCATCAGGAGCTGGAGATGAATCTGCTTCTCCAAGGAGTTCTTTGACCAAACATATAGCCAGCTCACTGCTCTGCGTCTCTGCCCAACCATGGTGGGGTAGTGGATTAAGGGAAATTTCGTGAACGGCAAGACTTCTCCTTGTCACGTGGTTAGCGTCTTGGGAGGCACTGTGGCGGTGGAATGCTGGCATCTCTATTTCTTCCAGGTCTTCTAAATCTTCTGCTGGATCAGGAGCAATTGGCATATGGGACAAAGCATCAGCATTGGCATTTTTAGTGCCATCTCGGTATTTAATGACAAACTCATAATTGGGCAACCGAGCAATCCATCTTTGTTCCAAGGTGCCGAGTCTGGCGGTCTCCAGATGGGTTAACGGATTGTTGTCCGTATAGATGGTAAATTTGGATGAGGCTAAATAGTGCTTGAACCTCTCGGTCACTGCCCAAACGATAGCCAAGAATTCTGGCTTGAAGGAGCTATAGTTGGCAGAGTTCCTCTCAGTAGGACAAAGCTTCCAACTGGCATAAGCAATGACTTTCTCTTTACCCTGCTGCACTTGAGATAGGACAGCTCCTAACCCAACACTGCTGGCATCGGTGTGCAGGATAAAAGGCTGATCATAGTCTGGATACACAAAGATCTCTTCTCCAGTAAGTGCTTGCTTAAGGCTGTTGAATGACTCATCCAACCTAGCATTCCACTCGAGCAGGGGACTCTTGCCTCTGGCCTTTTTGGGTTGGCCAACTAGGAGATCTTGAAGCAGGGCTGCCAATTTAGTAAAGTCTTTAATAAAGCGTCTGCAGTATCCCACTAGCCCTAGGAATTGTCTGACCTCTTGGATGTTGGTGGGGACCTGCCAGTCTCTGATGACAGTCACTTTGTCTGGGTCGGATGCTACCCCTTCTGCACTCACGACATGGCCTAAATACTACACTTTGGGCTTTAGGATATGACATTTAGATGGTTTTACCTTTAAGCCGAAGTTGGACAATGCCTCAAAGACCTCTGTCAGGTGTTGCAGATGTTCCTCATAGGTCCTGGAATATACAATCACATCATCCAAGTACAATAGCACAGTCTTAAAGTTCATATGTCCCAGGCAACATTCCAGAATTCTCTGAAAGGTCTCATGAGCACTGCTCAATCCGAGTAGCATGTAAATAAATTCACATAGCCTCATAGGGGTGGTGAACTCAGTTTTTTTTTTGTCTGCCTCAGCAACAGGAACCTGCCAGTACCTGCTGGTTAAGTCCAAATTGGAGTAGTACATAGCTGATTTTAACGCTGCTAGAGACTCCTCTATGGCAAGAGATATGCATCTTTGTGAGTAATTTTGTTAAGTTGTCTCTAATCTACACACATGCGCATGGTACCATCTTTCTTTTTGACTAAAGGCCCCATCACACACAGCGATCTCGCTAACGAGATAGCTGATTTTGTGACGCCACAGCGATCTCGCCAGCGAGATCGCTGTGTGTGACAGGGATCAGCGTCCGCCCCCCCTGCCGGGCATCGCTGATCGTGCTCAATCAGCCTGGGCCATTTTTCGATCGCTGGTCTCCCGCTGGCCAGCATCGCTGCGTGTGGCAGCGAGAGACCAGCGATCAGCGACATTGGACGCTGGTTTCTAATGTAAACATTGGGTCCAGGACCCGTAGAAGCAAGTAATCGCGAAACGGCCATTGTCCGTCACCTCCCTCCCTTAGCATTCCTCTAACGTCCTGCATGTCTACATATCCATTGATGGAATTCATGTGAAATAAAGACGCACAGTTTTTCAGCTATATTTGTGAGTGCTGCATATTTCTTCTTTTTTCATTTCACATTGAAATATTCATGTTTTTTCATGCAAGCACCTCCGTTTTTTTGACTGAAATATATGCCGCAATACTTCAGATAAATATCTCCGTCTGTTAATGTGGTGATTTGTGTGCCCTAGTTTGCCATTCATCTGTTTGCTCTTTGCTGGGATCAGTGCAGACATAGGTAGATTCTCTTAAGACACGGATGGATCTGTCCTTAAACTGAACGAAGTCCATGTCAGGGTTCTGCAATGACATCATGCGCAGTTGTGCCTTACTGGAATCAGACAAAAGACCCTCAATGAACTGTTCTTTCAGCATTTTGTTCTCACATCTTACACTGTCTGGAGGTGCAGCTATGGGTTAAGCAAGTGTAGGAGACAGGAACAGTTCAGAAGGGCGAGCACGCCAGAAGTGTCCACAAGAGCTCTAAGCCCAGGACACCATAGCAGCTACGCAACATTATGAAGAAGAAAAGCACAGGCACAGTCAGCCGGGTGCAGGATAAGACCGAAGCACCCGGGAAATTGCAGTTTATGACAGCAGCAGTAACAGGAAGGCATACGTGGTCCAAAAGTCGTGCAGGGTGCAGAATATTCACCATGTGGCAGATCTTAAATAGGGCTGAAGCTTGCAAATCCAGGGCAAAATGGATGAACGGGTTCCCCTGTGTCCTGAGGTCCTACAGGAGTGATGCTGCGATACCTCCAAGGGCGCTACTACCCCGTAATGTGCGTGAGGACAAAGAAAGCAGGAAAGGGAAAGTGCAGGAGGAATGCTGTGTGGACTGTAATGTAACTGATGTGCCCGGGACCACTGAATAGAAAAGTCAAATCGTTTGGTTGGCATCTGAATCGGTATCTGTGTTCGTTCTTTCTACCCTGTGCACAGAAGCTGAGTGTGCAGAAGCTGTGTCGCACCACAGTGAAATTCCTGATGGTGAGCCAGAACACCGACCGGTAGAAGCTGACAATTTTCCTGTGAGAAGAGGCTGGGACACCAAAGCCCTGGTGTCCTTGGCCATGACTACTGTCCTGGCCCTTTCTTACACATGTTCCATCATGTAGGGGGTATGATAATATGATAATACTCCCTCATGATAATAAGTCTGCCCCAATGTATGTGTGAAAGCCAGGGAAAAGTTGTCAGGTTGAACCGACACAGCAGACAGGACTGTGAAGTGATATTCTTGCTTCCGCAGAGTCCATGTTATAAACAGCAGAATGGTTCTGTGCATTGGGGATAAACAGACGTTTATTAAATGATATCAAGGGAAACCTAACTGTGGTCTCAGTGATCCCTGTGCAGCTATGACCTGGCTGACACTAACAAATTATTAAAAAATTATTTTACTGAGTCCAGTAGACCAACAGTTCGGGTCATCACACTTCTAATATTTTGCAGGTCTTTACAATGTCTCTACAATGCAGCATTTTTAAAAAATATTTTACATCAACATTTCTACCAGATTATTGCAGTTATGACTGTCTGTCTGGTGTTCTTATTGTCTGTTTCCTGCCTCATTAGTATATTCACAATAGCTAATTTCTGAGTTAAGTTTATTGTCTTCTTTTTTAATTCCTTACTTACTGTTTTAGTGTCCAGATTGAAATATTCCAGGTTGTATGATATTTAAAAAAAAACAAAGAAAACTTGCATCTTAGCCAAATTTAACTAAAATGGTTTTCCCAAGATTGATAACTGTCCCCCATTCAAGGGATACAAAATAACTTCCTAATTGCTATGGGTCAAATCACTGGGAACCCAACAACTCTGCGACTAGGATCTGTAGAGCCCTATCTGAATGGAGTGAAGATCAAGCATTTGCACCTAGGCTCCATTTATAGCTTTTGGGATGTCTGGAAATAGCTGAATGCTCTATTCACCTCTCTCCTGCAGTCTCATAATTAATGGACATGAGGTTGAGCATGGGCACCATTCAGACTGGACGTAGGGTCACTGGAGAATAAGTGATCATTTTCAATATTGGCATCTAGTGCTGCACACTTTTGCATTGGAGTTGAGCAGTGCCGATGACATTACTACACCGCACACCTGCCGAGACATGTGCTTGTTCAGCAGATATGGTGTATGTCTCCTTCTCATTAGACTACTACATGCACAATACCTGCAGATCATGTGCGTATCTCGCCAGGTGTTTGGGGTTGAAATATTATCGGCACTAACGACTTATGATATGAGTGGCACTGGATGGCACCAGATAACCACTTTACCTTGGGATGAGTTTCAATACCAGGCACAAGCACTGTGTGTAGAAAACAAACAGGTTGTTTCTTCTAATCCTGGACAACCTAATTAAAAGAGGCTTCAGCAGTTCAGTTGTGCAATTCCAAAGAAAGCAGCCATAATAAAAGAAACATGAGAAATTATGCTCCAACGCCGGGAGCTGTTGACAATTTTAAAGTGGTTTTACAATCCCTCACACTAAACTTGTATGGATTCCAAATCCAAAAATAATAAACTCACAAATGCAAAAATGACTTCACATTCTTAAATCTCTCTGGGTCCCCAGCAAGTCCTCCGCATGTGAGTGGCCGGGTCATGATGCGTAGTCTATGCTGATGATGTCACGTGACTGTTGATGGCGTCACGTGACTTTCGATGATGTGACATGACTGTCGATGATGTCACGTGACTGTGGGGACTAATATCTGGATACAGGGGTGATGTCACTAAGAAGATCAACCATCACCAAATCAGGACTGGTGGAGAACTCGGCTGGCAGTGGCATGTGAATGGTAGGAAATTGTCATGGTAAATTTATTTAAAAGATTATTACTTTCTGAAATATAATGTCTACTTCATAAAAAGAGTTATACGGTTCTGAGAACCCTTATAAATGTGATATATGGAACTGTAGAATACTGAGGTGAACTACATTTACTGAATTTTTTGTATTAAACATGGACATAACCCTTACATTATAGCTATAATATTTGGAGAATTTACACATGGACAATAAGATATTCTGCTTCTGAAATATATTGCTCACCAGCAAATGGTGCTTACAAATGTGCCCATTTATAGGCTTCTGAATTGGTCTCTCTCTGTGCAGCATTTATGTTGGTTATCCAGAAAAAAAAAGAATTAAAAGCACTGACTCATAAAATTTGATCATCACAATTACGTTTGATTGGGGGCTTCGGCTTTAACTTTCTGGTTTCATTTCACCGATATGAAACAATTTAGCTCTTTTTTGTTTTATTTTTTTTTTCCTTTGGAACCAATGCCCCATTTGTTGGCAGTGACCTTAAAAGCTTAATTAAAAACTAATGCAGTGTGAGAGTGTGAATCCGCTAGCACTCCCAGGGCTCTGGAGCTTGTCAAAAAAGTCCCATTCCAGCTTTCCCATTCTCTCAAGCAGTTTCTCCTCTCGACAACATTAATGCTTTCAATAGCACTGGGATAGATTTGACCTTGGAAATTAATCTGAAGTCTTGCATTAACTCCTCGCAGGCTTGCTTGCTGTCTTCACGCACTCAATTTAAAGACCATGACAAAGTGGAGCAGCCATGTGTTTTGCTTTTTACTTTCTCATATTCTTCTAATGCTTTTTAGGACTCTCTTAAAAATAAAGATCAAGAACTAATAACTGTTATTCTGTATGGAGGGTGACAGAGGCCGTCATATGCCTCCCCCTCTTTGAACAGTATTCACATTACATGTATGCGGTTCCCTAGTGTTTATGACTGTTAATGTATTCATTTACTGTTGCTGTAATGAGTATGTTCTTGACAGGTGTTGTGTATAGGATCAGGGAATAGGGTAGAAGGTATCAGTAGCATAGGACAGTAGTGGGCATAGAATAGTGGCATACTAGAGATAGAGAATGAGAATGTTAGAATAACATAGTTAGCGTAAGGGGTTTTCCAGGCCGGGAGGAGTTACAGATGGGTGCAGTACAGAACAGTGGATATAGTGATGGGACTTCCTGGTTAGTGAGCAGAGCCTGGGAAGCCATGCCCTGGGCAAGAAGTAGTGATGCAGCAGTGAAAGCAGTCAGATAGCCATGGGGGTGAAGTTGCTGAGGCAAGAAGGGATCCCAGGCTGAGCGGCGTGCAAGTGGTCACCATCTTAAACGGTAACCATTCCAAGGGGGATCCGGGGCCTACAGCAGGGATAAGGCAGAGCTGAGATGGTGAACCTTTTACCTTTTCCTGCTGAAACTGGACAAGGGGAATGGTAGGAAGCTGGTGGACCTAAAGGCACGACCGCCGCAGAAGGGACAGAGATTGTCCAGCGAGGCAGAGATTGCCAGGATGGGACAGGGATTGTCCAGCGAGGCAAAGATTGCCAGGATGGGACAGAGATTGTCCAATGAGGCAGAGAATGCCAGGACAAGACAGAGATTGCAGGAAAAGCAGGGAAAGCTCCAGGAATGTCATTGCATGAGAACTGTGCTGTATCTGTGTCAAGAAGCCTCTTATTAAGTAAAGTTGAACTGTTAAGCATGGACATAAATTCTGGAGTCATTCATGAGAATCGGGAATCTGGAGCCAGGATGACTGAAGCAGAAGGAACTCTAGAATCTAATGTGAGTGTTCTACTTTACGTTTCCTTTGTGGGGTGCCAAGTTGTGGGAATGCAGCAGCACCTCGCCAAGACTAGCACCCTGGCCTCCTTACAGTTCAATGTATAACATAAATAAATGGGTTCACCCCTTCCTGCCTTCCCCCCTCAAGAGAAAAAAAATTGTTGCTTATTTAGTAATGCTTGTTTAGGCTGGTTTCACATTTGCGTTTTTTTGCGCTGGAAAAAAACGCATACGTGCGCATGCGTTTTTCCCCTATATTTAACATGGGTGCGCATACCTGCGCGCTGGTAAGCGCACGTATGCGATTTTCATGCGCTGCGTTTTTTTGGGGTGTGCGTTTGTATTTTCCAGACGCAGCATGTTGCATTTTTTGGCCCTGCAAAAAAGCGCATGCGCACGTATGCGCACGTTTTGCGCTAAAAATGGCCATTATAGCCTATGGATGCGCATACGTGCGCACTGGCATGCTCATGTATGCGTTTTTTTGCACATGCGTTTTTTTTTGTTAACCATGGAATTTAGGGGTTTGGGTTAGAGTTAGGGTTAGTTAAGGGGGTTTAGGGTTAGGGTTAGGGTCAGGGTCAGGGTTAGGGTTAGGGTTAGGGTCAGGGTTAGGGTTAAGTATGGTTTGGTTAAGGGTTAGGGTCAGGGTTAGGGTTAAGTATGGTTTGGTTAAGGGTTAGGGTCAGGGTTAGGGTTAGGGTCAGGGTTAGGGTTAGGGTTAGGGTCAGGGTTAGGGTTAGGGTTAGGGTTAAGGTCAGGGTTAGGGTTAGTTAGGGTTTGGGTTAGGGTTAAGTATGGTTTGGTTAAGGGATAGGGTCAGGGTTAGGGTTAGGGTCAGGGTTAGGGTTAGGGTTAGGGTCAGGGTTAGGGTTAGGGTTAGGGTTAGGGTCAGGGTTAGGGTTAGGGTCAGGGTTAAGGTCAGGGTTAGGGTTAGTTAGGGTTTAGGGTTTGGGTTAGGGTTAAGTATGGTTTGGTTAAGGTTTAGGGTCAGGGTTAGGGTTAGGGTCAGGGTTAGGGTTAAGGGTTAGGGTCAGGGTTAGGGTTAGTAAAGTCATGGTTTGGGTTAGTGTGAGGGGCCACCTAATGTTGGAAAAAAACGCAAACGCGGTAAAAACGCACTAAAAACGCATACAAACGCATAAAAATGCTGCGTTTTTTTCATGCATGCTCATAAAAATGCTTGAAAAAAACGCAGCAGTTGTATGCTTTTGTATGCGTTTTTTCAATGCTTTTTTTGCGGGAAAAACGCGCTGCAAAAAAAAGCAAGTGTGAAACTAGCCTTAGTTATTTTCCTAATAGTACTTATTGAAAATTAATAGTAATTAGTAAATAGTAATAGTAAATTAAGTAATTGTAAATAAAGAAAAGCAAAGTTTTATTGCAACTTGGAGGTTTTGGTCTGGCTGCTGACGAAGACGAGCCGGCGACCAATGAGGCCAAAATTCCAGAACTGGGGGTTTCTGGGGGAAATTTTGGTACTGCTCAAATGCAGGGTTTTACTCTAAAAGGGGCACTTGACAATGTAACTGTGATAAATGGGGTTGTTCAAGAACCAGGGGCTGCTTTATCGGGTTAATAGCTTAAGAGAGGAGGTGGTAGAGCAGTTATAAGTACGGGATCCTTTTAGACGTAGGGTACTAGACCTGGCCCATTCTTCCAGAGCAGCTATTAGTACTGGGTCCTCATAGGCATAGGTTACTAGACCTGGCCCAGTCTCATGTCTTGGGTGGGCATCTGGGAGTAGTCAAAACTCAAGAACATGTCCTTCAGAGGTTCTACTGGCCTGGATGTCACAGAGAGATTGTTAACTACTGCCAGTCCTGCCTTACTTGTCAGTCAACTGCTCCTGTATCCCACTTCCAAAGTATCCTAGCGCCATTACCCACTATAGCGGTCCAATTTCATCTGATTGCCATGGACCTTGTAGGGCCCCTAGTTAAGTCCGCCACCATTACATTCTAATGGTGATGGACAATGCAACACGGTATCCGGAGGCAGTATCTCTGAGACACTCCTCTATCAGGAGTATAACCTGAGAGTTAGTCCATATTTTCTCCCAGAGAGGCCTGCCAAACGAGATCCTGACAGACCAAAGAACTCTGTTTATGTTTGAAGTGATGAGCGAGTTGCATAAGGCACTCCAGATTACATAGCTCCGGACATGGGTGTGTACCATCCACAGACGGACGGCCTGGTGAAGAGGTTCAAAAAGACCTTGAAATCCATGCTTAAGAAGGTCATGGAGAAGGATGGACGAGACTGGGATTGCCTACTGCTGCATTTGTTGATCTCTATCAGGGAAGTGCCACAGCCTCTACGGGGTTCTCACCGTTCACAATAGCTATATGGACAGCACCCTCGTGGACTTCTGGATATTGCGAAGGTGACCAGGGAAGCAAGGGTTACGCTTCACTGGCACATCATCGACTATGTGGCCCAGATGCAGCACCAGATCACAAAGGTGATGTCGATTGTGAGTGAGAGCCTCCTTCAAGTGCAAGAGGTCCAGGCAAGTTCTACAATTGGGCAGCGAGACTGGGACCGTTTAGCCCTGAAGACCGGGTGTTGGTGTTGATCCCCATGGTGGAAAGTAAGATCCTGGCCAAGTGGCAAGGGCCATACGAGGTGGTCAAAAAGTTGAGTGATGTCAACTACAAGGTCCACCAACCAGGGAGAAGAAAGCCGTACCAGGTGTAACACATTAACATGCTCAAACCATGGCTAGACATGTAACTGGTGAAAGCTACATGCCTAAGGGCCAACCCTGAAGCCAGGGTCGAGGATAATAGAGTGTCAGAGAAATTGTCACTGGCCCAGAAGAAACAGTGCCAAGAGGTGCTTCAGCAGAACCGGGACCTGTTTTCAAAATTGCCAGGTTGTACTCAGGTCGTGGAGCATGAAATCATGACGGAACCACATGTGAGGGTCAACCAAAAGCCATATCGTATTCCTGAAGCCCACCATGAGGTGATCTCTAAGGAGGTGAGGATAATGTTGAGCCTAGGCATCATCGAGAAGACAAAGAGCGGTTGGTCCAGAACAACTGTCCTTGTGCCGAAGCCGGATGGAGAGTGGCATTTCTGTAACAACTACAGGAAGCTAAATGAGGCGTGCAAGTTTACTCATATCCCTTGCCCTAGGTTGATGAGCTCATTGAGAGGCTATGGTCTGCCAGATATATCACCACCCAAAACCTAACAAAAGTGTACTGGCAAATTCTCCTATACCCAAGTACCAAGGATAAGACAGCCTTTTCTATATCTGAAGGGTGCTTTCAATACACCAGGATGTAGATTGATCTGCAGCGAGCCCCAGCTACCTTCCATAGGGCCATGGACAGGATCCTAGCCTCTCACAAAAAGTAAAAAAAGTATGCTGCCGTTTATCTGGCTACATTCTGATCTTCAGCTCGGATCGGGGAAATACCTGCATAAGGTCCAAGCTGTACTGGATATACTGAGGAAAGCAAGGTTTACCATAAACCCAAAGATGTGTGCCATGGGTAAGGAAGAGGCAAAATACTTGGGCTACGTTTTCGGAAGGGGTGAAATAAAGCTGCAAGTAAATAAGATGGAGGCAATCCAAAATTGGCGGAAATCAGTCTCCATGATGCAAGTTCGGACCTTTATGGGAACTGTAAGATACTATCGGATCTTAAAGACGTCAATGACCAAGTGGTCCTCTGAAGCAGAGATTGCGTCCCAGTAGTTGAAGCTCACTGTATGAAAACAGCCTGCCTTGATCACGTCTAACTTCACAAAGGAGTCTGTAGTCCAGATGAATGCCTCAGAGGTTGGGAGCCTTGTTGTCTCAAGAAGTAGATGGGGAGGAACATCCAGTCCTATACCGGAGTAGGAAACTCTCCTCCTGTGAAAAAAACTATGCCATCGTAGAGAAAGAGTGCTTGGCCATAAAATTGGCAATTGACATGATGAGGTACTACCTTTAGGCCAGAAGTTCAGGTTAGTGTCAGACCATGCGCCTCTGAGATGGATGAGGGAAAGAAACAGGAAGAATGCCCTGGTGACTAGGTGGTTTCTGACGCTCCAGGACTTCAGCTTCCATGTTGAGCTCAGGCCAAGGAATCTACATAGTAATGCAGATGCCCTATCCAGACTTCTCTGATTAGTGAGTGTAGGTGCTAAACCCCCTGGCTTTGGGCAGAGGGAGGGGATATGTGACAAAGTCACTGGCAAAGTGCTGGAGGATAGATGCATTTCACTGAGGTTATTCGCTTCATTTCTTGAAACCCAGAAGTTTCCTCCAGCACACTATGTGTTAAAGGGGTTAATCGGCCATTTTAAGGGCTGAGTTTTTGTGGACAGCATAGAGTGAGTGGGAGGTTGTCCACCTTATCTCCACCCCAGGGTGTGGTCTAGGGTTTAAGTAGTTGAATCAGGAGACATTTAGTGTTCAGTAGGGCTGGAGAGAGGAACTCCAGTGTTTTTTGTCCATGGAACGGAAAACTGAACCAGTGAGTGATTATTATGCTGAGTGGGCGGATCCTAGGATATGCAGATTGCATACCACTTTGTTTTGCTTTTGCCTGAAGGGCTGTGTTTATTTTTGATTTGTGTTGGTTTATACCACATGTCTAATAAACCCACGGAAGATTTTATATATATATATATATATATATAGTGAGGTAGCGCTGTCATTCGGGTAGGGGATACTCGCTCAGCAGCCACAAAACTAGATCCAGCATGGGTTTTCCATAAAACGAGCATAGCCTGTTGTGAGTTCATTTTCCCCTTCACCTTTGATGTCTGATGAACTCCCTCTGCTGGTGAAGAGAGGTAGTGAAATTGATTGGGATGGGAAGAACCTGTTATCTGAACAGGCGGAGTGTGATTGGACATCTGGAATTTCTGAGTGGATATAAGGCAGCCGATGCCCTGCAGGGTTTGCTGGTGATCCTTTCTGCTCTGAGCTCTGGCATCCAGTTTTAGTTCCTGTTCTACTAAAAGCTAAGTTTTGCCCTGCTACTGTTCCATGAGATTTTGTCTGGTTTCCTTGGTGTATGTATTCAGCCAGTCCTGGTTGGGACTGGCTGAATTCCATTTTTGTCTCTGATCTGTTGATCTCTTTGCTCTGTTTTCAGAATATACCTGAGTGCTGATATAGTGATTTTGAAGTCTAGCGACTTCAGGGCCTTTTTTCCTATCAGACGGTTGGGACATTTTTGTAGGGTTTTTTGCGGATTGCAGCCAGCATCTTTTCTGTCCTGTCCTATCTAGTTAGTTGGGCCCCATCATTTGCTCAGCCTGTCTTTCTGTCTGTGTTTGTGTTTTCATCTGTTTTTCACCGACAATACATGTTGGGGGCTGTCTATTGCTTTGGGGTCTGCTCTGGGGCAGTTTAGATTTCCCCTTTCTTTCTTTAGGCTTATGTAGTTCTCCGGCTGTGACAAGGGGTCTAGGGCACCGTAGGAACCCCCCACGGCTACTGTTAGTTGTGGTGAATAGGATCAGGGGTCTGCAATCCGATAGCTACCAACCTCTCTGGTTTTCTGGACTTAGCTTGTATTTTTGTCTTCTCCTCCTCCAGTGACTCATTCATAACAATAGTCCATGCGGTTTATTCAACATCATAAACCTACAGCAGAAACAAAACTTCATATAAACAGCAGAGCGTCCATGCCAGAGCTTCACTCTGTAAATCTGTAAACCCTGTGTTCACACAGGTTGTACAATGTCCAGCATACAGGCTCTCTTAGCCTCAGTTATCTCACCCACGTTCGGGTTTACTCATGGCTGCTTCAGCTTACTGCAGACGTTCATTCCCTCCCCTGGGAACTCTTAGGCACGTGCAGCCATTCACCACAGCCACTTCACAGGCTGTTAGCCACGAAGCTCCATCTCAGCGGGACCTTCCACACTGGACCAACCAGGTCCCAGCAATCACTACATGTGACCTACCCTGGCCATATTATATGGTCCATAGCCATGCCCACCGGGTCACATGACTATGACCTCATCACAGGTCCTTCAACCACTCACACTCTTTACAACAGTGTTCTTTAAAAACACCCCCTGGGTGGGTTTCTAGGTAACTAGTTCCTGAAACATTGAACCAGCACCTCAGCAGTATCACTGCTGATTAACACACACATAAATCTCCATCTCAAGGCCACCCACCTTGAGATACATAACAGTCATTCAGTATCTTGCCATTCATCCACTCTCCTGGGACATCCATACAGCCCCTAGTGGACACAGTGGTCACTACTCCACTATGTATATATTTATATATATATATATATATATATATACACATACACACTCTGTATATACAGGGTGGTCCAAAAGTAGGTGGACAGTATGTGTAATGTTATGAAGGGGGAGAAAACTGGTCGTCCCAAAACAGCCTGTACAGAAAATAATAAACAACTTGTCACTGAAACATTTGTTCAGAGTTCAAAAATGTCCACCAGAAGAGTCTCTTTAGAATTGTCAATTTCGCGAGCTTCCATCATGCGAATCCTGAAATCTATTGGGTGGAAAGCTTATCGTCCATGTCTAATTCATGGTTTATTGGAGGATGATTCAGACAGGCGGCTACAATTTAGTGAGATTATGCTTAACGAAATTGAAGAAAATGCAGTAATTTTAGATAACATTATGTGGAGTGATGAAGCTTCTTTCAAATTATCTGGCCAAATTAACAGACATAATTGTATTTACTGGTATAATGAGAACATGCATTTAAGATTAAAGCAACAACTAAATGAGCCTGGTGTCAATGTTTGGGGTGGTATTTCAAGTTTTGGTGTTTTTGGACCATTTTTTTATGGAACAGTCACAGGAGATAAGTATCTTGAAATTCTAATGAATCAAGTTGTTCCCCAGTTACAGCAACAGCCTAATTCAAATGACCTTTATTTCCAACAAGATGGGGCCCCTCCACATTATTCAAGAGTAGTCCGCGAGTATTTTGATGAAACATTTCCTAATAAATGGATTGGCCAAGAGGCCCACTTGATTGGTTGGCACGTTCACCAGACTTTACCCCAATGGATTTTTTCTTTTGGGGAGTACTCAAGGACAAAGTTTATAGTCGAAAACCAAAAAGTGTCAGTGATTTGAAAAATTACCTAAGAGATGCATTTCAAGAAATTAATACCCAAAGAGACTTGTGCAAAAAGAAGACCTTGTGAGGATCGGAGGTTGCGTGTAGTCCTCGGAGACAAGGTCACAGATGTATGGAGGAGACAGGTTGTGGATGGCTTTATATGCCATGGTTAGGGTTCTGAACTGGAGTCTCTGGGTAATAGGTAGCCAGTGAAGGGATTAACCGAGAGGAGAGGCTGGGGAATAGCAGGGGGACATGTGGATTAGTTGGGCAGCAGAGTTTAGGATAGATTGGAGGGGTGCGGGAGTGTTAGAGGGGAGGCCACAAAGTAGGAGGTTGCAGAAGTCAAGGCGGGAGATTATGAGGGCATGTACTAGAGTTTTTGCAGGTTGTAGGTTGAGGAATATACGGATCCGGGAAATATTGTTGAGTTGAAGTCAGCAGGAAGTGGAAAGGGTTTGGATATGTGGTTTGAAGGAGAGATCAGAGTGAAGGATTTCCCCAAGGCAGTGAGCTTGTGGGATTGGGTAGAGTGAGCAGCCATTTACTTTAATGGATAGGTCTGTTGGGGGGAGTCGAGTAATATGGGGAAAGATGATGAATTCTTTTTTGTCCATGTTAAGTTTTATAAATCTAACGGAGAAGAAGGATTAAATAGAGGACAGACATTCTGGACTAGGTGATATCTGGTCCAGAGAGGTAGATCTCTTTGTCATCAGCACAGAGGTGATACTGCAAGCCGTGAAATACTATGAGCTGTCCCAGGCCGAAGGTGTAAATGGAGAAGAGCAGAGGCCCTAGGACTGAAACATTGTGGGACTCGGACAGATAGGGGGCGAGGTGAGGAGGCAGTGTGTGAGTGGGATACACCGACTGTCCGGTCTGTAGATTTGATGCGCTCCAAGATAGGGCAAAGTCAGTAATGCCAAGAGATGACATGGTCTGTAATAATAAGGAGTGGTCCACGGTGTCAAAGGCAGAGGACAGGTCCAGGAGGATGAGGACAGAGTAGTGTCGCTTGGCTTTGGCAATTTCAGTGGAGTGACGCGTTCAGAAACCAGATTGTAAGCGGTCAAAGAGGGAAGAGAGGTGGGAGGACAGTTCGAAATGGACATGTTGTTCCAGGAGTTTTATAGCTAGACACAGAGGATGGGTCAAGAAAGTGCTTTTTAAGGCTAGGCATGATTGAGGCATGTTTGAAGCATGAGGGGAAAACACTTGTTAGGATCGGGATGAAGACTGTCATGAGGTTTGGGATGAAATGGGATGGGATCGGTCAAGTGCACAGGTGGTGAGATGTGATCTTGAGAGTAGGGTGGAAAGTTGATCTTCTGTAATGGTCGAGAAGCTGGTTTTGTAGGAGGAGGGCTGAGTATTTAGGAGGAGGCACTCTGGAGGTTGTAGGCCAAATCTTTGTCTGATGTTATCAGTCTTCTGTTTGAAGAATGAGGCAAACTCTTCAGCTGAGATGAGAGGATAGGGTGGATGTGCTGGGGGATGGAGGAGAGAATTGAAGGTGTTGAATAGCTGTTTAGGGTTGTGAGACAGGTAGGATATGAGAGATGAGAAGTAGGTTTGTTTTGCTGTGGCGAGTGTGGCCTTGAAGGTAGTGAGGGACTGTTTGATTGCGATGAAGTCCTTGTTGGAGTGTGATGTTTTCCATCTCCGCTCAGCAACCATAGAAGCCTGCCTCAGTTCTTTGGTCAGGCTGGTGTGCCAGGGTTGTCTGTTGATATTGCGAGCTTTGGTATGTGTGAGAGGGACGACCGATTCAAGAGCTGCAGCTATTGTGGTGTTATATAAAAACGGCAGCGGCATCCGCATTGTATAGGGAATTTATGTCTGTAGGAGGAAGAAGGGATTCAGAGAATGAGTGTCGATCAACATCTTTGAGATTTCTGCAAGGTTGTGCAAGTTTGTGAGGTGGTGATTGTGGACCTGGAGCGGAAAGGGAAGAGAATGTGAGTAGGTTGTGGTCAGAAAGTAGTAGAGGTGAGTTAGAGAGGTTAGATAGGGAGCAGAGGTGGGTGAAGATGAGATCCAGTGTGTGGCCATCTTTGTGCGTGGCTGCAGTATGCAATATGCAATATGAACCCCCACACAGCTTCCCTATATACAATATTAGCCCCAACAAAGCCCTATACATACAGTATGAGCACCCACACACAGCCCCCTACATGCTGTATGAATCCACACACAACCCCTACAAATAATATGAGTCCACACACAGCCCTTACATACAGTATGAGATCCCAGATAGCTGCTTATATACAGTATAAGGCCCACATAGCTCCCTATATACAGTATGAGCCCCATATAGCTACAGTATGATCACTCACATAACTCCCTATATACAAAGTATAAGCCCCACATAGCTCCCTGTACACAGTATAAGCCCCATATAGCCTCCTATTTACAGTATGAGCCCACACATAGCTCCCTATATACAGTATGAGCTCTGATATAGCCGCCTATATACAGTATGAGTATGCACATAGCCTCCCTATATACAGTATGAACCACTATATAGCTTCATATTTATAGAATGAGCCTGCATATAGCCTACTATATAAAGTATAAGTCCCTATATAGCCACTGTTAGGTAGCGCTCTCTGAGGGTATTGGGGAACACTCACTTGGCTGCAGATAGACCAGGTCCGGCACAGGCTTTTTCATATAACATAGTCCATGCGGTTTATTGTGCAGCATAAACCATAGCAGCATGAGGAAAATGATAACAGTCTTACAGCAGACATAAACGAATGTTCATAGTGGAGCTCCGCTCCCTTAGCCCTGTGTTCACACAGGCTGTGCTTTATCCAGCAAACAAATTTCAAAAACTGACCGTCACATCAAAGCATAAGCATTGTGTGAACAGGTGCTTAACCTAGAGTCACCAACTCATATACATTCAAGCAAAAAAGGAAGCACACTGTAGCGCCATAACATGCAAATATGAAAAATGAATTGCATTACTGCATTAGAAGTATGAAAAATTGAGAAAGTTTAGCGCATAAAATGGCCAAGTTATGTGTACCTTGAAGCCACAGTAAGGCATTTCTCATTTTCCAGGACCCTGTCTATGCCAATCCTCACTAAGATTGAAGTCTCCATCTGAATGGGAACCTATGAAAAATCCTCTGTGTAGACTAAAGTCTATGTCTCTGTGGAGGGGAAGTGGTCTCAATTTTTCATACTTCTAATGCAGTAATGCAATTCATTTTTCATATTTGCATGTTATGGCGCTACAGTGTGCTTCCTTTTATCCAGAAAACAGGCTCTACAGTCTCTCAGATAATTGCCCCCTCTGTCTGGGGTTACCTTTTAGCTGCTTCTCAGTCCTGACGTCTGTTATGAATGAGTCACAGAGGAGGAAAAACAAAAACAAGCTAAGCCACAGAAAACCAGAGAGGTTGGTAACTAAGCGGATTGCAGACCCCTGATCCTATCCTCACAAATAGCAGTAGCCGTGGAGCGTACCTATGATGATCCTAGATGCCTCGTCACAGCTGGAGAACTAAATAAGCCTAAAGCAAGAAAAGGGGAAATCTAAATTGCCCCAGAGCAGACCCCAAAGCAATAGACAGCCCCCAAACATGTATTGTCAGTGAGACAAGATGAAAACACAAACACAGATAGAAAAATAGGCTGAGCAAACGATGGTGCCCACACTAACTAGAAAGGACAGGAAAGGAAAGATGCTGTCTGCAATCACGCACAAAACCCTGCCAAAAAATGTCCAACACTTTCTGATAACAAAAACCCTGAAGTCGCTAGACTTCAATTCCCTATATCAGCACTCTGGTATATTCTGAAGACAGAGCAAAAAGAGACCAATCTGATCAGGGACAAAAAGCAAACTGGCATAAACAGAGACATAAGAATGGAAATTCAGCACAGCCCCAGCAGGGGCTGGCTGACAGCAAAAACTGAGTAAACCAGACCAAATCTCATGTGAAAAAATAGCAGAGCACACTTAGCTTGAGAAGGTAGGAACAGAACTGGAAACCAGAACCTCAGGGCAGGAAAAATCACCAGCACAAAATTAGGGAGTCGGCTGTCTTAAATCCAGTCAGAGACTCCTTATGTCCACTCACAGTCCTCATCCTCAGGTGGCAGGTCTCTGCAATTTAGATCAGCTTCATTACCTACTGTCACCACTAGAGGGAGCCCAGATGGAGAACTCACGACTCCTCTGTCAACACAGCCAGCTCCACCACCCTCACCAGAAGCCAGAGGTAAAACAGAAAATGAGTTCACAACAGACGTCCCTTTCCTCCTGGGGAATGTCCAGCACTCACAGGCTATTACACACAGGCCACACATGGTCAGCGGTGTCCACATGTGCGCATCAGGAAGGTAGCACACCTCCTAGCACGTCGGCCTTCCGGGACCTTGCACATGAACCAATCAGATCCAGGCATTTTCTCATGTGGCCTACCCTGGTCACCTTATATGGTCCGTAGCCCCACCCACAGCATCACATGGCTATGACCTCATTGCAGGTCCTTCACAACCACACACATAGGCTTTACTTCAGACACACACTCCTGGGTGGGTTTGTAGGTGACTGGTCCCACCCATCTCACCAGCCACCTGGAAGCTGTCCTTAATACAGAGTAATAAACTCTCAGCAGAATATCTGCTGATTAATAGTGGTTCCAGCTTCCATCACAAGGCCACCCACCTTGTGATACATAACGGTCATTTACCATCCTTTCTCCATTACAATAATGGATATGCCTGAGTGCATGACCCATACAGCGCCCTGCTAGCTGTCACAGCGGTCACTGCACCACACCACATATATACAGTATAAGAATGCACATAGACTCCCTATACACATTATGAGCACCCATATAGCCTCCTATATACAGTGTGAGCCCCAACATTGCTCCCAATATATACAGTAGTATAAGCCTCCTATATACAGTGTGAGCATGCACGTGGCAGCCTACATACAATATGTACCCTTATATAGCCTCCTATATACAGTGTGAACCTGCACATAGCCTCCTATATACAGTATGAGACCCTATAGCCTCCATATAGCCTCTTATACACAGTTTGAGCCTGCACATAGCCTCATACATAATGTCAGCCCCCATATAGCCTTGTATATACAGTATGAGCCTGCACATAGCCTACTATAACCAGTATGAGACACTATATAGCCTCCTATATACAGTGTGAGCCTGCATATAGTCTCGTATATACAGTATTTCTTTATTTTTATTTATTATGCTTTGTTTATATAGCGCTATCTTATTCCGCAGTGCTTTACATACATTATCATGAACCCATATATGACCCCCTATATACAGTGTAAGCCTGTACATAGCCTCCTATATACAGTACGAGCCCTCATAACCCATACACATAGTAATAAAAAAACACATACAGACATGCCCACCTTGCTCCCGTTCCCCTGGCACTCTGCTACGGGCCCCGAGTGTTAGGCGTTGGGTTCCTGTCTCTGCACAGGAAGGAACTTGAGCCTTGCCTTCTGCAGTCTCCCATTCTGAGGCTGCTTCTGCGGTCTTCAATTCTGAGGCTGCTCAGCGGAGACATTGATCCCAGCACCTTGCCCAGGCTAATGCTAGGCGTCTGGTTGCTCCTTCTGGCTCTACTATTGTATCATGAATGAGTCAGCAGCAAGCAGACGCTCATGGGACTAAGTCCTGCTTTTCCCCTAATGAGCATGCCCGTGGGATGACCTCTCATTGGAGGTTGGAGGTCACATGCTCAGGTCATGTTGCTTCTCCAGTTGGACCACCAGGAAGGTCCCGGAAGGCTGCAGCTATAAAAGGTTCGCATGGCTGCCCGTCCATGCGCTAATATAGAGACTTGTTGCTAAAGGGGTGTCTTTGATGATGGATGTCTGAGACTGGTGAATGACTTATTATATTTCCCCTCCCTTTGATATGCATATTTGTAGGCCTAGTGCCACAGTGCTCTCAACTCCAGTTACATAGTAGCACCTGAGGGCGCCAATCAGCACACGCCACCTCGGTACTGCATTATCGCAGTGTCCGTCAGAGTGGCGCCATGTGCAGATAGTGCACTTTCCAGCTCTAAGCTGAGGCTGGATAGTGGCGTCTGCCAGTGTGGCGCTGTACACACACTGTGCGGTAAGCAACTGTCTGCTGCATCCTGTGACAGTTAACAAGGCACAACCTAACTTAAGGGTATGCCCCGGCACCGCAGTAGCGGTTCCGTGCGAGAGTGGATCTAGAGGGGTGCTGACCCAGTGTCTTGGTGCAGTGTCCTGTGACGTCACACTAGCGCTCTCCTAGCCGTAGTCTGTGAGGCTTAACAGGTTACGGTCCCTATGCCATTTAGGGCACTCTCTGTGAAGTAACAGAGTTTGCCTCAGTGACTTTAACCCGCGTGAGTTCGGCTATTCTTTTCCATACACAGTCCATTATTGTCTAGCAGCAGTTAACACTAGAGATGAGTGACTTTGCCTTTTTTAGGGTCGAGTCGGGTTTCATGAAACCCCACTTTCTCAAAAGTCAAGTCGAACGAAATCGTCTGACTATCGGGAAAAGTCGAAGGCCCAACTGAAACACGAAACCCAAAGCAAGTCAATGGGGAAGCAAAGTCGGCAGGGAGTGGAGGACAATAAACACACCTACATGCCGAACCGCTTTTTTAAAGTGTGAGAAATCTCTCTCTCTCGACGCTGCACATGTCATTTCGTTGCCCACAGTGTACATGGATCGCCCTCCCAGGGCCGTGGGGTACTCGGTACCGGGCCGGTGTCAGTGGGATGTGTCACAGCAGTGGTGACCCGGTCCGTGGCCCTGGGCGCCCAAATCAATGATGGTTTGTGATATAGATTATGTGATAGTTCGTGACGCCACCTGTGGTGTTTGGCAAGCAAGATGTTAAGCCAACGCTGCGTGCAGATCCTCTGAAGCTGTAACCCCAGGGCAGTGTAGTTGCAATAGATGATAATAGGCGCAGGCAGTGTGAGGAATGTTGGTACCCAGATGTAGTAGTGCTGACGGTGTTAGCGCACAAATGAATGGAAGACACCAGGGTTTGCAGTTCCAAAGCTTTACTCACGGTTCGTGGTACACACTGGTGCCTGTCTCCGTGCCGTGTCCTCCGGGGCAGAGACTCAATCAACCTCCCAGGCAAGTCAGGATTCTCCTCTCCAACACTCCGCCAACATGTACCTCTCCTGAACGACTCCTCTATTGCGCCTTAAGGTGTGAAGAGCTCCAGTACCGTGGTACTCTGAAGTTCCTCCTGTCAGATGTTCCTAACAACTCTACTCATATGGCAGACAGCTATAGCCTCTCTCGGGGACTCCCTTCTCCGGAGTCCTGGCTCTCTATTCAGTTGCAGTTGTGCCCCAAGTCTTAGATGGGAGTAGTGCATTTACAGCCAACTACTCCACTGGTGTCTGCTGCAGAACCATAAGTGTCCATACAACCTCGGGGACCGGACCCCGGTCTTGCGCTGAGAACCTATAGGCAGGGTTCCTCTTCCAACCCACAACTCCTCTCTGTTCTCTCTACTCCTCTTTCCTATGGAAGCTTAGGTTGCAGTTCTACGTCTTTCTCCTTCTGTTCTTTTCCTGTGCCAGCTAGCTCAGATCACTGAGGCAGCTGCAGCACTCCTTCTCCTCGGACCCGTCCTCAGACTCTCCTGACTGACTGTCCAGACTGCTCTCAGACTGACCTCAGACTGATCTGTAATTCTAAACCTTCCCAACCTTTTATATGGATCTCACCTCCACCCACCTCCCAGCACATCCAGTGATCCAAGCAGGGAACCACCAAAGGCACTCCTAATGTCTAGGACGAGAGAGAGTCCTCGCTGTGGTCGTGCTGAACTACCCTGTTGTGCGGGATGCGAGTGTTGGAGTGTGGAAAGGAGCTCCCAACTTACTAGGTGGTGGGGCACTACACCTTAGGAGAAGGTGCAGTACCTTTGTGGCGACTGAGCCTCAGGGGCGCCACATACGTCCTTGCTCAGTGGTTGAAAAACAGTCACGTGCAAGCATTCTGGGAAATCCAACTTTGGCGCTCGTTTTGCCGACTGCATGGCCGACTTCACGCTGTAGTCGGGTTTCGGTCGGCGAAACCCGACTTTGCCATAAGTCGGTGACTTATGAATCTGGCCGACCTGTTTCGCTCAACTCTAGTTAACACCTCTGCACGGTGGACCCCGGACTGCAAACGCACCTAGTCCCTATGTTTATTTAATTAGGTGCATTCCACCAGTCCCTAACACTGAGGCTCCACTTTTGGTATGGCAAGCACGTACATGTAAGCATGATGACGTCTTCATGTCAGTGCCAGCTCATGACGTCATTGCGTAGAAGTGCAGCATCAAGAAAGCTTCGTGTCGGGATATGTGCAGCTCACAAAACATTATAATTAGGGCAATCTGGCAAGATGGAGAAGAGCAGTATGGTGCCACAGTATGGGGAGGGGCAGTGTGGTGGGGGGACAGTATGGAGAGGAGCAGCATGGGGAGCATTATGGAGACTTGAAGTGTAGGGGCACCTTATTGATAGGGGCAGTGTGGGGAGATATTATGGAGAGGGGAATTATGGGGGGAGCAGTATGGAGAAGTAGCGACATGGGGGGGTCACTGAAGATGGGGATAGCATGAGGGAGAGCAGTGTGGAGGCCATAGTTCATAAGTAAGGAAAGCATGGCAGTTATGATTCATAAGGGAAGACAGGGTTGTGATTCGTTCAAAAGGGACCGTGTGGTTATAATTTATAAGGGAGGACAGTGTGGTGGTTATAATTTAGAAAGGGGGATAGTGTGGAGACAATGTATAATAAAAGAGAAAGAATGCCATATTTTGTGAAGGAAGCACAGTGAGGGGGAAATTATTTATTCAGTATCATGGCATGAGAGATATTTTTATTCATGGGGCTTGTAACGAGCACTGTCATAGAGGAAAATTAAAATCCATAAGACATCACCAGGGAGGGGACATGTCCCCCTAAATTGAACATATGGGGAAGATAGAAAATAAATTATAACTGGAGAGGAGCTGACATTCCAACCTCCTTTGAAGCAGAGACTTCTTGTCATGAATAGGTGATGAAAGCAGGATATTTTTATACCATTCCTCAAGGCAAAACTGTTCCACCTCCTTCAACTTAGATGGTCTCCTCTAGTGAATAACAATCTTCAAGTCTGACCACAGATACTCAATTGGATTAAGGTCTGAGCGTTGACTAGGCCACTCCAAAACACTTACATGTTTTCCCTAAGCAACTCAAGTGTTGCTTTAGCAGTTTGTTTTAGGTCATTGTGTTGTTGGAAGGTGAACCCCTATCCCAGTATCAAATCACTGACAGACGGTACCAGGTTTTGCTTAAGAATGTCCCTGCATTTCGCACCCTCTATCTTCCCTTTGACTCAGATCATTTTTCCTGTCCCTGCTGCTGAAAAACCTCCCCACAGCATGATGCTGCCACCAGATGGTGATCTCGGAGTGATTAGTGATGATACATAACATTTACCTTGGTGGGCAAAAACTGCCATTTTGGTCTCATCTCATCACAGCACCTTCCTCCATACATTTGGGGAGTATCCCACATGTCTTTTGGCAAACTCAAAACAAGCCTTACAATTTTGCGTGTAAGTAAAGGCTTTTTTTCTGCTCACTCTTCCATAAAGGCCACCATTATGGAGAGTACTGTCATATGAACAGATACTCCAGTCTCTGCTTGAGAACTCTGCAGCTCCTTCACCTCTGGTCTCTTGTGCTTCCTCTTTGATTAATATCCTCCTTGTCCAGGCTGGCAGATTTGGTGGGGGCCCCTCTCTTGGCAGTTTTGTTGTGGTACCATGTTCTTTCCATTTGATGATAATGGATTAGATGGTGCTCCGGGGGATCACCAGAGATTGGAAGATTTTTTTATAACCCAACCCTGACTTGTACTTCTCATCTTTGTCCCTGACTTGTTTGAGATCTCCTTGGCCTTCATGGTGTTTGGTTAGTGTTTCCTCTTGCTTAATGGTGCTGCAGGCTCTGTGACCTTTCAGAAAAAGTGTGTATATACTGACAGACCATGTGACATTTAGCTTTCACACAGGTGAACTTTTGACTAAGCATGTAACTTGTGAAGGTAATTGCTTGCACCAGAAATTTTTAAGGACTTCATCGCAAAAGGGATGAATACATATGCACATGTTAATTTTTTGTTATTTGATCCCATAAGTTTAATTTATGTCTATATTTTTCTCACTTCACTTCACCAACTTACACTATTTAGTGCTGATGCATCACGCACAAATCGGATTACACAAATGTTTAAGCACAGGTTGCAAATAACAAAATAGGTGAAAAACCAAAGGAGTGAATACTTTTGCAAGCCACTCTATGCTAAACCTCAAAACTTTGAGTTTTGAGGAGGATTTGGAGAGTTTCTGCTCTGAAAACTCAGGGAGGGTGTGTTCACACAGAGTTTTTGGTGCAAAAGCTAAATCAAAGTCTATTACCCCATCAATTTATGCATTGACAGTGGTCTTGGAGGACAGTGGACCGTATCGCACTGGATTCCCTTTTGGCCAGAAAGTTTCATCTGTATTATGGACAGATGATAACTTTCCAAGTTGAGGCAATCGCTTTAAACATGGTACCCAATTGAAACATCAAGATTTGTTGCACTATACTGAAACCATTCAGTGTTTCCTTTCCCATCATTATATGCTTGCCTTTTCTTTTAGAGCTGTAGCTATCTTACCTAAGCTATTATCATACAAAGGCCAGTTTCACATTAGCGTATGACCGAGGTGCGTAGGGATGCGGGCTTCTTCCGTGAAGCTCTGCCCCCGGCTGCGCCTCCTCCGTTCTGCCCCGCCTCTGTCAGCATGCGGCCTGCGTACCCAATCTTTAGCATTAGGTATGCAGGCCGTGCCGATGAATGCAGAAGCCTGCGCATGTGTCTTTTTGACGGTGCGGCAAGCGCACCAAAATGGAAGATGCTGCGTTTGGCGCAGGTCGCCGTGTAGTGTCGGTGGTGGGGTGCCGAGCTGGGGGGGGTGGTCCTACTTTTATACCGCGCAGAGATGACAACAGAGACACGATGGAGGCAGATTCTGGGTGCAACAGGTCCAAGTTTATTTCTTCACTTGCCGTCCGACTGACGGCACACCTCGCGGCCCTCCGTTTCCAGAGCCGCTTCTCACACCGTACACTGGAGACGTGTCTGCACACACCGTCCCCTCCTTTACTGTCGACGCTCCTGACAGGTCCGTCACTGTGGCCGCCTTAGGCCCATTAACCAACAGCGCTTCTACTGCTCAGTCGTCGTGTCACATACGGTGTCTTACACCCAGTACCTCGTCTCAACTGCGGTCCTTTCCTGTCAGGACCACCCCCCTGATGTCCTCTCTCCTCAGTCCCCCTGGTCTGGATTCTCCTCAGAGTGCACAGACTGTCGTAGTCCTCCTGTCACTTGAGCTCCCCCTGGGGACTGGAATCTTCTGGAACCCTCCCTCAGAATTTATAGCTCACCCGGTTCCTTGAAACTGTCACTCCAACTGTCACCTCGCCCCCCATGACCAATGGTTTCTAAAGCCCTAAGCTGCTGTAAAGTCCTTTGCTCACACTCCACCCTGCCATCTAATGGTCATCCCAAGGTACTGCACGTCCACTACACTTTCCTAGTTGTTTCCCCACTGTAATCACTGACTCCTACCTACACTGTGCAAACCTATCTTTCTTCACTCTGACTAGTCCGTCCGTCCGTCAGGTCACCTTCCCTACACTCCCCCTTCCTTTGTCCATTGTCGTCCTCGACAATCGTCATCCCTGCCTTCGTCGTTCTGAATCTACACCTACATTCTGTTGTCGGACCAGAAGTTGAGCCAAACCCACTATCTGCGGGGGCCGAACCATACTGGGAGCACTATGCTCTGAGCAGCCTACTGCTACTCACCAGCGCGCACGCCACATGACAACGTCTTTCAAATTGGGCAAGGTACACCCGTATTCTCTCTACGGCGTGTATCTTTCCCCTACTCTCCCCTACTGTTACCTTTCACTATCCGGTACGCCATGATCGAGGCCACTCACCTACCAGATCATTGCCGGCGCCCGCCTTTCCTTCTTCAGGGGTGTCCGTGGTGTTGGGGACCTGACCTAGGACGGCTGTCTTTCTCACGTCTTCCCACTCATTTTCCTTCTTTCAATTACATGTCATGGTCGGCGTCCCGGTCTCCCAGACCTCAACTCTTAGATCCCTACCGGATCTCACACTTTCCTTTGGTCCCGCAGACCTTCCCTTAACCCGGACCTGTTGCATTTTACTTTGGCATATCATACAATAAACAACTTTATAATAGCACAAGTACCCATTTTTATATTATTTTTTTTTTCATTTTCTTTTGCTTTAAAACTCAACGTTCAACAATAAACATCGCCAGTACTCCTTTTCCCTCCCCCTTCCTTGGACATGAACACTCCCTCTTGTCTTCGTATCCCCGTTCTGTCAAGTTTCCAAATCAGTAAAATAACATCCTGTAAGAGGAACATTCTAAAAAAACCCAGCTTAATCACATAAAACATTTTTTTTTTTAAAACTAGAACTGTTCTTTCAGACTCTGACAGTCCAGGCCATCTCCTGATGGCCGGTAGCAAGGGGCCCACAGCCGTGGAACTCCTGGGGTGAAGGGAGTGTCCAATACAGTCCTCTTTACGGGGGTTCGCGTTCCTCAGGTACCGCCAGTACCGCCACCGCATAATACCCGCGGGGGCAGTATTCTTTATAATAAGAGACAAAGTCCCCTATTTCCAGGGCACGGCCGTGGCGTATGGAGGCTACGTTCACGTATACCTTCTGACCAGTCTGATCACGTATGAAGCCATACCCCCGGGCCACATTGGTGTACACCAGCCACCCCCGGGATCTTTCCACCGCCATGCCAGCCTCCCCTTTTGAATGAAGCAGGCTCCATACCTCCTGCTCTCGAACCTACTTTTGTTTTACCACCTCCGCAACCCAAACGGAGGGTACCGCGCCAGTCCCAGAGTCCGGTGGGCGGGACCTTGCCGAGAAGGGGCGCGGGGCAGAGGCGGTCGATGATATCTGTGGCCCAGCAGCCGCTGGGGCCGGGTAGCGGATGGGAGCAGCCGTGATTCCGGAGGGCTGGTCCACAGGGCCCGTTAAACAGACCCTAGCCGGTTCCAATACTGGCATTACCGCGGCCGCAGGGTAGGCCGCATCCACAACTTCCAGCAAAGCCGGAGTAACGGCCGGTTCGGGTGATGAGGCTGACACCGGCCGAGGGAGCGCAACCGCGCCTTCTGTAAATAAGCTCCGCCCTGGTGACTCCGGGTGGGAAGGCTCGGGAACGGGAGCTAGGGCCTTGCTCAATTCCACGTATAGCATAGGGCCCTCCGCAGCCGGGCCTTCCGGTACACTGGAGGCTGCGTGTTGTGGCAAAATGATAGGGGCCGCTTGTGAAGCCGCCGGCAGGGCCGGGGGAACTCTCACCTTCCCCGGCGCCACGGCCTCCGTCACACCACCGCACGGCTCATCCCGCAGCCTCCGCTCTCCAACTCGCTGCTCAGCGGGCCTAGCTTCCAGACTCAGGGGCTCCGCGGGGAGACTCTCCGCCGGTATCAATGGCGGCCGCTCCTTCTGGTTCCGCACGGGCTCCGCACAGATTCCTCTTCTTGCCCATGGACCCGAAGATGACGTCTTCTGTCTCAGCTCGTTCTCCTGCCGCCACTGCCATTCTAGGCGGCCAATGCCCCGACATCTGCAGCGTCTCATACCGTCCGGTGGGCAGCAATCGAATGGCGCCAAACAGTCGCTCCCAGGCTTTTCTTCGGTGTCACTCCCTCTGTGGGGTGGGGCGTTGGCAGGCCTCTCCACCCACCTGTCAGGGTCCAATATATGGAAACGTCGGCCTCCGGGCACATACTGCTGTCCACGGGGGTACGTTGGAGGGGGTCCCAGTCCATTCTGAACAACTGCGAACACCCGAACCTCGCCTCTGCGTTGAAGGAGCACCGCCATACTGCACTGTCCCTGGTACCGCCCCGGATCCTCTACTGGCCACACAGATTCATCACTGCGCTCCTCATTTGTAATCCACTGGTAAGCCAATCGTAATCCACCGGTAATTGTAATCCAAACTGAGTAGTCCGAGTCCTTTTCCATTCTTTGAGGCAGGTCTGCCGCAGAAGATGAGGTATTAGCGGCGGCCATCCTGCCGACTACACCAAATGTAGTGTCGGTGGTGGGGTGCCGAGCTGGGGGGGGTGGTCCTACTTTTATACCGCGCAGAGATGACAACAGAGACACGATGGAGGCAGATTCTGGGTGCAACAGGTCCAAGTTTATTTCTTCACTTGCCGTCCGACTGACGGCACACCTCGCGGCCCTCCGTTTCCAGAGCCGCTTCTCACACCGTACACTGGAGACGTGTCTGCACACACCGTCCCCTCCTTTACTGTCGACGCTCCTGACAGGTCCGTCACTGTGGCCGCCTTAGGCCCATTAACCAACAGCGCTTCTACTGCTCAGTCGTCGTGTCACATACGGTGTCTTACACCCAGTACCTCGTCTCAACTGCGGTCCTTTCCTGTCAGGACCACCCCCCTGATGTCCTCTCTCCTCAGTCCCCCTGGTCTGGATTCTCCTCAGAGTGCACAGACTGTCGTAGTCCTCCTGTCACTTGAGCTCCCCCTGGGGACTGGAATCTTCTGGAACCCTCCCTCAGAATTTATAGCTCACCCGGTTCCTTGAAACTGTCACTCCAACTGTCACCTCGCCCCCCATGACCAACGGTTTCTAAAGCCCTAAGCTGCTGTAAAGTCCTTTGCTCACACTCCACCCTGCCATCTAATGGTCATCCCAAGGTACTGCACGTCCACTACACTTTCCTAGTTGTTTCCCCACTGTAATCACTGACTCCTACCTACACTGTGCAAACCTATCTTTCTTCACTCTGACTAGTCCGTCCGTCCGTCAGGTCACCTTCCCTACAGCCGCACCATCAAAAAGACGCATGCGGAGGCATCTGCATTCTTCGGCACGGCTTGCATACCTAATGCTAGGGTACGCAGGCCGCATACCGACAGAAGCGGGGCAGAATGGAGGGGGCAGCCATACGCTAGTGTGAAACTATGTACAACATCAGAAAAAGAAGGGAGTACACGTCCAATACTATAAAAATGCAATTTTATTTACCATATACTCGGTATAAAATAGTACTGACATAACGATACATATATATAAACAAGAAGGATCAGGTACCGTAATATAAGCTGCTATTGTCCTGAACAAACAACATACAAAGTGCTAAGTGCTTTTTATAATGATGGGCCATAAGTAAGGGACTCCATAATAGGAGGGGGTCATAAACAGGTGCGCATTCCGAAAGAAAACCTCATTACCCGACGCAATAGTGCTTACCCATCAACATTCAATCGGGACAAATGCAGCGCCGCCACCAACGAGCGTTTCGCCTCTTTTTCAAGGTGCGGTGATGTGCTGTATGGTGGGCCATGGTTAAATACCCTGTTTACAGGTGCTCGCTTAATCGGCGCATGTATCTGGTCTTGTGTCCCGGAAGTTACATAGCTTCTGGCGACCAGCATGGTGCCGTGTGTCAGGAAACGTCACGATGATGTCACTGGCACGCAAACGTCATAATCTCACGCCATTGGCGATGCTCCAAAGGGCACAGACCGCAGACATGGGCACTGGAGCATACAATCCATAATAAGCACGGGTGAAGGGAAAAGGAAGTGCAAAATAGCTAATAATGTAACTGTGTATGAATATTAAATCAGATAAAAGTGCATATCATATATTAACCATATATACGTGCATCATTTAAAGTGCAACCATATTTTGATAGAAATAATAATTATCACCAATATATATACAAATCAGTCACATATTATGACAAAATAGTGTACAATTACTTATACAAATACTATACATGCAGTGCTTATCAAGAGCATAAATATACAATCATAATTTAATATATTAAAAAGTGCATAATATAAACAAAAAATTCATATTTTGTGAACAATGGAATTGTTACGCTTCATCCTAACTTGATATATTTTTCTTAAGACATGCACATGACGCCATTATTCCCACCAGATCTTTATCACTCAAATGTCATGGTAGTAAAGATGTCCAATCGCGAGATCAAACTAACAAATACAATGACAAAAACTTCATTTAAAACACAAGGAGATCAAACAATACAAAAACAGAAACAAATTATAAAAACGAGCTAAAACTCAAATGCTCATTGAGACCTGCCGGCGTCACGATATCAAGTACCGTAATCCACCGGCATTCCCTCTGAGCTAACACACGTTTTGTGTCACCCCCCCTTATTCCTGCACGGACCCGATCAATACCCCAAGCTTGGAGACCACTTGGATCACATTTGTGTTTCAGGCGGAAATGTCTCGGAATAGACTTGAGGCTATTTATGTCCTCCACTTCACGGGCGGCCACAATATCTCTCACATGCTCACGTATGCGAACACGTAATTCGCGAGTGGTGAGTCCCACGTATATTAACCCGCATGGACACACTACATAGTAGACCACATATGTGGTATTGCAGGTAATATACTCTCTGATTTTGTACTCTCTGCGGCCATCCAATGAAGTGAAGGACAAAGACCTCCTTAAATTTTGACACGCCAGACATCCACCACATGGAAAAAAGCCATTCCTTGGTGTTCCAGCTTGAAAGGGGTCTGGTTTCTTAGTGATATAGTGACTCTTAACCAGCATATCCTTGAGAGTATTGCACCTTCGTGCAGTCATAAGGGGGCGTTGAGGAAGACATTCACATAAAACAGAATCTGTTTTTAGGACAGCCCAATGCCAATTTAGAATCGATCTCATCATATCCCACTTATGGTTGTAAGTAGATATATGCCTTACCTCTCCATTAGTTTTCGGCATTATCCACCTGTTTGCCAAGAGATCAGTCCTAGATGCCTTTTTAGCCCGCCAGTGTCCCTTCTTTATACATCTCCTACTATATCCTCTCTGAGAAAATCTAGTGTGAAACTAGCCTTACTTGATTAAAAAGTAATATCAGAACATCCAGGTTGACATAATCACTATATGAAATGTACAATTTACATGGAACTAGCATGGAGGTGCCATAAATATTCTTCACCATTCTTCTGAAACACTATAGAGGTGACATCTTTACTATAACACTCACGTAAAAACGGAAGTCTGGTGTATAATGCAAGTCTATTTCAGTAAGCATTTGTCATGTAGTTAAATAAAAATTTTAAAAAAAAGTGTATTGAAATGAATCACAATGCTGCGCTGTGCCAGGTCTGCCATTTTTCTATTGATCTGGTATGGTGTTCCTCAGCCCTTTAACCTGCCCTGAAACGCAATGAGATGATTTTACAAGCAGCGCTTTATAGTGTTTTGAATAGAATTTTTAAAAGAGAGACAGTAATTACTATCCCGCTCCTACAATATATCAGGCAAGACCTCTGACTTCCAAAGTAATTATATCGACATGCATGGTGATAATATCACTGTATTATAGCGTGTCTTATGTTTATTGCTGGCCATTCTTACAGTTTCTACCTTTTCTGAGCTGGGTTGGCGCGGTCTAGTCTCGCAAATCGCTCCAGCATGAAAATTGTTAAGAAGCTGGTGATTAAATAGTCTGGGGACTTGGTAAATGTGACCTAGTAAAAGCCAAGGTATGGCAAGGGAGACACAAGCGCTGAATCTCAGGTCACCTGATCCAGGAGAAATGGGTGATAAAAACAAGCATTTTCGGAAATTATGTAGAATATTCCATTTGTGGCTTGCTGCAGTCAGGGAGGGAGCAGAATTTTAATCAGGGAGACTGCAGTGACAGACTGCAATGTGCCTGGCGTTATACTGTCCTTATAAATCATATTAACACAGCCAGACGCTCAGTACACAGAGCAGCTTAAAGCTGTCAGTGCTGAGTCTGGCCAGGGGAATCTGAGAGGGGGAGGCTGAAAGGAACCTAGGAAGGGAACAAATAAAATATTGAGTGGGAGGAAGACTTGGAAATAAGGGCAAATAAAAGGAGGGAAACAAAGGAAAACACAACAGCATGAGATGAAATCCTGCTAGATGGGGTTATAAAGGCAGTGAAAATCATAGGTCCCATATAGTGTGTGCAAATAATAGAAGTAAACCTAAAAAGGTGGAAAACAAAGGAAAATACAACAGCACGACATGACACCTACGAGAGGGGGATATAAAGACTCAAAGACTATAAAAATCATAGGTCCCATATATTGTGTGCAAAAAGTAGAAATAAACTAAAAAGTTGGAAAACAAAGTAAAATACAAAAACAAAAGATGAGACCTGTGAGAAGGGCATATGAGGCAATGAAAATCATAGATCCCATAAGGTATGTGCAAAAATTAGAAATAAACTTGAAAAGTAGGAAGACAAAGACAAGGAAAATGCAACAAGATAATATGAAAACCTGTCAGATGGTGATTTAAAGACGATGACAAGTATAGATCCCATAGAGTGTTCAAAAGTTATAAATAAACCTAAAAAGAAGGTAAACAAATGAAAATGCAACAATGTGTGAGGAGACCTGTGAGAGAGGGATACAGAGACTGAAAATCATAGGTCCCATATAGTATATGCAAAAATTAGAAACAAACCTGAAAAGCAGAAAAACAAAGGAAAATGCAACAAGATAAGATGAAAACCTGCTAGATGGTGATATACAGACTGAAAATCATAGGTCCCTTATAGTGTGTGTGCAAAAACTAGAAATAAACCTAAAAAGTAGGTATACAAAAGTCAAATTCGTCAACGTAAGATGAAAACCTGCAAGACGGGGATATCAAGACAATGAAAATCATAGGTCACATAGTGTATGTGTAACGGTGTGACAGGAACTGAAGACTACAATTGTAGTGTGAATAGTAATATGTGGCTGTATTGTGCTTTTACAGTCTAGCATGGGAAGAGGCTGGTCCAGCAAGAAGGGTAATCATTCCTGGTTTATTCAGTCTGAGTTAGTGAGAGGTTTGTGTGACGTTCAGGTTGAAGCTGCAGTGGGCTTCAGGCACATGGAGTACATATCGTTCTAACAGCATGAGATTTTACCAAATTTTCTGTGGACCTTCCTATAATGTCTGGTGGCTATGGCTCAACCTAGGCACGGAGGATTGTGCCTTAATCCCTTCGATACAGAGGAAGCTGGAAGAGGAACGACGTGAGGGAAATGTTGCGGGTCTCGGGAGGGGCCAGGAGGATCAAGTGTAGGGATAATCCAAGCCGAATGAAAGCAGAGTCTTGAAATGTACTATGCTGATTAAACTGGAAGCGGAGGGTGCCTTGCATGAAACTGCCTGTTGAAAATTGTTGTATCTGAACTGTCCAGTAAAGTTGAATTTGTTATAACAAACCAAGTGTCCCCTGATGTGTGCATGGCTGATCCTGGACCAAAAAATGTGGATGTAGCGGAGGCCTCCAGCCTGAACTAACACTGTTTATTTGTGGGATGGCCAGGGTGTGGAGAAGCAGCAGATTTCCCCTTGTTACTGTCCTGGGTATCTTACATGTGCAAACATTAGAAATAAACCTAAAAATTAGGAAAACCAAAGAAAATACAACAACATGTGATGAGACCTGTGAGAGGTGCATATAAAGACAATGAAAACAATAGGTCACATATAGGGTGTGCAGAAACTAGGAGTAAACCTGAAAGTAGGAAAACAAAGGAAAATACAGCATAAGATGAGACCTGTGTGAGTGAGAGTGAAAATCAATGTCAAAAATTAGAAAAACATAGCATTTATATATAAAAATCACAAAAAAGGTATTGATTTTTATAGACAGCGCTATAGATCTGCTAAACATACATATTAGGTCAAACGTGTAATCAACTGTCAAATGTTTATTGGGGCATCATGACTGTCCCTCAACTAAAGATGTAGAAAAGAGGGACTGGACATATTGTATATCAACATACCCCAGCCTATATTCCCGTGGGAGATAAGCTGCTACCTGAAGTGCACATAGGGAACTACAAAGAGATAGTGTGTATGTATCAAGCCATGCCCACTCCACATAGCCCTGCCCACTCTACATAGCCACACTCACTCCACATGCAAAGCCCTGTCTACTCGGCCCACGTTGTTAGCGCAAATGGGCGGAGACATATTCACCTTGAAAGCCACCCTACAAATCTCACCGGCTGTGATGTCCCAGCCGCTGCGAGCTACAATCAGGGCCGCTGCCTATAGAGTATCAGTGCGCGGCAGGCACAGGCCACATCTAGCTCTATTGTGTCTAGAATGGAGGTGCTCCTGTGAGGCATGATGTCAAGGGAAAGGGAGGAGTCTCATGGATTACATGCTGTACTCATAAAAGGAAGTTGCTGTACACGTGTGAGGGGAAGAGAGGAGTGAGGTGAAAATGAGAGGAGGGGAAAATGAGGGGAGTGAGGGGAAAATAGTGGAGTGAGGGGAAAATGAGATGTGCGGGGACAATGAGATGAGTGAGGGGAAATGAGAGGAGTGAGGGGAAAATGAGAGGAGTGAGGGGAAAATGAGAGGGGTGAGGGGACAATGAGATGAGTGAGGGGAAAATAGTGGAGTGAGGAGAAAATGAGAGGAGTGAGGGGAAAATGAGAGGGGTGAGAGGACAATGAGATGAGTAAGGGGAAATAGTGGAGTGAGGGGAAAATAGTGGAGTGAGAAGAAAATGAGAGGTGTGATGTGAAAATGAGAAGTATGAAGTGAAAATTAAGAGGTGTGAGTGGAAAATAAGAGGAGTGAGGGGAAATAGTGGAGTGATCGGAAAATAACAGGTGTGAGGTCAAAATGACAGGTGTGAGGGGGGAAATGAGAGGAAAGAGGGGGAAAATGAGAGATGTAAGGGGGGAAATGAGAGGTGTGATGGGAAAATGAGAGAAGTCAGGTGCTGCTGCAGTATAAGGCTGTGTATAGAGAAGAGTGAGGCGCTGCAGGTGGAGGCTGTGTATAAGGCCATATTCTCAAGTTCAGTATTTGGTCAGTATTTTACCTCAGTATTATAATCCAAGACCATGAGTGGGAGAAAAATACAGACATGGTGACGTGTTTCTAATATACTTTTCCTCTGATTGTTTTACTCCAAGTTTTAGCTTACAAATACTGAGGTAAAAATACTGACCAAATAACGTGTGACCAAGGTCTAAAGAAGTGTATACGATATGCTTTATTGCAATTAGTGCAATTTCTCTCGGGATCAAGTGTTTCCAATTGTATATGGAAGAGGAGTGTGAGGTGCTGCCGGAGGAGGTGACTATAAAGGTGAAAAGCTGTGCTGCAGAAAAATGCTGTGTATAAAGGAGGAGCGTGAGGTGCTGGAGAAGGCTGTGTAAAAAGGAGCATGAGGTGCAGGAGGAATAAGGCCCCTTAACTGCCGCCGTTAAAAGTCGTATCGGCAGTCGTCTGTAGTGTTGAATATATGATGTGAAATGTTTTTATGTGCAATATAACCAATAGAATTTGTTTTAACTAATCACAGTTAGTTACTACTAGCTGAAGAGCCCGGCGCTGCTCGGGCATAGTAACTAACTACGGTTAGTTATAACAAATTATAATGATTATATCTATATATATAAAGCTGAGTGTAGCGCCCCGCCCACTCCGCATAGCCACATTCACTATAATATCCCACATCATCCCATCAGCCAGAGCCACCGGACTACTACCCCTAATATCCCACATCATCCTGTCAGAAAGAGCCACCAGACTACTACCACTAATATCCCACATCATCCCGTCAGTCAGAGCCACCGGACTACTACCACTAATATCCCACATCATGCCATCAGAGCCACCGGACTACTACCCCTAATATCCCACATCATCCCACCACAGCCGCCGGACTACTACCCCTAATGTCCCACACCATCCCGTCACAGCCACCGGACTACTACCCCTAATATCCCACATCATCCCGTCAAAGCCGCTGGACTACTACCCCTAATATCCCACATCATCCCATCAGCCAGAGCCATCGGACTACTACCCCTAATATCCAACATCATCCCTTCAGCCAGAGTCACAGGATAACTACCACTAATATCCCACATCATCCCATCAGAGCCACCGGACTACTACCCCTAATATCCAACATCATTCCGTCAGAGCCACCGGACTACTACCCCTAATATCCCACATCATCCCGTCAGCCAGAGTGTTGTGAGCTCTCTTGATCCAACTTTTGAGGTAAGGCTCCCTCTGGTGGATACTGCTGGTAGTGGTGCTGGTCAACATGATGTTAACCCAACAGCTGCAGAAGATAATTGGAGGAGTGGTGGTAGTGACTGGGGCTTCATAAGCGAGCAGACTTCTCTCAGTGACTGCCGGTGATACTCCTTTCTTTGCTTACTGAGGATTTCTGTCTCCTGCCTGATCCTGCATTTTTTCAGCTAAGTGTCATCTGCTAAACCCTTTGCATCTGTTTTTGCCTTGCTGTCAGGGGTCAGCTTGCTCCCCCTGGGGCTGCTGGCTCCTGCCCTTTATTTTTGTATCTTTTGTTTGTTTGCTCAGTCCCCTGCTGTATTAGCCTGTTGCTAGCCGCCAGTTCACACCTGAGTGCTGATATAGTGGGGGCGAGGTTGTTCAAACCTCAGTATTTTGGTACTTCAGTCGTGTTGGAATTATTAGGGTTTTTGCGTAATTGCAGACAGTGCCTTTTCTGTCCTGTCCTATCTAGTCAGTGTGGGCCCCATCATTTGCTCAGTCTATTTTCTGTCTGTGTTTGTGCTTCATCTTGTCTCACCGACAATATATGTTTGAGGGCTGTCTATTCCTTTGGGGATCTGCTCCGCGGCAGTTTAGATTTTACCTTTCTGTCTTTAGGCTTAGTTAGTCCTCCGGCTGTGAAGAGATGTCTAGGGCAACGTAGGAATGCTCCACGGCTACTGCTAGTTGTGTTGGTAAGATCAGGGGTCTGCAATCCACTGAGCGACCAACCTCTCTGGTGTTCTGGTGGCATAGCCTATTGCGCTCTCCTCCTCGGTGACCCATTCATAACACCAGTGCGATCAGACTACTACCCTTAATATCCCACATCATCCCGTCAGAGCCACCGGACTACTACCCCTAATATCCCACATCCTAACTTCCATACCGGGGATCCCTTTAAGAGAGGCCAGGGGTCAGAACCAAAGCTCTGGATGGATTTGCCCTGACTTCCATAGCAATGATCCTTTAAGAGGGAAGATGTGCCTATAGGATGGAGGATGTGTTTTGGGTATGCGGGCAGGGAGGGGGGATTCATTTCTGTCCTGTGCTCTCTGCTCCTTTCTGGGGGCAGACAATGGCTGGGAGCTTATGTTCCAGGGGATGCTAGATTTCTCCCACCATGGCAGTGTCTGCTGAGGTGTTGTTGTGGAGTGAGAAAACTATTGCTCATAGCAACCAATCATAGCTCAGCTTCTTTGCTTAGTGATTGTTTGCAAGGAGAACTGTTGTTCATAGCAACCAATCACACCTAAGCTTCTTTTGAACAGCTTTGGTGAAATGAAAGATGCTTCGTGATTGGTTGGTGATACACACACATACATACATACCGTATATACTCAAATATAAGCCGAGATTTTCAGCCCATTTTTTGGGCTGAAAGTCCACCTCTCGGCTTATATTCGAGTCACATACACCAGGGGGTCGGAGGGGGAGGGGGGGTGGGGGTGTCAGGTCCTACTTACCCATCCTGGCATGGTCTCTGCAGCCCCCAGCTTCTCCGCGATCTCCCTTCAGCGGTCACATGGTACCGCTCATTACACTCATGAATATGCGCATCCCTATCAGACAAAAAGTCTGATAGGGATGGTTCGATATATATGGAAATCTGTCCTAAAATTTTATGTTACTATTATAAAATATTGTTCTTCACATGGTACAACATACAGATTCATTAGAACAGCTACAGTTGTGGCCAAAAGTATTGACACCCCTGCAATTCTGTCAGATAATACTTAGTTTCTTCCTGAAAATGATTGCAAACACAAATTCTTTGCTATTATTATCTTCATTTAATTTGTCTTAAATGAAGAAACACAAAAAGAATTGTCCTAAAGCCAAATTGGATATAATTCCACACCAAACATAAAAAGAGGGTGGACAAAATTATTGGCACTGTTAGAAAAATCATGTGATGCTTCTCTAATTTGTGTAATTAACAGCACCTGTAACCTACCTGTGGCACCTAACACGTGTTGGCAATAACTAAATCACACTTGCAGCCAGTTGACATGGATTAAAGTTGACTCAACCTCTGTCCTGTGTCCTTGTGTGTACCACATTGAGCATGGAGAAAAGAAAGAAGACCAAAGAACTGTCTGAGGACTTGAGAAACCAAATTGTGAGGAAGCATGAGCAATCTCAAGGCTACAAGTCCATCTCCAAAGACCTGAATGTCCCTGTGTCTACCGTGCGCAGTGTCATCAAGAAGTTTAAAGCCCATGGCACTGTGGCTAACCTCTCTAGATGTGGACGAAAAAGAAAAATTGACAAGAGATTTCAACGCAAGATTGTGCGGATGTTGGATAAAGAACCTCGTCTAACATCCAAACAAGTTCAAGCTGCCCTGCAGTCTGAGGGTACAACAGTGTCAACCCGTACTATCCGTCGGCGTCTGAATGAAAAGGGACTGTATGGTAGGAGACCCAGGAAGACCCCACTTCTTACCCCGAGACATAAAAAAGCCAAAACTTACCTGAAAAAGCATAAAACGTTTTGGAAGAATGTTCTCTGGTCAGATGAGACAAAGGTAGAGCTTTTTGGGCAAAGGCATCAACATAGAGTTTACAGGAGAAAAAAAGAGGCATTCAAAGAAAAAAAAACGGTCCCTACAGTCAAACATGGCAGAGGTTCCCTGATGTTTTGGGGTTGCTTTGCTGCCTCTGGCACTGGACTGCTTGACCGTGTGCATGGCATGTCTGAAGACTACCAACAAATTTTGCAGCATAATGTAGGGCCCAGTGTGAGAAAGCTGGGTCTCCCTCAGAGGTCATGGGTCTTCCAGCAGGACAATGACCCAAAACACACTTCAAAAAGCACTAGAAAATAGTTTGAGAGAAAGCACTGGAGACTTCTAAGGTGGCCAGCAATGAGTCCAGACCTGAATCCCATAGAACACCTGTGGAGAGATCTAAAAATGGCAGTTTGGAGAAGGCACCCTTCAAATATCAGGGACCTGGAGCAGTTTGCCAAATAAGAATGGTCTAAAATTCCAGCAGAGCATTGTAAGAAACTCATTGATGGTTACCGGAAGCGGTTGGTCACAGTTATTTTGACTAAAGGTTGTGCAACCAAGTATTAGGCTGAGGGTGCCAATACTTTTGTCTGGCCCATTTTTGGAGTTTTGTGTGAAATGATCAATGTTTTGCTTTTTGCTTCATTCTCTTTTGTGTTTTTTCATTTAAGACAAATTAAATGAAGATAATACCAAAGAATTTGTGTTTGCAATCATTTTCAGGAAGAAATTGAGTATTATCTGACAGAATTGCAGAGGTGTCAATACCTTTGGCCACGACTGTAAAGTCATGGCCAAAAGTTTTGAGAATGACACAAATATTATATTTTCACATGATTTGCTGGCCTCTGGTTTTTATGTGTGTTTGTCAGATGTTTTTATCACATACAGAAATATAATTGCAATCATATTATGAGTAGCAAAAGGTTATATTGACAGTTAGAATGAGTTAATGCAGGAAGTCAATATTTGCAGTGTTGACTAGAGTTGAGCGATACCGTCCGATACTTCAAAGTATCGTATCGGATGTAGAGTTGAGCGATACCGTCCGATACTTCAAAGTATCGTATCGGATGGTATCGGCCGATCTTTAAAAAAAGTATCGGTATCGCCGATTCCGATACCGGAAGTCCCATTCAAGTCTATGGGACTTCCGGTATCGGAATAAGAAAAACCCTTTCCTGCCCTTGTACAGCCTCTCTGGGGTCTGTACGGGCCTTTCGGGGGGCTGTGCCGGCCTGCCAGGGGGTCTGTGCAGGCTCCGGTGGTCTGTGCCGGCCTGCCGGTGGTCTGTGCAGGCTCCGGGGGGGCTGTGCCGGCCTGCCGGGGGGCTGTGCCGGCCTGCCGGTGGTCTGTGCAGGCTCCGGGGGTCTGTGCAGGCTCCGGGGGTCTGTGCAGGCATCGTCCGATGGGACTACAAGTCCCATCGGGCGATGCCTGCTACCATGACAGTGATTGACACATTAGCCAATGATGGGACAGTAGTAGTCCCATCATCCGGCTAATGTGTTAAATGTAAAAAAAAAAAAAAAAAAAAAAAATATTACATGCTACATACATACAACATGCATACTACATACATGCTACATTCATACTACATACTACATACATACTACATACATGCTACATTCATACTACATGCAACATACATACTACATATATACTACATGCATGCTACATACATACTGCATGCTACATACATACTACATATATACTACATACATACTACATGCATGCTACATGCATCATACATAACACATATATACTACATGCATGCTACATACATACTACATATATACTACATTCATGCTACATACTACATGCTACATACATACTACATATATACTACATGCATGCTACATACATACTACATATATACTACATACATACTACATACATACTACATGCATGCTACATACATACTACATGCATGCTACATACATACCACATACATAACACATATATACTACATGCATGCTACATACATGCTACATACATACCATATACATACTACATGCATGCTACATACTACATGCATGCTACATATATACTACATGCATGCTACATACATACTACATGCTACATACATACTACATATATACTACATGCATGCTACATACATACTACATGCTACATACATACTACATATATACTACATGCATGCTACATATATACTACATACATACAATACATTCATACAATACATACATAGACATACAGTACATATAACATAGAGTAACATACTTACCAATACTTGTCACATTGTTCCCCGAAGCCATTGTCGTCTACGGAATAAATATTAACATAACAAACCACAAAAATACTCACCCACGATCCGAAGCAGTCCACGAGTGTGTCCCACGACGATCTTGGGTAGAGAACTGCAGCATCAGCTGTTGCTGCCGTTCTCTACGGGCTGCAGGAATCCAATGACGGAAGGTAGGTATCCTTTCGCACTGTATTCCTCCGCCACTTAAAAAAAAAAAAAGTCCCTAGTCTCACTTTATGCCATTGCTGTGTGGGAAATTCCCACGCAGCAATGGCATAAAGTGAGACTAGGGACTTTTTTTTTTTTAAGTGGCGGAGGAATACAGTGCGGAAGGATACCTACCTTCCGTCATTGGATTCCTGCAGCCCGTAGAGAACGGCAGCATCATCTGATGCTGCCGTTCTCTACCCAAGATCGTCGTGGGACACACTCGTGGACTGCTTCGGATCGTGGGTGAGTATTTTTGTGGTTTGTTATGTTAATATTTATTCCGGAAAGACAATGGCTTCGGGGAACAATGTGACAAGTATTGGTAAGTATGTTACTCTATGTTATATGTACTGTATGTCTATGTATGTATTGTATGTATGTAGTATGTATGTAGCATGCATGTAGTATATATGTAGTATGTATGTAGCATGCATGTAGTATATATGTAGCATGTATGTAGTATGTATGTGGTATGTATGTAGTATGCAGTATGTATGTAGCATGCATGTAGTATATATGTAGCATGTATGTAGTATGTATGTGGTATGTATGTAGCATGTAGTATGTATGTAGCATGCATGTAGCATGCATGTAGTATATATGTAGTATGTATGTGGTATGTATGTAGTATGTATGTGGTATGTATGTAGTATGTATGTGGTATGTATGTAGCATGTAGTATGTATGTAGCATGCATGTAGTATGTATGTAGTATGTATGTAGTATGTATGTAGCATGCAGTATGTATGTAGCATGTATGTAGTATATATGTAGTATGTATGTAGCATGTATGTAGTATGTATGTAGTATATATGTAGTATGTATGTAGCATGTAGTATGTATGTAGCATGCATGTAGTATGTATGTAGTATGTATGTAGTATGTATGTAGCATGCAGTATGTATGTAGCATGTATGTAGTATATATGTAGTATGTATGTAGCATGTATGTAGTATGTATGTAGTATATATGTAGTATGTATGTAGCATGTAGTATGTATGTAGCATGCATGTAGTATATATGTAGCATGTAGTATGTATGTAGCATGCATGTAGTATGTATGTAGTATTTTTTTTTTTTTTTTTAACATTTAACACATTAGCCGGATGATGGGACTACTACTGTCCCATCATTGGCTAATGTGTCAATCACTGTCATGGTAGCAGGCATCGCCCGATGGGACTTGTAGTCCCATCGGACGATGCTTGCACAGACCCCCGGACATCAGCACAGCCCCCCGGCAGGCCGGCACAGCCCCCCGGCAGGCCGGTACAGACCCCCACAGGGTGCACAGACCACCGGCAGGCCGGCACAGCCCCCCGGCAGGCCGGCAGAGACCCCGGGCAGTCCACACAGCCCCCCGGCAGGCCAGCACAGCCCCCCGGCAGGCCGGCAGAGACCCCCGGAAGGCCCGAAATGACGGCGCATCATGATGCGCACACACCGCGCATCATGATGACGTCAGGCCGTCAATCAACTGAACTTCCGATTCCGATGCCGAATTCCGATATTGAAAAAATATCGGAAGTCGGTATCGGAATTCCGATACAGCAAGTATCGGCCGATACCCGATACTTGCGGTATCGGAATGCTCAACACTAATCGGATGGTATCGGCCGATCTTTAAAAAAAGTATCGGGTATCGCCGATTCCGATACCGGAAGTCCCATTCAAGTCTATGGGACTTCCGGTATCGGAATAAGAAAAACCCTTTCCTGCCCTTGTACAGCCTCTCTGGGGTCTGTACGGGCCTTTCGGGGGGCTGTGCCGGCCTGCCAGGGGGTCTGTGCAGGCTCCGGTGGTCTGTGCCGGCCTGCCGGTGGTCTGTGCAGGCTCCGGGGGGCTGTGCCGGCCTGCCGGGGGGCTGTGCCGGCCTGCCGGGGGGCTGTGCAGGCTCCGGGGGGCTGTGCCGGCCTGCCGGGGGGCTGTGCCGGCCTGCCGGGGGGCTGTGCAGGCTCCGGGGGTCTGTGCAGGCATCGTCCGATGGGACTACAAGTCCCATCGGGCGATGCCTGCTACCATGACAGTGATTGACACATTAGCCAATGATGGGACAGTAGTAGTCCCATCATCCGGCTAATGTGTTAAATGTAAAAAAAAAAAAAAAAAAAAATTACATGCTACATACATACAACATGCATACTACATACATGCTACATTCATACTACATACATGCTACATTCATACTACATGCAACATACATACTACATATATACTACATGCATGCTACATACATACTGCATGCTACATACATACCACATATATACTACATACATACTACATGCATGCTACATGCATGCTACATACATAACACATATATACTACATGCATGCTACATACATACTACATGCTACATACTACATATATACTACATGCATGCTACATACTACATGCTACATACATACTACATATATACTACATGCATGCTACATACATACTGCATACTACATGCATGCTACATACATACTACATGCTACATACATACTACATATATACTACATACATACTACATACATACTACATGCATGCTACATGCATGCTACATGCATGCCACATACATAACACATATATACTACATGCATGCTACATACATACTACATGCTACATACTACATATATACTACATGCATGCTACATACTACATGCTACATACATACTACATATATACTACATGCATGCTACATACATACTGCATGCTACATGCATGCTACATACATACTACATGCTACATACATACTACATATATACTACATACATACTACATACATACTACATGCATGCTACATGCATGCTACATGCATGCCACATACATAACACATATATACTACATGCATGCTACATACATACTACATGCTACATACATACCATATACATACTACATGCATGCTACATACATACTACATGCATGCTACATATATACTACATGCATGCTACATACATACTACATGCTACATACATACTACATGCTACATACATACTACATATATACTACATGCATGCTACATACATACTACATGCTACATACATACTACATATATACTACATGCATGCTACATACATACTGCATGCTACATGCATGCTACATACATACTACATACATACTACATGCTACATACATACCACATATATACTACATACATACAATACATTCATACAATACATACATAGACATACAGTACATATAACATAGAGTAACATACTTACCAATACTTGTCACATTGTTCCCCGAAGCCATTGTCTTTCCGGAATAAATATTAACATAACAAACCACAAAAATACTCACCCACGATCCGAAGCAGTCCACGAGTGTGTCCCACGACGATCTTGGGTAGAGAACGGCAGCATCAGATGATGCTGCCGTTCTCTACGGGCTGCAGGAATCCAATGACGGAAGGTAGGTATCCTTCCGCACTGTATTCCTCCGCCACTTTAAAAAAAAAAAAGTCCCTAGTCTCACTTTATGCCATTGCTGTGTGGGAAATTCCCACGCAGCAATGGCATAAAGTGAGACTAGGGACTTTTTTTTTTTTAAAGTGGCGGAGGAATACAGTGCGGAAGGATACCTACCTTCCGTCATTGGATTCCTGCAGCCCGTAGAGAACGGCAGCATCATCTGATGCTGCCGTTCTCTACCCAAGATCGTCGTGGGACACACTCGTGGACTGCTTCGGATCGTGGGTGAGTATTTTTGTGGTTTGTTATGTTAATATTTATTCCGGAAAGACAATGGCTTCGGGGAACAATGTGACAAGTATTGGTAAGTATGTTACTCTATGTTATATGTACTGTATGTCTATGTATGTATTGTATGTATGTAGTATATATGTGGTATGTAGTATGTATGTAGCATGCATGTAGTATATATGTAGTATGTATGTAGCATGCATGTAGTATATATGTAGTATGTATGTAGCATGCAGTATGTATGTAGCATGCATGTAGTATATATGTAGTATGTATGTAGCATGTAGTATGTATGTAGCATGCATGTAGTATGTATGTAGTATGTAGCATGTAGTATGTATGTAGCATGCATGTAGTATATATGTAGTATGTATGTAGTATATATGTAGTATGTATGTTGCATGTAGTATTTATGTAGTATGAATGTAGCATGTATGTAGTATGTAGTATGAATGTAGCATGTATGTAGTATGCATGTTGTATGTATGTAGCATGTAATTTTTTTTTTTTTTTTTTTTACATTTAACACATTAGCCGGATGATGGGACTACTACTGTCCCATCATTGGCTAATGTGTCAATCACTGTCATGGTAGCAGGCATCGCCCGATGGGACTTGTAGTCCCATCGGACGATGCCTGCACAGACCCCCGAAGCCTGCACAGACCACCGGCAGGCCGGCACAGCCCCCCGGCAGGCCGGCACAGCCCCCCGGAGCCTGCACAGCCCCCCGGCAGGCCGGCACAGCCCCCCGGCAGGCCGGCACAGCCCCCCGGCAGGCCGGTACAGACCCCCACAGGGTGCACAGACCACCGGCAGGCCGGCACAGCCCCCCGGCAGGCCGGCAGAGACCCCGGGCAGTCCACACAGCCCCCCGGCAGGCCGGCACAGCCCCCCGGCAGGCCGGCAGAGACCCCCGGAAGGCCCGAAATGACGGCGCATCATGATGCGCACACACCGCGCATCATGATGACGTCAGGCCGTCAATCAACTGAACTTCCGATTCCGATGCCGAATTCCGATATTGAAAAAATATCGGAAGTCGGTATCGGAATTCCGATACAGCAAGTATCGGCCGATACCCGATACTTGCGGTATCGGAATGCTCAACACTAGTGTTGACCCTTCTTCTTCAGGACCTCAGCAATTCTCCCTTGCATGCTCTCAATCAACTTCTGGATCAAATCCTGACTGATAGCAGTCCATTCTTGCAAAATCAATGCTTTTATTTTGTCTGAATTTGAAGGTTCTTGTTTGTCCACCCGTCTCTTGATGATTGACCACAAGTTCTCAATGGGATTAAGATCTGGGGAGTTTCCAGGCCATGGTCCCAAAATCTCTATGTTTTGTTCCCTGAGCCATTTAGTTATCACCTTTGCTCTATGGCAAGGTGCTCCATCATGTTGAAAAAGGCATTGTTGCTCGCCAAACTGCTCTTGGACGGTTGGGAGAAGTTGCTCTTGGAGGACATTCTGGTACCATTCTTTATTCATGGCTGTGTTTTTAGGCAAGACTGAGAGAGAGCCCATTCCCTTGGCTGAGAAGCCACCCCACACATGAATGGTTTCAGGATGCTTGACAGTTGGCATGAGACAAGACTGGTGGTAGCGCTCACCTGGTCATCTCCGAATAAGCCGTTTTCCAGATGTCCCAAACAATCGAAAAGGGGATTCATCAGAGAAAATGACTTTACCCCAGTCCTCAGCAGTCCACTCCCTGTACCTCTTGCAGAATATCAGTCTGTCCATGATGTTTTTCCTGGAGAGAAATGGCTTCTTTGCTGCCCTCCTTGAGACCAGGCCTTGCTCCAAGAGTCTCCGCCTCACAGTGCGTGCAGATGCTCTCACACCTGCCTGCTGCCATTCCTGAGCAAGCTCTGCACTGCTGGTAGCCCGATCCCGCAGCTGAAACACTTTTAAGAGACGGTCCTGGCGCTTGCTGGTCTTTCTTGTGCGCCCTGGAGCCTTTTTGGCAACAAGGGAACCTCTCTCTTTGAAGTTCTTGATGATGCGATAGATTGTTGACTGAGGTGCAATCTTTCTAGCTGTGATACTCTTCCCTGTTAGGCCATTTTTGTGCAGTGCAATGATGACTGCACGTGTTTCTTTAGAGATAACCATGGTTAACAGAAGAGAAACAATGATGCCAAGCACCAGCCTCCTTTTAAAGTGTCCAGTGGTGTCATTCTTACTTAATCATGACAGATTGATCTCCAGCCCTGTCCTCATCAACACCCACACATGTGCTAATGGAGCAATAACTGAAACGATGTTAGCAGGTCCTTTTAAGGCAGGGCTGCAATGATGTTGAAATGTGTTTTGGGGGATAAAGTTCATTTTCTAGGCAAATATTGACTTTGCAAGTAATTGCTATTAAGCTGATCACTCTTTATAACATTCTGGAGTATATGCAAATTGCCATTAGAAAAAATGAAGCAGTAGACTTTGTAAAAATTAATATTTGTGTCATTCTCAAAACTTTTGGCCATGACTGTACACAGGGGTTCAATAGCTACAGTGTATTTCACATATTTTCTTGAGTCTTCATCTTTGACATACATAATTGCACAGTAATAATTATAAGTTGACAAAACGTGGGGTGTTAACTTCAATGACTCCCCCAAGGCTGTGCTGCTGTTCACAGAACACTAAGGTACGGTAAGTAGCATTGCGGCTTTTTTTCCCTGAAGGATTTCAACACCAAGTTCTTATGTATACCCCAGGGAATGTTTGCTGTGAAACACAGATATGTAAGATGTGCCTATGGTCGTAAATGCACAGTAGAAGATATTGGTTTGGGGGTTGTGCAGAGAAGTTTTGCTGCTGGGAGCTCTACTTTTTCTAACTGAGCTTTCAAAAATGAGAAAGAATTGTACAAAAAGGAACAGACAATATTCTAGCCGGAAACTATAAAAGTAAAAATTCAGCTTCAACTTAGATGAAAATGAATTTAGATTTTTTTTTTTGTCTGAATACCATAGGTCCAAATTTCTGTTATTTCATACAATTCATAGGAGTGAGATCACTTCTGCTATGGAGCTCCAGATCTATTACTTCCTTCTCATTATCACAGAGATAAATGATTATATTATTTTGTACAATTTTATGACTGAGGGATCATAAAGTAACGGAAAGAAAAACTAGAGTGCAGTATGTTCTCGATTCAAAAATCAAAGGCACTTTAGGATCAGTTATCAAACAATAAGGGCCAGTTAACAAGGTGCAAAACATTTAGCTATTTGTTACAGTTTGTTGGCAGAAAAAAAGTTGATATTTTGGCATATGCTTGATTTGCACAAAATATACAACCTTTTTCGATTTTTCACTCAGCGTGTTTTTTTTTTAAATTGTGGATGTGGCTTCAATATAGGAAAGTAGTCAAACACATATCAATTTCTGTATTTATTTATTTTTACTTAAAGGGTACGTACCTAAAATGATACCTAAAATCAGTGTCGGACTGGGGTGCCAAGGGCACACCAGTAACATTGACTTTGGGGGCCCACTTTTCACCTGCATTCAAATATTATACTACCCTTGTTCACAAATTTACGTATATCTCTATATAATAATAAACTGGTTAGTTTGGTTAAGGAATGATGGGATGCTGCTTTTTTCTGTACAGAGTGAATCAAGTGAATTATGCCAAGTACTCCCCATATATTGGGATTGGGGGCCCAGATAATAATAATAATAATAATAATAATAATAATAATAAATTTTATTTCTATAGCGCCGACATATTCCGCAGCACTTTACATTTCAGAGGGGATTTGTACAGACGATAGACATTACAGCATAACAATAATCACATAGATTATAACAAATACCAAGAGGAATGAGGGCCCTGCTCGCAAGCTTACAATCTATGTGGAAAAAAAGGGAGACACGAAAGGTGGGTGGTAACAGTTGCCCTGATTGTATGGACCAGCCATAATGTTAAGTGTATAACAGTATGGACACAGAGGGTTAATGGATGCATAAAGCATGTGGGAACATGATACGGGGAACCTGGTTATGGTAAAACTTTTGGCTGTGCCACACAGGGATAGATTAGGTTAATGTGTTGAGGCAATAGGCCAGTCTGTATAAATACGTTTTCAGGGCACGCTTAAAATTGTGGGGATTGGGGACTAATCGTATTGACCAGGGAAGTGCATTCCAAAGAATTGGCGCAGCACCTGTAAAGTCTTGGAGACGGGAGTGGAAGGTTCTGATTATTGAGGATGCTAACCTCGGGTCATCAGCAGAACGGAGGGTGTGGGTAGGGTGGTATACTGAAACAAGGGAGGAGATGTAGGGTGGTGCTGGGCCATGGAGGGCTTTGTGGGTGAGGGTAATAAGTTTATACTGAATTCTGGAGTGGATGGGTAGCCAGTGTAATGACTGACACAAGGTAGAGGCATCGATGTAACGATTGGTGAGGAATATGATCCTGGCTGCAGCATTCAAGACAGATTGGAGAGGGGAGAGTTTGGTAAGAGGGAGACCGATTAGAAGAGAGTTACAATCGTCGAGAAGAGAGTGAATAAGAGAAACAGTAAGAGTTTTTGCAGAGACAAAAGTAAGAAAAGGTCGAATTCTAGAAATGTTTTGAGGTGCAGATGACAAAAGTGAGCCAGTGATCGAATGTGGGGGGCAAAGGAAAGCTCGGAGTCAAGTATGACCCCAAGACAGCGGGCATGTTGCTGGGGAGTAATAGTGGAACCACACAAAGAAATGGCAATGTCGGGTATAGGTACATTAGTATTGGGCGGAAACACAAGGAGTTCAGTCTTTGACAGGTTCAGTTTCAGATATAGTGAGGACAGATCTGCACAGAGGCCCACCGGGGGATTCCACTGTTACCCTATGGGCCAGTCCGAGCCTGCCTAAAATGTAAAAGGAGGGGAAAGAAGTGAAAGAGGTGGGGAAGGGAAAACACCAGGAAACAATTAGTGAATGAAGGCCATGTACACCATGCCAGTATAATAAATCCTAGAATCAACTCTGCCATTTTTCTAAACCAGAACCAGAATGAAAATCCAAACTGGACTTATCACATAGACCAAGATCATCACCAGCCATAACTTCCATCATCATCAGTATACTAATCTCTGAGACATTCCTTTACGGTGATTTCTGAAGATTATCACAAATGCCTTCTTATGACTGACAGGGTATAACGAGATCTGGAGGTAGAAGACCACTGCGTATTGTGAATTGCAGATCTTCAATTTGGCTTGTGTTTTTGGATCTCATGTTAAATGATTTTGGTTTCCTTTGGTGCTGAAGACAAAATGCAGTGGACCTATACCAGCAGATGACATATCTCCCCAAACCATCACTGACTGTAGTATTTTCACAGTCAGTGATGGCTATATGTGGTATGGCTATATGGCTTGAAAAATAGAAAAGTTATGGTTCTTGGAAGAAAGGGAGGAAAAAACAAAAGAAAAATTGCACGAGGTGAAGGGGTTAACTATGTGGTTCTTTGTATTATCTTTATTGTCTGTACATGTTCCCGTTTAATTGTAAAATGCTGCAGAATATGATGATGCTATGTAAAAACAATTGATATATATGCAGATATCGGACTCTATGATTCTGTGCAGACCAAATCCCTTCAAAATCAAAATATCCAATGTAAAAATAGGCAATATATGTGAACAATATATCTTGGGTCCCCCAATTGTTCAACAAAAAACAAAATCAGACAAAACCAAGTAAAGATAAAAAGGTGTAAATAAAATAACAAATAAGCAGCAATTAAGAAAGTCACTAATAGGCTACATGGTGAGTTTTTGATATTGGAGATTTTCTGTACCATTTCGGTCACACCCTTTTTCGCCCCCTTTGTAGCTAAATCTCCTAAAACCTATGAAAGATCATAACTTCCCAACAGATGGTCATAGGGTGGCAGTTCTGTCACCATGGGATCTGGCCAGGCCCCGTTACACTTGGAGATTAAACACGGCTTCACTACCTGGCTGCTACTAGCCATTGTGTGTATCTCCCCACCCTGGGGTGCTAGAACAGATCGAGACCCTGGAATGTGTTCAGCTCATCCCAGTGATTTAAAAAATGTAACCGGGACTGGGCTAGGACGTACAATATTTTCCTTAAATCTCTCTGTGAAATTCTCATCTGACTGAAGGAAGTTTGAATGAAGCAGTCACACAGCTTGGGCTCCACTAGAGGTCATCCTGTATGAGTGAGAATAATAGCTACGGTGGTGGGGGTGTTAGTTTTCACTTAGAAGGTGGTTAGGCTGGTCCAGCTGCTGAGCCAGGTGTCCAGTTACAGCTACACATGCTCAAGGAGCACTGTAGTAGGATATGCCACAGTTGATCGGCGTTACTTATATCTCCCCCACATTCATCACAAGCACAATGTGCATGAGATATCTATAAATCACATTCACTTTGCTGCAACTGTAAGACACTGCATTTTTGTGCACCAAAACTGGTTGTGGGATCTTACAACCATTTTTGCTTCAGAAAAAAAGGTGCAAAAATAATGAACTGGGGCATTGGTCTTTTAGTAAGACTTCTTAAAGCAGACTGTTAAGTATTTGATCATCAGTTTTTTATGTATGGTTCAGAAATAATTTACTTGCTCTTTATATATAATTGCTCATTTTGCTTTTACAAGTGATAAATTTCCATATTAAAATGTGAAATTCAGTAGTTTACAGCGTATTTTTTGTACCAAAATAGCTAAAAAAAATCTGACAAAGTACTCAGTAGTACCAGCATGAAGGTGTTGCAATATAGGCCTTTTATAAAAGGCATTGGGAAAGCTTTACAATTTCTGGATGTCATTCAAATATTTAATATCTATTCATCTCCCAGCCAATTCTAATAAAGAACTAACAAAATTCAATCTTATTTTTATCCATTTCAGTGCACAGTTGGATCAGGCTATTTGAGGGCATTCGATATTATGCCCATTATCACCCACAACAAAAATCAGTCCTTCTAGAAACCACAATCTTGTTCATAAATCTGCAGGTTAAGTGTTAAAATGTAGAAGATGTCAATGGAAGTGAATTCTCTGAACCTTTCACTTCTTCATAATACAAAGGTTTCAAGGTCCAGGGTCAATGTACTTTAATAGCAGCATTAGCATATTAGTCCTTACTTGGTTACTGCTCCGTTGTTGGCATTGAGCTGTTATATAAATTTTGTTATATATATTACTAGCTGAAGAGCCCGGCGCTGCCCGGGCATAGTAACTAACTGTGGTTAGTTATAGCACATTATAATTATCCTCCATCCCATAGTCCCGTGCCCATATACCCATCATACATATCCACGATCCCATAGGCCCGTGCCCATATACCCATCATACATATCCTCCATCCCATAGTCGAGTGCCCATGTACCCATCACACATCCTCCATCCCATAGTCCCATGCCCATATACCCATCACACATCCTCCATCCCATAGTCCCATGCCCATATACCCATCATACATATTTGCCATCCCATAGTCGAGTGCCCATATACCCATCACACATCCTCCATCCCATAGTCCCATGCACATATACCCATCACATATCCTCCATCCCATAGTCGAGTGCCCATATACCCATCACACATATCCTCCATCCCATAGTCCCATGCCCATATACCCATCATACATATCCACGATCCCATAGGCCCGTGCCCATATACCCATGATACATATCCTCCATCCCATAGTTGAGTGCCCATATACCCATCATACATATCCTCCATCCAATAGTCCCGTGCCTATATACCCATCACACATCCTCCATCCCATAGTCCCGTGCCCATATACCCATCATACATATCCACGATCCCATAGGCCCGTGCCCATATACCCATCATACATATCCTCCATCCCATAGTCGAGTGCCCATATACCAATCATACATATTCTCCATCCCATAGTCCCTTGCCCATATACCCATCATACATATTCGCCATCCCATAGTCGAGTGCCCATATATCCATCACACATCCTTCATCTCATAGTCCCATGCCTATATACCCATCATACATATCCTCTATGATGACATCAGCGTTGCCATGGCAACCATTGTGACATCATAATGAGGGGCGGGGCTTGATACACACACACTGTTTCCCCATTATGTAGATAGGGGCATTATGACATCATAATTAGGGGTGGGGCTTGATACACACACTTTTTCCCCAGTATGTAGATAGGGGCAAAATTGTTTGGTGAATTGGAACGCGCGGGGTTAAAATTTCGCCTCACAACATAGCTTAGAACGCTCTCGGGGTCCAGACGTGTGACTGTGCCAAATTTTGTGGCTGTAGCTGCGACGGTGCGGATGCCTATCTCGGACATACATACATACATACACACATACATACATACACACACTTGAGCTTTATATAATAGATTTATTTTTAGACCATCATTGATTTCATGGTGTTATACACGAGTGGGGATTTTACACAAAATACAAATTACAGTGAACAAACTAACAATTACAGACTGGTACAGAGGGGAGAGAGTTCTGCGCTTATGCACTTACAGTCTACCAGAAATTGGGTAAGGCGATAATAGGTTGGTGTGGGGGGTTCGGCAGCTTCAGTGCTTGTGAGGTGCCACCAGGGTTATTGCAGGCTGTAAGCATTCTTGAATAGATATGTTTTGAAGTCATGTTTGAAGGTTCTACAACTGGTGGATAATCGGACATGTTGGGGCACAAAATTACAAAGTATGAGGGATACTCGGGAGAAGTCTTGGAGGCAATTGGGTGAGGAACGAATAAGTATGGAGGAGATAAGGAGTTCTTGAGAGCTTTAGGAGATTACGTGTTAAAAAGTAAAGGGAGATTAGTTCAAAGATATATGGAGGAGACAGATTATGGATGGCTTTGTAGATCAATGTGAATAGTTTGAACTGGATACGTTGGGAACCAAATAAGGGATTTGCAGAGAGTAGAAGTGGAGGAATAGCGACGACAGAGGTGGATTAGTCGAGCAGAGTTAAGGATGGACTGGAAAGATGTCAGCAGGGAGGTCACGGAGGATGATATTGCAGTAGTTAAGGTGAAAGATGATGAGGTCATGCATTAACATTTTAGTAGATTCATGGTTGTAGATAGGAAAAATTCTGGAAATATTTTTGAGTTGGATGCAGCAAGAGGTGGAAAGAGCTTGAATGTGCAGTTTGAAGGACAGGGCAGAGTCAAGGGTTACTCAGAGGCAGCAGACTTGTGGTAGAGCAATAAGCGTAAAATGATTTATTATGATAGATCAGTTAGGGAGGGATAGGTGAGATGGAGGAAATATAATGAGCTCAGTTTTGTCCATGTTGAGTTTTAGAATGTGTGATGAGAAGGAGCATATGGCTGATAGCCACTCTGGGATTCTGGATAGCAGAAAGGTGACATCGGGACCAGACAGGTAGATCAACGTATCAGAATATAATCCATGTATAGATGGTACTGGAAACCATGGTAATTTGAGTTGTCTCAGGCCAAAAGGTACAGATTGAGAAGAGAAGGGGTCCCAGAGCCTTGAGGGACACCAACAGAGATAGGGTGCTATTGGGCCTCACACTGTGCTTACAACTGCCTGGCCAAAGTTACGTCCAAGACTCCGCCTCCAGTGCCTTTGAACCTTGTTTCGCTCCTCATTTAATATTGTGCCTTTGCTGATATCTTTTGTGTAACGAAGGCAGAGTTCCTGCAACCCGACAGACCTTAAGACTGTCCTGCCATCCTTCTTCCTGGCATCTCTCTACCCCGGGAGTGGGTGTATCCCCTATCTCTACCTGAGACATGAGCCATGTCGGAGTACATGCATGAGAACTTAACCCAGGGATTTATCCATAAATCCTCTTGTCCTCGCGGAGCCGGCTTCTTCATAGTGACTAAGAAGGATGCTTGTCCATGCCCTTGTATAGACTATTGAGGTTTCAACAAAATCACTATAAAGAACAAGAACCCCCTGCCACAGATTTTTGAGCTGTTTGACAGAATCAGCGTAGCTAATATCTAGAGATGAGCAAACCTTTCAGGGTTCAGTTCGATTCGCCGAACAGTTCGACGAACGTACCCAAACTCCATTAAATTCAATCCAAGAGGTCAATCCAAGAGTATACACAACACCTTATTATACGGTGACGAAAAGCTTCCCAGACAGCTAAAATTAGGGGCAGACACTATGAAAAGTGACATAAATTGACCAACAGTAGAAATTTACTAATGGCACAGCATCAGTCAGCCATGGGCCATGCATGAGGTATCAGGGACTGGGCCAGCATTTACAGCTTTGAATTGAAATTTTAATGAGTACCTGGTGGTTAAGAGAGCAATGTAAGCCTTCTTACCTGGGAGCCCTGATACCTCATGCAACACCTCCAATTTTTTTCCATCCTCAATCAGATGGCACAAACATCAGTTTCATACAGTACTATTGGTAGAAAAATGTAAGAAGAGTAACACAGGTAATTGACTGATCAATTGACCCGATTTTGTACAAAAGAGAAAAAAAAAAGAAAAAAATTGGGTTACTCAATACCCAAACATATTTGGTATTGAAGTCAGACCCAAAAAATAGGTTCAAAGAAAATTTACGATGTCTTTTGCGCAAATATGTGGAGAGGAATGTTTTATCAAAACAAAGAGCAGAGAAGTTAATAACCGATTTTCCCCGAAAACCTCACTGGTACCTCATGCCTAAGGTGCATAAATCTCAGACATGCCCCCCCGGGTCGCCACATCGTGTCTGGGATAGGGTCACTCACAGAGCCCCTATCCCAGTACATAGATTGGTTGCTACGCCCTCTACTCCGAGAAATCCCTTCATACGTTAAAGACTCCAGGGACTTTATTAATATCACAAAAGATTTTGATTGGCAGGACAATTTCTGCATGGCCTCGATCGATATTGAGAGCCTTTATACCAGAATTCCACATTGTCAGGGAGTTGAGTCTAATAGACACATTGTTGGTAGCACAGGAAAAGACCCTGAGACGGTGAATTTTATTTGTGAGAGTTTGTCATTTATCCTCACCCACAATGTGTTCCAATTTGATGACACTTGGTATAAACAAATAGAGGGGACCGCAATGGGCACGCCCGCTGCATGCACGTTTGCAAATTTGTTCCTCGCGGATTTCGAAGAGAAATATATCTATTCGATTCTCAATCCCTTTTTGAAGCATATCTGTTTATTTGTTCGCTATGTGGATGACGTGTTCATAGTTTGGGATGGAACGGAATTCATTTTTTCATCATTTGTGGGATGGCTAAATGACAATAATCAGATGAATATGAAGTTCACATTTAAGTTCGGGGGCACATGTCTGGAATTTTTAGATATTAATTTGTGGGTACATGATGGGTCCTTGCACACGGAAATTTATCGGAAACCGTCTGCCACTAATGGTCTCTTGCATTTTGATAGTGCACATCCATATTATGTGAAAAACTCCCTCCCGCATGCACAATTCCTGAGATTGAAGAGATTTAACAGCACACATGCTAGTTATCAGAAGCAAGCGCAGGCTTTGAAAAAACGCTCTGAGAATAGAGGTTATCCTATTGCATTTCCAGATAACGCCATGTCCCGTGTTGATAACTTGAATTCCTCTCAAACAGTTGCAGAAAAAAACTCTGCTGCAGAAAAAATAAAAAAACGTTTCACTTTTTCGCTCTCTTTCAGTCCAATGGACAATTACATCAGGAGTGTCATTAGAAAGATTTGGCATTTATTAGAGAGGGACAAGGATTTAGCTGACATTGTCAAGAGAGATCCTGTTTTTGTGAGTCACCGAAGTAAAAACTTAAAATACCTTCTGGTCTGCAACAGATGTAAAAGTGATAATAAAAACTGGCTAGGTCTGAACAGTCCTGTAGGCAATTATAAGTGCAAGAAATGCCCCTTCTGCCCCTTTAAATTGACAGGAAAATCTGTCAAAATCTGAACAATTCAGCATGAGGTCCAGAACTTTATTTCTTGTAAAACAACCCACGTTGTGTATGTCATCTTCTGTCCTTGTGGTTTTTATTATTTAGGAAAAACTATTCGTCCATTGTATGTTAGATGTAGAGAACATTTTCAGTCTATTTCCACAGGATAGATAGAGCATGTTAAAAAAGTGCATGGGGGTAATGCAGAGTCGCTGCGGTTCGCAGGTGTAGAAAAAGTATCACAGCCAACTCAAGCGGGAAGCAATCATAGAATTCTCTTACAAAGAGAATCTAAGTGGATTCTACAAACGAATGCCACAGGACCTTTAGGGTTAAATGAGAAAATAGATATGGCGGTGTTTTTGTAGGAACTGCTCAGTGTTTGTATTTCTACATTTTATTATGAAAGAGATTTTTTAACCCTTGTTTTTAATTCTGTGTTTGACTAATTTGTTCACATGTTTCATTCCATTGGGGGAGTATGAGTCGGAAATCAGGAGGTGTGTCCACATGTGTGTGCTTCTAAATTTCCACCTGCCTGCATTCCAGCCTCAGGACCCGTTGAAGCGCAAGTGCGTGAAACGGCCGTCGTCCACTCTCTGTACGTTCCTCCTGTGCCAATGCCTTTTAATTAATAAAGAATTTTCACGACAGAATGGTGAGTGCCATCACTTTTTTTCTCTTTTATACAAAATCAGATTACTTGTTTGCTTTTCTGGATTGAGCACCTGTTCTGACTGTATTTTGGCGGTCGGTCCAGGTGTGTGATTTTCGACTTGGATAGCAGTCATGGAACGGCTTTGGGGTTAAGAGCAGTGCCAAATCTTCTGTCTCTCTTACGGTATGTATGATCAATTGTTCCACAGTAGAACCTTTTCTCATGGCACAGAAGCAGTAAGCCATAGGCCATGCATAAGGTATCAGGGTCTGGGTCAGCATTTAGGCTACTTTCAGACTAGCGTTCTGAGGTGCAGCGCAGGGCTGCCCCTGGCTGCGCCTCCTCCGGTCAGCTTCTCCTATAATGGCATGACGCTGCATGCGATCAGCGTACCCTATATTCAGCGTTGGGTACGCTGGCCGTGCGCTGGTAAGATTATGCCGGCACTTGAGCCCTTTTGGCGCTGCTCCGAGCGCACAAAAATGCAACACAGTGCGTTTTTGTGTGCTCGGCACAGCGCCAAAAGGGCGCAAGCGCCGGCAAAATCATACCAGCGCACGGCCAGCGCACCCAACGCTAAATATAGGGTACGCTGATCCCATGCAGCATCATGCGATCATAGGAGTAGCTGACTGGAGGAGGCGCGACCGGGGGCGGAGCTTAGCGGCGGCCCTGCACTGCGCCTCAGAACGCTAGTCTGAAAGTAGCCTTACAGCTTTGAAATTAAGTTTCAATGAGGACCTGGTGGTTAAGGGAGCAGTGTAAGCCTTCTTAGCTGGGGCCCTGATGCAACATCTCCAAAAAAATTTTTCCCAGCCACACTCAGATGGCACACACATTAATTTCTTACAGTACTATTGGTAGAAATATGTGATATAGAAGAGTTAATGGTTTGCTTTATATCCCTTTAATTACCTTTAAGACTTCAACTGCTTTTTGCCTATTATTGCTATGTGTTATTCTTATGTAGACTATTAGTCTCTGTCTTCAAGGAAACTATACTTGTTATCAAATTTGTTCTCAACAACATGTTCTGGGTACATTGTAAACAAGGTACGACCCTGAGGTGATAGTGGGGGCCAAATGAGCTCCATAGTCACATATTGTTGTAAATGGTATAAAAGTTTCCTTGTATTTCATTACGTCAGATAAAGTGATTTGACCACGGCTTGTGTGTTGAGTCTCTTTGTCTCCAAGCGCTTGCAACAGAAGGGCGGAAACCCTCACAATTCGGACTCACTGGTGATCTGGCATACATGACGCTTGGTCAGAACCAAAAGCAGCTACAACAGTTTTTGGCACCCAACGTGGGGCCGTGGAAACCAGCCTATTCGGAATCCGTATGTGGGAGCTTCCTGGGAGGTTGAATATGCAGAATCCAGGCTGCTGCAGGTGAGAACATTTATTCTTACATTGATTCTGCGTCTGCAACCTTTCTAAGGATATCTACATATCTCTGGGTAAGACTATACAACACGGTTCAAAAGAACCCACATCACCAGTGAGTGGTTGGTATGTCTGTATGAGAGTTGAATAATAGAGTAATAAGATAATAACTGTCATCTGTATTATTTGTTAATCTGTTCTGGTAATATACTAATATACTAACTGGTTGTGTACTGGTGTACTGTGTAGCACAAAGCCTGGGATAGACTCTGTGCAGCGTCTAATTTGGATTGGCAGTAAATCATATGAGGCTGTATTTTGTATAGGGCTGTGGTTTTTGGTTGTTTTGGACCTTCTGACGTTGGTTTGGTTTTCATTGATTCTTGTTGTTTAAAAAGTTGGCTTTGGTGTTCTCAGAGTGTCAGTGGACACTGCTGTAAGTTAAGGTATCAAATCCAAAGTCCAAGATAGGCAGGCTGTGTGAATCCTTGTATGTATGTCTATGAGAATCTCTGAATGAGTTCAGAGATGAGTAACTGAGTATAAGGGATATAAATAAATCCCTGATTGATGAGGAGTTCCGTTAGAAGTAGTCCTCTGTATGTCACAGAGGACATCATTATTATTATTTATTGTTATAGCGCCATTTATTCCATGGCGCTTTACATGTAGGGAGGGGTATACATAAAAACAAGTACAATAATGTTAAACAATACAAGTCATAACTGGTACAGGAGGAGAGAGGACCCTGCCCGTGAAGGCTCACAATCTACAAGGGATGGGTGAAAATACAGTAGGCGAGGGTAGAGCTGGTCATGCAGCGGTTTGGTCGATCGGTGGTTACTGTAAGTTATAGGCTTGTCGGAAGAGGTGGGTCTTCAGGCTCTTTTTGAAGGTTTCGATAGTAGGTGAGAGTCTGATATGTTGTGGTAGAGAGTTCCAGAGTAGGGGTGAAGCGCGAGAGAAATCTTGTATGCGATTGTGGGAAGAGGAGATAAGAGGGGAGTAGAGAAGGAGATCTTGTGAGGATCGGAGGTTGCGTGCAGGTAAGAACCGGCAGACGAGGTCACAGATGTATGGAGGAGACAGATTGTGGATGGCTTTGTATGTCATGGTTAGGGTTTTGTACTGGAGTCTCTTGGCAATGGGGAGCCAGTGAAGGGATTGACAGAGGGGAGAAGCTGGGGAATAGCGGGGGGACAGGTGTATTAGTCGGGCAGCGGAGTTTAGAATAGATTAGAGGGGTGCGAGAGTGTTCGAGGGGAGGCCACTGAGCAGGAGGTTGCAGTAGTCAAGGCGAGAGATAATGAGGGCATGCACTAGGGTTTTTGCAGATTCTTGGTTGAGGAATGAACGGATTTGTGAAATATTTTTGAGCTAAAGTCGGCAGGAAGTGGAAAGGGCTTGGATATGTGGTTTGAAGGAGAGATCAGCATCAAGGATTACCCCGAGGCAGCGAGCTTGTGGGACTGGGGAGAGTGGGCAGCCATTTACTGTAATGGATAGGTTCGTTGGGGGGGTCACGTGAGATGGGGGAAAGATGATGAATTCTGTTTTGTCCATGTTAAGTTTCAGAAATCTGGTAGAGAAGAAGGATGAAATAGTGGACAGACATTGAGGGATTCTGGTTAGCAGGGAGGTGATATCCGGTCCAGAGATGTAGATCTGTGTGTCATCAGCATAGAGATGATACTGAAAGCCATGAGATTCTATAAGCTGTCCCAGGCCAAAGGTGTAAATGGAGAAGAGCAGGGGTCCTAGGACTGAACCTTGTGGGACTCCGACAGATAGGGGGCGAGGTGAGGAGGTGGTGTGTGAGTGGGAGACGCTGAATGTCCGGTCTGTTAGATATGATGAGATCCAGGATAAGGCCAAGTCTGTGATGCCAAGGGATGAGAGGGTCTATAATAGTAGGGAATGGTCCACTGTGTCAAAGGCAGCCGACAGGTCCAGGAGGAGGAGGAGAGAGTAGTGTCGCTTGCTCTTGGTGGTTAAGAGGTCATTGGTGACCTTAGTAAGGGCAGTTTCGGTGGAGTGGTGTGACCGGAAGCCAGATTGTAAGCGATCGAAGAGGGAGCAAGAAGAGAGATGGGAGGACAGTTCAAGGTAGACGTGTTGTTCCAGTAGCTTGGATGCATAGGGGAGAAGTGATATAGGGCGATAGCTAGATACAGAGGATGGGTCAAGAGAGGGCTTTTTGAGGATAGGTGTGATTGAGGCATGTTTAAAGCTTGAGGGGAAAACACCAGTTGTTAGTGATAGGTTGAAGAGATGGGTTAGGGTTGAGATGAAGACTGTGGTGAGGTTTGGGATGAAGTGGGAAGGGATCGGGTCAAGTGCACAAGTGGTGAGATGTGATCTTGAGAGTAGAGTGGAGAGTCGATCTTCTGTAATGGTGGAGAAGTTGGTTTTGGAGGTGGAGGGCTGGGAAGTCGGGAGGAGGGGCTCTGGGGGTTGTTGACCAAAACTGTCTCTGATGTTATCAATCTTCTGCTTGAAAAATGAGGCAAAGTCATCAGCTGAGATGAGTGGGGAGGGAGGAGGTGCTGGGGGACGGAGGAGAGAATTATTCAACTCACTTTGAGCTGAATTAGGCGGAGTGATTGAGATAAGGGATTTTTGTTATCTTCTCTTTGTAAAATCAAATGACCGCTGAAAAGTGAAAAGAAAAAAAAAATCCCTGAATGAGCACGTATGAATGAATCATCACTAGAGTTGAGCGATACCGTCCGATACTTCAAAGTATCGTATCGGATGGTATCGGCCGATCTTTAAAAAAAGTATCGGTATCGCCGATTCCGATACCGGAAGTCCCATTCAAGTCTATGGGACTTCCGGTATCGGAATAAGAAAAACCCTTTCCTGCCCTTGTACAGCCTCTCTGGGGTCTGTACGGGCCTTTCGGGGGGCTGTGCCGGCCTGCCAGGGGGTCTGTGCAGGCTCCGGTGGTCTGTGCCGGCCTGCCGGTGGTCTGTGCAGGCTCCGGGGGGCTGTGCCGGCCTGCCGGGGGGCTGTGCCGGCTCCGGGGGGCTGTGCCGGCCTGCCGGGGGGCTGTGCAGGCTCCGGGGGTCTGTGCAGGCATCGTCCGATGGGACTACAAGTCCCATCGGGCGATGCCTGCTACCATGACAGTGATTGACACATTAGCCAATGATGGGACAGTAGTAGTCCCATCATCCGGCTAATGTGTTAAATGTAAAAAAAAAAAAAAAAAAAAAAAAAAAAAAAATTACATGCTACATACATACAACATGCATACTACATACATGCTACATTCATACTACATACTACATACATGCTACATACATACTACATATATACTACATGCATGCTACATACATACTGCATGCTACATACATACCACATACATACTACATACATACTACATATATACTACATGCATGCTACATACATACTACATGCTACATACATACCACATACATACTACATATATACTACATGCATGCTACATACATACTACATGCTACATACATACCACATATATACTACATACATACTACATATATACTGCATGCTACATACATACTACATATATACTACATGCATGCTATATACATACTACATGCTACATACATACCACATACATACTACATACATACTACATACATACTACATATATACTACATGCATGCTACATACATACTACATATATACTACATGCATGCTACATACATACTACATGCTACATGCATGCTACATACATACTACATACATACTACATGCTACATACATACCACATATATACTACATACATACAATACATTCATACAATACATACATAGACATACAGTACATATAACATAGAGTAACATACTTACCAATACTTGTCACATTGTTCCCCGAAGCCATTGTCGTCTACGGAATAAATATTAACATAACAAACCACAAAAATACTCACCCACGATCCGAAGCAGTCCACGAGTGTGTCCCACGACGATCTTGGGTAGAGAACTGCAGCATCAGATGATGCTGCCGTTCTCTACGGGCTGCAGGAATCCAATGACGGAAGGTAGGTATCCTTCCGCACTGTATTCCTCCGCCACTTAAAAAAAAAAAGTCCCTAATCTCACTTTATGCCATTGCTGTGTGGGAATTTCCCACACAGCAATGGCATAAAGTGAGACTAGGGACTTTTTTTTTTAAGTGGCGGAGGAATACAGTGCGGAAGGATACCTACCTTCCGTCATTGGATTCCTGCAGCCCGTAGAGAACGGCAGCATCATCTGATGCTGCAGTTCTCTACCCAAGATCGTCGTGGGACACACTCGTGGACTGCTTCGGATCGTGGGTGAGTATTTTTGTGGTTTGTTATGTTAATATTTATTCCGTAGACGACAATGGCTTCGGGGAACAATGTGACAAGTATTGGTAAGTATGTTACTCTATGTTATATGTACTGTATGTCTATGTATGTATTGTATGAATGTATTGTATGTATGTAGTATATATGTGGTATGTATGTAGCATGTAGTATGTATGTAGTATGTATGTAGCATGCATGTAGCATGTAGTATGTATGTAGCATGCATGTAGTATATATGTAGTATGTATGTAGCATGCATGTAGTATATATGTAGTATGTATGTAGCATGTAGTATGTATGTAGCATGCATGTAGTATATATGTGGTATGTATGTAGCATGTAGTATGTATGTAGTATGTATGTAGCATGCATGTAGCATGTAGTATGTATGTAGCATGCATGTAGTATATATGTGGTATGTATGTAGCATGTAGTATGTATGTAGTATGTATGTAGCATGCATGTAGCATGTAGTATGTATGTAGCATGCATGTAGTATATATGTAGTATGTATGTAGCATGCATGTAGTATATATGTAGTATGTATGTAGCATGTAGTATGTATGTAGCATGCATGTAGTATATATGTAGTATGTATGTAGCATGCAGTATATATGTAGTATGTATGTAGTATATATGTGGTATGTATGTAGCATGTAGTATGTATGTAGCATGCATGTAGTATATATGTAGTATGTATGTGGTATGTATGTAGCATGCAGTATGTATGTAGCATGCATGTAGTATGTATGTAGTATGTATGTAGTATGTATGTAGCATGCAGTATGTATGTAGTATGTATGTAGTATATATGTAGTATGTATGTAGCATGTATGTAGTATATATGTAGTATGTATGTAGCATGTAGTATGTATGTAGCATGCATGTAGTATGTATGTAGTATTTTTTTTTTTTTTTTTTTTTTTTTTAACATTTAACACATTAGCCGGATGATGGGACTACTACTGTCCCATCATTGGCTAATGTGTCAATCACTGTCATGGTAGCAGGCATCGCCCGATGGGACTTGTAGTCCCATCGGACGATGCTTGCACAGACCCCCGGACATCAGCACAGCCCCCCGGCAGGCCGGCACAGCCCCCCGGCAGGCCGGTACAGACCCCCACAGGGTGCACAGACCACCGGCAGGCCGGCACAGCCCCCCGGCAGGCCGGTACAGACCCCGGGCAGTCCACACAGCCCCCCGGCAGGCCGGCACAGCCCCCCGGCAGGCCGGCAGAGACCCCCGGAAGGCCCGAAATGACGGCGCATCATGATGCGCACACACCGCGCATCATGATGACGTCAGGCCGTCAATCAACTGAACTTCCGATTCCGATGCCGAATTCCGATATTGAAAAAATATCGGAAGTCGGTATCGGAATTCCGATACAGCAAGTATCGGCCGATACCCGATACTTGCGGTATCGGAATGCTCAACACTAATCATCACACATCATTTTTGTGTCAAGTGATTTGTTACCTTTCTAGTTGTGGGGGAATCCCGGACAGATGCGTTATAGATATTTCAAATCTACATCTGAGACTGAATGAATTAAGTAATGATATAGCTTGTGTTATATGTGGCATTACATTGTAAAGTTTCCTGAAAGCATTTGGCCAGAAAAAGGGCAAGACGTGGTTGCTCACATTATACAGTTATCTGCTCTTACAGTGAAATCCTGTGATTTTGAGTTTTCTTTGCAGAAATTGATTTTGATAAGTCTAAAGAACTACGGAATTCTGTGAAGGACACTACATTCTGATGGGAGGGGGAAGGATGGAGCTGCGCGGTTTCTTCTCTCCCCTTCTCTCGCTCCCCTCGTCTTATCTCTGCTGAGTGTCTAATAAGAGGATTCACAGAGCTGCGCTCAGTTTCTCTGTGGTTCTGAAATGCTCACTATAAGATTTGTACATTTTAAGCAACAGTACTTAATTGAAGTGGAATGAAATTTTGTAAGCTGAAGTTGAAAGTAAAATATGGTGCCTAATTTAATTGTAAGTGATTGTTTGGTCATTGTAAGTGATTGTTTGGTCATTAATGTGTTTTGAACCTGCTTCTAGTTGTGTGATTGATTTGTATAGCAAATTGTGGATCAACAAAGGAGGTAGCCAACTGTATGGTTGATAAAGTAGGTCAGAGGCCTATCACACCTGGGCCTTCTTACTTTAGTCAGCGGGTTTTTTTGTTGTGGGTGAGAGGCGAGGGCAAGGAGCCCTCTGGATATACCTTGGCAGGCTCACTCTGACTTGCTATGTGTGGGCTGTAAGACAGAAGTCCAGACACACAGAAGGGTATTTCAGAAGCAAGATGAGCTGTCTAAGTTGAAGTAGCCTTCCCACAATCCATGGAGCTGGGCTGGAAGGAGAAATGCCTATTCCTATTCTACCCAGCTGATCTAACGGGTGAGAGGCAGAGAGCTTTCTCGTTACATCCTGTAGGTCTACCAGGTGAGAGGCAAGGAGCCTTCCCGCTACACCTTGGCAGGCTCTCTCTGACATACTAAGTGTGGCCTGTAAGACAGAGGTCCAGCCACACTGGGAGGGCATTTCAGAAGAAAGGTGAGCTGTCGGCAGAAAAAGGTTGAAGCCATGGCAACTTTTTCTGTGTACAGTCGGTGCCCCCAATGGGATCCAAGACGGCTATGCAAATTGTAAAAGACAGAGGAGAAAGGAAGTAGTGAAACAAGTGGGACAAATATTGAAAAAGGCAAAAATACCAGAGTGTGAATGTTTGGATGTACAAAAAGGCACAGACAAGGGAAGAAAATAGCAAGTGAATAAATGATGCTTGTGAATGTACAGCAGTATGAAAGGTGTATTATGAATGTTTTGATTGACAAAAGTTAACCAGAGACTCGGACAAAACAGATGGACTTGTAAACACTGTGATCAGACTCAGACAAACCCAGACTGAATAGCTACTTGTGTGACCTGTGCTACTGACCTAAGCAAATTGCACTAAATCCTATCCAGACAAGATCATAAGAAGCTGACATAATAGTGTGGTTGGTAGATAGTGGGGACATTGGCCTTTGAGGAGTAAGCTGACAGTAGACATCAGACGACCAACCACATCAGGACCTAGAAGGGCGACTAGAATAAGAAAGATGCAGGTGTATTATCCCTGGAGCCCCTCTGACCAGCTAGCTTTGTTGAAGCAGTTGCCTGACCCTGAAGACCAACCATTCCCATTTTACAGACACATAAAGAAAGTACAGCAGACATATAAGTGTACCTGGGTAGACCTGGAGAGGTTGGTGAGTTTAAAGGCAGGTGATGTACTAGGACATATAATTAAGACACACACAGATGTGGCAAAGAATCAGGCTTGGGGCATGGATGATAAATCTGCACGATCTGGGGAGACGTACTGTGAGTCACTAAGACAATGGGCTACAGTGGAACAATCAGAGCAGTCCGTACTCCTGACTAATGTGACACAGCAAAGAGAGAGTGTAGAGATGTACTTTGGATGGTTACAGCTGAAATGGGCAGACATGGGGTACATTTGCATAAACCCACTTGATGTTAGAATACTGGTGAATGCATTCATTGACGGTATGAACAAAGACTTACGAGATGCAGTACAGACAGCCAGACCTGAATGGAGATATGTAGATCCGAAAGACCTCCTTAAGGTGGCTAAAGTAGTTGAACAAGCAAGGACAATGAGACGACCTGTCATGTATGCTGGAACACAAGGGAAACAGTGGAGACGTAGCAAGGGACCTAAGGACAAAGAAACAGTGAGGTGCTGGAATTGTGGTGAGAATGGGCACTACGCCAGCCATTGCAAAAACTCTGTAAAGGAGAGTAAGCAGACCAATCTTTCACCTCCTTCGCATACAGACTAGGAAACTGGCAACCCAGTGACAAATGTGTACCCTGTTCTTGTCCCCTCCGGACCTGGTCCTGCCTTGATGACCACCATAACAATGCCGGGAGGGAAAGAGGCAGAATTTTTGATTGACACTGGGGCAGCCGGGACTGTGGTACACAGAGATTTGATAATGCCAGACATGATTACTAATGAGATTGTGGAATGTGTGGGGGGAGAGGGGCAAGTGACAATACCCCTATGAATTTATTGGGAGCAGATGTGCTGAGTGCGATCCAGGCCACCATACAGTACTCTCCTGAGTGTATTACAGTCACAAGTCCCCTCTCAGATAAACATTTGTGTAAGATTGCGGCAATGGTGTATGGGTCACCCTCCCAGGGCTGTGGGGTACTCGGTACCGGGCCGGTGTCAGGGGGATGTGTCACAGCAGCGGTGACCTGGTCCGTGGCCCTGGGCGCCCAAGCAATGGGGAGATGTAGTTAATGGTAGAATAGTTTGTGACGCCACCTGTGGTGTTTGGCAAATATGGTGTTAGGCCAACGCTGCATACAGATGGGACTGACGGTATGTGCAGCTTAGATGTTAAAGCTCCCCACAGGTGGAGCTGTAGCCCCAGGGCAGTGTAAATGTAGTTGGCATGGGGATGCAGCAGTGCCGAAAGCGTAGGGAACAGACAAGACACAGCGGTTGTAGTTTCTGTACCTTTACTGAGTATATGCAGTCCAGAGTCCTGATTACAGATGGTATTGGAGCAGGTTAGCCTGGAAGCAGATCAGGATTCTCTCTCAGCAGAAGGGCTGTGCAGTCTCCTTCCTAGCGCTTGTAGTGTGAAGCACTCCAGTACTTAGTTACTCTGAATTGCCTCTCTTCAGATGTTCCTAGAACTATACTTGTATGACAGACAGCTGTAGCCTCTCTCGGGGACTCCTCTCCTGAGTCCTGGCTCTCTATCCAATTGCTGTTGTGTCCCAAGTCTTTGCTGGGAGCAGGGCATTTACAGCCTCCTACTCCTCTGGTATCTGTGGCAGGACCGTTAGTATCCGTACCACCGTGGAGACCAGGCTCCAGTCTTTGCGCTCTAGCGGTGAGGGAGCTCTCCTCCCGGAGCTCAACCTCCACCCCGCTTCACACGTCTGCACACCTGGACCTCCTCACACTATCTGACTACTCCTTCCTCCTGACCCTCAGAGAGCACTCTGCTCCTCAATCCAGGTTCAGAGCTCCCCCTGCTGGGCCAGAGTGGAACTGTGTTGCATGCATTAGATTAACTGCTGGAGAGACCCATCACTGCTTCCAAGCCTGGCATTACCCTCCCCTGGAGGAAGGCAAAGCCAGTGTGGCGACCATACCCCTGGGGGCGTCACATGTATATGACAAAAGCGGTGAAACTAACACCTGACACCAAAATGCCTGAGGATGAAGAAATGGGATAGGTGCCAGACACTGTTTGGGCAAGGGGAAAAACTGATGTGGGTCGGTTGCCCATTCCCCCTGTCATGATTAAATTGAAAAAAAGGAACCACTCCTCCTTGTTTAAAGCAATACCCCTTGGGCCTAGCCAAATCAATGGCCCTGAGCAGAGATATTAGAGAGTACGTTAAGGCAGGAGTTCTAGTGCAAAGATCTTCCCCCTGCAACACCCCTGTGTGTCCCATTAGGGAAAAGGACTCAAGGGTTTGCTGACACTTACAGAAAGGTTCATGACTTAAGGGCTATTAATGATGATACAGTGAGTGTGACCTCTATCGTCCCTAACACACACACACAATACTGTCACAGATCCCAGTAATGTCAAAATGTTTCACAGTCATTGATTTAGCAGGTGCATTTTTCTCTGTACCCCTGCACCCTGACTGTCAGTATCTTTTTCCTTTACTCATAAAGGTGAACAATATTATTGGACAGTCCTCCCACAAAGGGGGAAAGAACTCCCCTGCCATCTATTCAGCAGCAATGGCAGGGATCCTTGAGTAGTGGCAATCACCTCATCCGCTGATTGTACTATTACAGTACGTGAATAACCTTTTGCTGTTCTGCCTGGATCAGAGGTCCTGCAGGGAAGCTACAGTTTCCTTGCTGTGTTTTTTTTATCAGGAAAGGGCTGCAAGGTCTCATGTGACAAATTACAGTATTACAAACAAAAGGTGACATTTTTGGGATATTGTATTGCCGAAGGTACCAGGCACCTGACAGGAAACAGGCAGTTCAAAATTTTCCCTCTACCCAGGTCACATCAGCATCTATGCACCTTTCCTAGGCTTAGTGACCTACAGTAGGCCTTGGATAAGGCCTGCTTCACAAATGTTGCAACCACTGCTTGTCATCAGACCCGTATGACGTCATACAAAATGCAATTGATTCCTTCCATTCTCTCAAACTGCTCATTGTGTCAGCCCCGGCCTTAAGGCCCCATCACACTAAGCGATCTCGGTAGCGAGATCGCTGCTGAGTCACAACTTTTGTGATGTAACAGCGATCTCACCAGCGAGATCGCTGTGTGTGACAGCGATCAGCGAGCGGCCCCCCTGCCGGTATCGCTGATCGCTGGAAGAAACCTCTGGACATTTCTTTAGTCGCTGGTCTCCCGCTGGCCAGCACGCATTGCTGTGTGTGACAGGCGGGAGACCAGCGATCAGGTGTAAAAAAATAATAAAAAAAATAAAAAATATAGTTATTCTCACCTTCCGACGTCCCGTTCAGCCATCCTGCCTCTCTCCACACTCCGGTCCCAGTGATCCTTTGCACGAATGACCGCGAGACTTTGTGATCCCGCGAGACCGTGACATCGCGCGGTCATTCTCACAAAGGCTTACTGGGACCGGAGAGTGGAGAGAGGCAGGATGGCTGAACGGGACGTCGGAAGGTGAGAATAACTATATTTTTTATTTTGATTCTATTTTTTACAGGGATGGCCAGCGATGCCGGGCGCTCGGCATCGCTGTGCTGATCGCTGGTGAAGCTGTCTGTGTGACAGCTCACCAGCGATCACATAGCGACTTACTAGCGATCCTGACACCTTGATATCGGTGTCGGGATCGCTGGTAAGTCGCTTAGTGTGACGGGGCCTTTAGGCATTCCAAATTACGACCAGCCACTTTTCTTGTTTTGCACAGAGCAGGGAGAACATGCTACCGCAGTACTGACACAAAAACATGGAGGGAAACAGAGACCAATAGCTTACTACTCAGCACAATTAGACCCAGTGATCAGAGAGTCACCTACGTGTGTCTGTGCAGTAGGAGCAGCTGCACTACTACTAGGCATGTGAGATCACACTGACGTTTCCTTTGACAATCTATTCCCCGCATGACATCCATGCCATACTCGTACAAGTTCAACCAAAACATCTGTCTATGGCCAGACAGCTCCGACTTGAGTGTGCTCTACTAATTCCAGAGTATGTTACCCTCAAAAGACGTAACGTTCTGAATCCAGCTACCCTCCTGCCTGTGGATTCAGAAAAGGGGGAATTGGTGACCGTATTAGCGAGTGAGGAAGGATACTTTGACATGACGCATGAACATGACTGCATAGAACTGATGAGTCAGGAGACAGTTGGTTTTGCACACGTTCATGAAAAACCTGTTCCTAATGCAGACTTTGAGTTTTTTTTGTAGATGGCTCCAGATACCACCAGGATGGACGATTCTACACTGGATATGCAGTAGTATCCTCACATGAGGTAATCCGAGCGGAACCACTCTCTCCTCACATGTCGGCACAGGAGGCAGAGTTGAAGGCACTCACTGAGGCGTGTAGAGCCACTGTAGGTAAAGTCGCTAATATTTAAACTGCTTCGAATTATGCATGGGGAATAGCCCATGATTATGGCCCTATTTGGAGAAGCAGAGCGTTCCTTACAGCAGCCAGCAAGCCCATTAAAAATTCAGAGCTGGGGAAACAATTGATGGAGGCATTGATGTTACCAGTCCAGGTTGGCATTGTCAAGGTAAAAGCACACACAAAGGTGACTCCGTGGAGGTAGAGGGCAACAGAAGGGCGAACGAGGCTGCTAAAGTAGCACAAAGCGGCCTAGAGAGCGCAGTGGATGGTGGGGAGTCAGCGTATTCCAGCCACATTGGGTCTAGATGTCCTGAAATCCCTCCGGCAAAAGGCTGCCCAAAAAGAGAAGGTACACTGGGAAAGACTGGGAGCTGAGCTGAACTCAAATGGAGTATGGGAGAATAAGGATAAATTGTGCCCACCAAAGTCCCTGTTCCCAATCATGGCGCAAGCAGCACATGGCCCCACTCACACCTCAAAAAGTCACGTGTGCCATGGTAGATGCCGTCTGGATCGCTCCTGGTTTCAGTTATGCAGCCGCGAAACTTGTACAATCATGCCTCATTTGTGCACAGCACAACCCAGGTAAATCAGTAAAAGTCCCTAAGAAAGTGACACCTAGGCCTCTCTACACCTTTCAGAGACTGCAGATTGACGACATACAGCTACCAAGGTAGGAGTGTATGCAAATATCCTAGTATGTGTAGATCTCTTCTCTGGTTGGCCGGAAGCCTATCCGGTAAAATGTGCAAATGCTAAAACGACTACAGACAAACTGATGAAAGAACTGATCTGCAGGTATGGTGTCCCAGAAACCATAGAAACAGATAGGGGTACACACTTCACGGGAGAAATAATGAGGGAAGTTATGCAGGCTCTGGGTGTACAGTAAGCATTTCATACACCATACTTCATACAAGGTAGTGGGAAAGTGGAAAGACTAAATGGGACACTTAAACTGAAAATTCAAAAGGCCATGCCAGACACAGGAAAGAGCTGGGTAGAGTGCTTGCCTCTTGCACTCTTTCCAGACACACTCCAAATAGAAAGACAGGCTTGCCTCCCTTTGAAGTCCTGTTTGGTAGTGCACCAAAGACTGGTCTGTACTTCCCACTGGTGCTACAAATGCAACACGTCTCTATGACAGCCTACGTCCAGGCCTTGCAGGAAAACATTAATGTGGTGCATAAACCTGTGTTCTCATACATTTCAGATCCTAATGCCAGTGCAGATATGCATCAGCTGAATCCAGGTGATTGGGTGGTTATATGCAGACACGTGAGAAGGAGCCTGGACCCACGCTTTGACGGCCCCTTCCAAGTCCAGCTGACCACATCCACCTCAGTAAAACTTGAGAGAAAACCCACCTGGATCCACGCCAGTCGCTGCAAGAAGGTCCTTTCACCAGTAGAATGACTGTACTCCTCATCACCTTGCTGGCAGTGACAGGGTTACTGCACTCTACAGAGACACAGGATAAACTCTTAAATGCTGACTGGGACAACAAACTTATTCGGCATCATGCTCTTCTTATAAAGGACATGGAAGGACAGAAACCGAAGGACTGTTGGATCTGTACACACAGCCCTGTATCTGCGAGGACTATGCCGTACTTAGCCTTACCTCTGGAGCCATGGGAGGTATTAACCCCACACTGCATACACAATGAGACTTGGACTCAATCTAGGTTTTGGGGAAAAGATGTGCCCCGTGATATATCTGCCTCATTGGCTATAATCAGATGGGCCGCTAATCCCCGATTTTAGTTCAATATAACGCGGCCTAAGGTACAAATGTGGTGGCGGAAATATGACTCAGATGTCGGAAATATGGTCGCCAGGAGGAGGACTGAAATTCCTCACTCAGACCCTATTTCCAATGATGAACTGTGGTTCAGTCTTCAACACACTGGAGCAAATACCTGTGGTGAGGACAAAATTTCTTCCGCATATACACTCGCGATCAAACACAGGTTAATGATACAGTGTACCAAGATGGTGTTGAAGGCTGTAAATCATCTATGGGTAAAACAATAAGGAAAGATAAGGGTAAATGTACATCTGGTATAAGTGGAAAACAAATGAATAATACTTGGTGTGCCCATAAGCCTATGTCTGGACTTTTGAGTTTATACCAATGTATACAGACCCCTGGTCACGTTTGTGTTCTCCCAGAAGGAGTATTCTTGGTTTGTGGACATTGTGCCTACAGGTGGGTGAGCCCAGACATAAGAGGAGTTTGCACTCTTTCCAAACTGACACCAGACACTTTCATAGTTCCTCATAGTAAAATAGACACAGCAGTAGAGTTGAGCGACTTTTGGTTTTTTAGGGTCGCGTTTCGTTTCGTGAAACCCGACTTTTCCAAAAGTCGGGTCGAGCAAGATCGTCCGATTATAGGGAAAAGTCGGGGTCGTCCCGAAACACGAAACCCAATGTAAGTCAATGGGGAATAAAAGTCGGCAGTGAGAGGAGGACAGGAAACACACCTACAGTGCCCATTTGAATGCCAAAAGCATCAATTCTTCTTACTTAAGCTTGTCAACCTTAATTAACTTCATAATACAAGTTACGCACTGAAAAATGGGGGTTATTTGGCTAAAGTTGTGGGGGGGGGGAGGGCTGGCTGCAGGTTTTCATGTGCCCTGGGCGAAAGAGCGCCCCTTTAACACATACCACAACTCATCATGCTCTGATACGGCAGATAAATAGCGGTATAGTACAAAGAAAAATACCTCACTTTTTACATCTCATGACGAGGCCCATCTATTTCTCCATACAGAATCATTGGTCCCATATAATGTTTGAAACAGTATATGATGAGCTCCACATAATGCTACAGTATATGTTGGTCCCCATGGATGAAGCTCCACTGTCTTATGGGCCCAAATAATGCTCCAAACATAATGGGCCCCATTTCTAATGCTCTAGTGTATAATGGGCCCTGTAAATGCTGCTCCAGTGTCTGATGTCCACCTTTGGAATGTTCCAGTGTATGGTGGGCCCCATCTATCATTCTCCAGAGTATAGTGCTCCCCAAAAATTGCTGTCCCAACATTGAAAACAATCAAATAAGTCTCCTCGCTAGGGAATCCCTGTACTTGTCTGGACAGGTGCTGTAGCTTGCTTAACAGCTCGCCAGCCGTTCTCACGCCCAGTATGGATTGCACGTGATTGCACAAAGGTTAGAAAGGGTACCGTATCCCTGGATAACATGTATGGATAGCGTACACATTCAAAATATATGTCTCAGGAGGCAGGCTCAGACGGTGTCAGGCCCAGTATGGATTGCACGTGATTGCACAAAGGTTAGAAAGGGTACCGTATCCCCGGATAACATGTATGGATAGCGTACACATTCAAAATATATGTCTATACAGCATGAGGCAGGCTCAGACGGTGTTAGGCCCAGTATGGATTGCACGTGATTGCACAAAGGTTAGAAAGGGTACCGTATCCCTGGATAACATGTATGGATAGCGTACACATTCAAAATATATGTCTATACAGCATGAGGCAGGCTCAGACGGTGTTAGGCCCAGTATGGATTGCACGTGATTGCACAAAGGTTAGAAAGGGTACCGTATCCCCGGATAACATGTATGGATAGCGTACACATTCAAAATATATGTCTATACAGCATGAGGCAAGCTCAGACAGTGTTAGGCCCAGTATGGATTGCACGTGATTGCACAAAGGTTAGAAAGGGTACCGTATCCCTGGATAACATGTATGGATAGCGTACACATTCAAAATATATGTCTATACAGCATGAGGCAGGCTCAGATGGTGTTAGGCCCAGTATGGATTGCACGTGATTGCACAAAGGTTAGAAAGGGTACCGTATCCCTGGATAACATGTATGGATAGCGTACACATTCAAAATATATGTCTATACAGCATGAGGCAGGCTCAGACGGTGTTAGGCCCAGTATGGATTGCACGTGATTGCACAAAGGTTAGAAAGGGTACCGTATCCCTGGATAACATGTATGGATAGCGTACACATTCAAAATATATGTCTCAGGAGGCAGGCTCAGACGGTGTTAGGCCCAGTATGGATTGCACGTGATTGCACAAAGGTTAGAAAGGGTACCGTATCCCTGGATAACATGTATGGATAGCGTACACATTCAAAATATATGTCTATACAGCATGAGGCAGGCGCAGACGGTGTTAGGCCCAGTATGGATTGCACGTGATTGCACAAAGGTTAGAAAGGGTACCGTATCCCTGGATAACATGTATGGATAGCGTACACATTCAAAATATATGTCTCAGGAGGCAGGCTCAGACGGTGTTAGGCCCAGTATGGATTGCACGTGATTGCACAAAGGTTAGAAAGGGTACCGTATCCCTGGATAACATGTATGGATAGCGTACACATTCAAAATATATGTCTATACAGCATGAGGCAGGCTCAGACGGTGTTAGGCCCAGTATGGATTGCACGTGATTGCACAAAGGTTAGAAAGGGTACCGTATCCCCGGATAACATGTATGGATAGCGTACACATTCAAAATATATGTCTCAGGAGGCAGGCTCAGACGGTGTCAGGCACAGTATGGATTTGACGGCCCAGATTACACAGCGGAGGAGCAGGGAGAGGTAAAGATTGCAAATGCTGGGGCCCTGCCCAAGCAAGGGGGGCCCACTCGTGGGCGTCGGTACTGGCACTGGGCCCCTCATAGTACAGCGGTGTGTCTGACGGCGGGTGTGCACCACCACCGTCAGAGACACTTGATTGCACTATGAGGGACCCTGTGCCAGTGCCCGCGCCCAAGAGTCGGCCTACCCACCTGTCCAGGGCAACGGCACTCGCACGGTGTCGTGCGGTAGGTGGTGACCCCGGCCATGGGGGGGGAGGCAGCACAGTTAGGGAGTTTTAGAAAGTGGCATATGTTGATGTTGGACATTCAGCTGATGCAAAAGGCGAAATAGGTGAAGTACCAGGAAGAGGTGGACCAAAGCAAGCCATTTTTCTGTCACCCTATGTGTCATCAGGGGAAGGTGGGACAAAATCCTTGGAAACCCATGCGTGGTTCATTTTAATGAAGGTTAGATAATCCACATTTTGGGTTGACAGACGGGTCCTTTTTTCTGTCAGGATTGATCCAGCTGCACTGAAGACTCTTTCCGATAGCACACTTGCAGCTGGGCAAGCGAGCTCCTGTAAGGCATATTGGGCCAATTCAGGCCAGGTGTCCAGTTTAGCGGCCCAATAGTCAAAGGGGAATGACCTGTGTGGGAGAACATCGATATGGGAGGAAAAGTAGTTAGTAACCATAGTTGACAACTGCTGTCTCCTGTCACTTTCCATCGATGCAGTATTACCAGTTGTGTGAGCGGTATTTGAAAAATCAGTCCACAACATTGTCATGAAACCCCTGTCTCCAACGCCACTTCTGCTGTGTGCACCACGAACACAACTGCCAAGCTGCCCCCGGCCCGTACGGCTCGTGTGAGAACCATCACCGCTGCTGTGTGCTGGGAATGCCTCAAGCAACCGATTTACCAGAGTTGCTTGTTTATTAGCCAATATTAGGTCAAGGTTCTCCTGTGGCATGATGTTTTGTAATTTGCCTTTATAGCGTGGATCCAGGATGCTGGCCAACCAGTAGTCGTCATCGTTCATCATTTTGGCAATGCGGGGGTCCCTTTTTAGGATCCGCAAGGCATAATCTGACATGTGGGCCAATGTTCCCGGTGTCAATGATGCACTGCGAGTGCTGGGTGGAGGAGCACTTTCTGGCAAATCCACATCCCTCCAGTCACGCACAAACCCTGTACCAGACCTTGCCACGCCAACATTTTCACTTGCCCCACGAGATGCATCCTCCTCCCCTAAGTAATCATCCCCATCATCCTCCTCCTCCTCCTCTTCTTCCTCCACCTCGTCCAGGAGAGGTCCCTGAGCAGACAATGGCTGAATGTCATCAAGGATTCCCTCCTCCTCTTCCTCCTCATCAACATTGGCTGCAGTCGCCTGCTCCTTAAGGTGCGTCAAAGTTTGCATGAGCAGACGCATAAGTGGGATGCTCATGCTTAGGATGGCGTCGTCTGCGCTTACCAGCCGTGTGCATTCCTCAAAACACTGAAGGACTTTACAAAGGTCTTTCAGCTTCGACCACTGCACGCCTGTCAACTCCATGTCTGCTCTCAAAGTGCCTGGCCGTGTATCCTCCCACAAATGCATTATGGCCTGCCTCTGCTCGCACAGCCGCTCCACCATGTGCAGGGTGGAGTTCCACCTTGTTGCAATGTCGATAATGAGGCGGTGGTTGGGAAGGTGGAGCAATCGCTGCAGCTTCTGCATACGAACGGAGTGTACAGGCGACCGGCGGATGTGCGCGCACAGTCTTCGCACATTCTGGAGCAGGGCTGTTAACTCCGGATAATTTTTGAGGAAGCACTGCACCACCAGGTTCAAGGTGTGAGCCAAGCAAGGTATGTGGCTGAGTTTTGAAAGGGCTATGGCTGCCACAAAATTACGGCCGTTATCACTAACTACCTTGCCTGCCTCAAGATGTACACTGCCCAGCCATGACTCAGTTTGTCGCTTCAAGTACTCGGCCAGCACCTCGGCGGTGTGTCTGTCGCCCAAACACATCATCTGCAACACAGCCTGCTGACGCTTTCCACTAGCTGCTCGATAGGGGGACACATCGTGTGCAACAGTGGCAGCTGCAGATGGAGTGCTCGTACGACTGCGCTCTGTGGACGAGCTTTCGCTTCTGGAGGAGGAGGAGGAGGAGGAGGGTGGAACGCCTACAGCCAACTGTTTCCTATACCGTGGGCTAGGCAGCACTGTCCCACCCCCGCTGTCCCCTGTGGACCCTGCATCCACCACATTAACCCAGTGCGCAGTGATGGACACGTAACGGCCCTGGCCATGCCGACTGGACCATGCATCAGTTGTGAGGTGCACCTTTCCGCTCACTGACTGCTTGAGTGCATGGACAATGCGGTCTTTCACATGATGGTGGAGGGCTGGGATGGCTTTGCGAGAGAAGAAGTGGCGACTGGGTAGGTCATAGCGTGGTACTGCATAGGCCATGAGTTCGCGGAAAGCTGTGCTTTCCACCAACCGAAAGGGCATCATCTCAAACGAGATTAGTTTGGCAATGTGGGCGTTCAAACCCAGTGTACGCGGATGAGAGACTGAGTACTTTCTTGACCTACTCATAGTGTCTGGGAGGGTGAGCTGGCCTTGAGAGCTGCATATGGTGGAAGTAGCGGTGGACAGGGCGGACTGAGAGAGGGATGATGATGGTGATGGAGTTGGTGTTCTTTCTGATGGCCTAGAATCAGTCTTTCGTTGATATAACAGTGGGATTCCCTGACTGCTGTGGTCTTGCAACGACACCTCAACATTTGCTGCTGTGCTAACCGGTGGGCTTACAGTGGGGGAAACAATGTAGCGTTGCTGACTACCTTCGTTGTGATCAGTTGCACATGTGGCACTTGAGGTTTGGTGTTGTGTCCACGCTTGCAAGTGCATGCTGGTTAAATGTCTAAGCATGCAACTGGTATTCAAATTTTTCAGATTTTTCCCTCGGCTAAAGGTCTTTGCGCACTTCTAAGGCCTCTTTCACACATCAGGTTTTCGGTGTCAGGCGCGATCCGGCGCTTTTGACTAAAACCGGATCCGGTGAAATGCAATGCCGGATCCGGTTTCCCCCCCATTGACTTGCATTAGAGCCGGATCGAGCCGGATGGCCATGCGTTTCATCCGATTTTCGCCGGATCCGGCAATGTGACGCGATCCGGCGTCTGGAAAAAACGGCTACTGTAACGTTTTTTGTTTCCGGGGAAAAAGCCGGACACGCCGGATCCGGCGTGTCCGGCTTTTTCATACAATGAAAGCCTATGAGCGCCGCAATGCGCCGGATCCGGTTTCTTTGGTCTGAGCATGCTCAGTAGCTCTGCCCACAGGACATATATAAAAGCAAGACAGTGGGACCCTCAGCCACACCCAACATGCCACCCAAGCCAAGAACCAGGAGCAGGAGAAGGCAGCAGACATCTGCAGCAGCAGCACCATCAGCACCACCCCAAATGGAGCAGCATGCTGAACAACGGGAGGGGAGTCCAGCAGCAGATGAGAGACGGTAATTATCAAATCCCCCATTCCTCCAAACTAGGGCTATGGAATATCAAGATATTCATTGGCCCTTTGTTTCTCTTTATTCAACAGCCGCCCAATAGATGCAGCAGCAGCAATGGCAGCAGCAGAAACACCACCCACAGCCATGGAGTCTGGCCATGAGGAAGACAGCACATCTTCTGGGAGCCCTCCCTCGCATCGTCAGCGTTTGACGGTAAGTTTTTATTTCCAAAATCCATCATCTCTGTAATATATGTGTATTCATTGCCTTTTATTTCAAAACAGGAATCACAAGATGAAGAGGAGCTCCCAGAAGAAGAAGGAAGGGGTGGACAGACACTTGGAGTGGGCTCACAATTGGTAAGTTTTTTGCATCAAACGCAGAAACACAACATCACACTACACACAACACATAGAAAACAATGTTCTGCAGACCACACACAGCAAACAAATGCCTACATCCAAAGACATAACATTTTTTGTTTTCTTCTCTAGTCTTCCCAATCTGGTGCTCGGCCAAGAGGTCCTCGCAGTGCCTCCCAGGGTCGTCGGCGACAGCAACGCGGCGGTCACCAGCGTGTAAGTATAAATATTTTTGCTTTTTTTTTGCACTTTTTATTTCATTTCTTTTGTGGAGGCTAATTATGTTATTTTTGTCTTTTTCTTTAACAGCCTTCACAGCGTGCTCCCGACTCTGACGGTGAGGATGGAGGGATTGATGTGGACCGCCTCATCGATCTCGTCAGAGAAAGGGAGCCGCTCTGGAATATGGCTGACCGCCGCCACGCTGACCTGATCGTTACCCGACGACTCTGGGAGGAAATCTGTTCGCTCCTTGTGGACCGCTGGGAGGACCTCGAAGCTCGGGCCCAGATTAAAGAGCGTAAGTATATACAGTACCGGTTGCTTGATTTAAACCAGTGTTTCCCGAACTCCAGTCCTCGTGGTCCCCACGGATCATGTGTTCAGGATTTCTATTTACTTTGGAAATCCTGAAAACATGACCCCTGGGGACCATGAGGACTGGAGTTTGGGAAACACTGATGTTGTATACTAACCACTTTGTCCTTTCTCATTTCAGGGGAGAGAATTGTGAAGCGGTGGAGGTCTGTGAGGGATCGTTTCAAGAAGGAGTTCAATAAAGAGATGCGGGCCCCGAGTGGATCTGGAGGACGCAGGAGCAAGTACAAGTACGCACGAGCCCTGTCGTTCCTCCGGGAGACAATGCTCACCAGAAGGTAAATATTACACACCACATGTGACAAAAAAATGTTTAGATGTAACTTTTTTTTTTCAGCCAGGGCCATACCATGTCACTATTTTAATGGTTTTTTTTATTCTTTATTCCACAGCACGGTGAGCAGCACTCGGGAGCCTGCACGATTGGACCCTTCTGAGGCGATCCCTGAGGAGACCGGCACCGAGGGACACTTCGACCGCCCCGGTACATCTGCACCTTCCCAGCCTTCCCACACATTCGACCCATCTGTCCCATCCACCAGCACAGGAGCATCGTGGCCGCCTACATTACATGAAGCTGCTGGTGAGGAGATCGCTTTCCCTTTACCCCACCCTTCTGCCACTGCCACCTCTAGTACACCTGCGGGTACTGGGCGGCAGCGGCAGAGGGGTCAGGAAAAGAGTTGTGCGCCAGAGTTCTTGAATCTGAATGCATCTTTCCAGAACTGTCTAAAAGTCTTGTCAGAGCAAATCTCCGCAGGCTTTCAGCAGATCAACTCCAGCATTCTGGAGGTGAAGACACTTCTGCAAACCATGCATTCAGAAGCAAGATCTTCGCCAAACCACACCTTTTTCAGGTCTGTTGTGGAGCGCATGGCAACACTATCTCCTACCCAGCAGATGCATGTAATGCATTCGTGCCACGGTGCTCTACAGCAGGTTACCTCCCAACCTCCACCTGCACCCCCTCCAGCCACTTTCCATCCTCCCCCTCCTATAACATCTGCACCCCCTCCAGCCACTTTCCATCCTCCCTCTCCTATTACATCTGCACCCCCTCCAGCCACTTTCCATCCTCCCCCTCCTATTACATACCAGCAACCTCCCCAGTACCAGCAACCTCCCCAGTACCAGCAACCTCCCCAGTACCAGACATCTCCCCACTTCCAGCAACCTGCCCCGTATCAAACTCCTTCCCCGTACCAAACTCCTTCCCCGTACCAAACTCCTTCCCCATACAACTTTCCATCAACATCATCTGCTCCTACAGTCCCTGCCCAACCCTCCACTCCACCGCCCACCACCTCTTCTGCCTCCCACATGTCCACCCATTCTGTAGCTTTTTCCACACCATCACCTCTAACTGTTCCTTCCCCACCACGATCCCAGTCCTCTCTCCACACTCCCATTGTCGAAGTGTCTCGCAGCCCCTCCAGCAGTATTTCCACCCCATACTACACAGATTTATGATGTGTTTTGTAATAAAAATGCCCAGTTGGTTTCAAACCTTTATTAAAAAAGTTTTTTTAACTTTAAAAAACAGTTTACAAAAAAAAAATATTTTAAATAAAAGTTAAATTATTGTTTACACTGGTTGTCTGTCATTTCTTTCTGCGGCGAAATATATTTAAAAAAAAGGTTAAATACAGGGTATTTAAAAGGTAAAAAGGTATTCAAAACCAGGTATATAACTGTGGGTAAATTTTAGCTTTTTGCCACAGTTGTGTTCCTGGTTGTGTTTGAAGCAAAGTATTTCACCTAAAAAGTTGTGTTTATTGTTGGTGATTTCCTAACAATGTACACAACTTTTGTTAAAAGGTGAAATACTTTGCATAAAACACAACCAGGTACACACCTGTGGCCTAAAGCTAAAAATAGAGACCATGACAAGATAGCCAACTTTGGTTGGCAAAGGTATATACTGTTGGTACAGAAGGTACACAAGTTTGGTTAGGGCACAAATCTTTCACACTCTGTCATCCTGCCAGTGTACTCTGCCTTGAGGTGACATAAAGTATAGTGCAAAATTGTCCCTCATTACTGAAACCGTCACAGAACTTCTAGTGGTAATGTCATGGTAATCTTGCAAGGTGGTTTCTTCAGAGGTGTCCTCAATGGAAATGGGTTCCTTGCAGATAACAAAATTGTGGAGTACCACGCAAGCTTTGATCACCTCGTCCACAGTTTCTGTCTTGAGGTTGATCGCAGTCAATAGGACCCGCCATTTGGCTGTCAGAATACCAAAGGTACATTCAACCATTCTTCTTGCTCTTGTGAGGCGGTAATTAAAAATGCGTTTTGGTCTTGTCAATCCTCTGCTAGAGTACGGTTTCAAAAGGTGTTCTGAAAGCTGGAAGGCTTCATCCCCTACACAGACAAATGGCATAGGTGGACCAGATGTTTGCGGCAGCGGTCTAGGTGGTGGGAACTGGAAGGTGTTTCCATACAGTTTACGCCCCATGGCAGACAGTTTGAAAACTTGAGAGTCATTGGAGCGGCCATAGGCCCCAATATCAACCGCAATAAATTTGTATTCCGCGTCAGCGATGGCCATGAGGACAATTGAAAAATATTTCTTGTAATTGAAATATTCCGATCCCGATCCAGCTGGCTTTACAATGCGGATATGTTTCCCGTCCACAGCGCCCAAGCAGTTGGAAAACTGACATATCTGTTGAAACTTGTCAGCAATTTCAATCCACCTCTCTGTTGTGGGCTCTGGTAAAAACTCTTCAGCTAAGGAGTCCCACAGTGCACGGCATGTGTACTTCACAATTCCAGATATGGTGGAAATCCCGAGTCTGTACTGGAAATGCAGTGACGAAAGGGATTCTCCAGTTGCAAGAAATCTGTGGGGAATTAAAAAACAATAAATTAGTTTTAAATCACAGCATTACATACCAAAACTGAGCTATAACACTTGGAGATACAAACTACCACCAACAAGATTGCAGTGAAAGTGTGCTCTGATGCGATCACATACAATAAATGTGGCTTACCTTAAAGTCACCATCAGACGCTCTGCGGGTGAAACAGAGAAGCGGCAATAGGTGTCCGCTTTTCTTATGAGGTGTGCAATGCGCTCCACCAAGTAATCAAAATTCTCCATTTTCATCCTAACATATCCAAAAAATGTATCCGGGTTTCGTCGAAGGTCCATGCAGAGTGTAGAATAGACCCCACGCGTCATTCTCTTGGCTGTGATGGGGTGGATCCACAAACGTCGTCTACGATGCCTGATGTGCTGCTGTCTCGCTCTCTCCTTCTCCAGAACAATCACCCTCAAACGATTCGCCTCCGCTATAAAATCCGCCAAATTCTTCAAAATATTTCCAATGACAACATCCATCTTCGCCAGTAACTTGCTCTTCTCTCCAACCTGCACTTTCTCCTCTACAACCTGTCAAAGAAGGGCTGTAGGAACATGCTATATATAGTTTTCCAGTAGCTAATCCCGTTCGGAAGGCCACAAGGGTCAATTTTAAAAACCGGATCCGGCGTAATCCGTCGAAAAACGGATAGAAAAACGGATGAACCGGATGAGACGGATCCGGTTTTGTCTGTCAAGAAAAAGACGGATCCGGCAGAAAACCGGATCCGTCACATCCGGTTTTACTAAACATTTGCCGGATCCGGCGTTCCGGCACGACGCCGGATCGCGCCTGACGCCGAAAACCTGATGTGTGAAAGTAGCCTTACAGATAACCTTGGCCTGATCATGAGGATTTTGTTCAAAAAAGTGCCACACTGCACTCTTCCTACTTTGGCAGACATTTTGCGGCCTAGCACGCTGTGATCTTTTGACCCTCTGGACCAGCTGTCCAGCAACTCTTTTGATGTTTGGAACCTGTCTTTGGAGTGCTCCAGGCCTGCCAGATAACAGCTGTTGCGATGTCGATGTCTGCTGTGGATGCTCCTCATCTCAGCTATTGGAAGCAGCACCCTCTTCCCCCAATGGATGCCAATCTGGGTCAACAACTGGGTCATCCATCACCTCCTCTTCTATGTCATGTGCACCTTTCTCTGTGTCACCGTGTATGGTGGTATAGTGTGCGGGAAGGGGCACCTGAGTCTCATCAGGGTCAAAATCTGGCTCTGTACACTGCGAGGACAATGTAGTGCTCTGAGTGAATGTACCAGCAGAATCATCCATCAGCGGCTGTGCATCAGTGCACTCCATGTCAGATTCATCTTGGCCTGGGTAATTCACCATTTCACTTGATAATCCAGGCATGGTATGTGAAAACAGCTCCATGGAGTAATCAGTAGTATGGCCTGCGTCATCCTTCAATCTTGGTTGGGGTGAAGGACACAAGGAAAGGTGTGGTTCATGAACATGAGCCTCCAATGACGACTCAGTGCTTTTACTTTTTACAACTGAAGAAGAGGAGGCGATAGAGCTGGAGGCTGAGTCAGCAATGTAAGACAAAACTTTTTCCTGATGCTCTGCCTTTAAAAGCGGTTTGCCAACTCCTAGAAAACTAAGCGTTCGAGGCCTTATGTAGCCAGACGATGACGCAGGGTCAGCACCTCCTGCATTCGGTCCTATTTTGCTCTTGCCACTACCATCAGATCCACCACCAACACCATCATTACCAGCTGCCAACCCCCGCCCAATTCCATGGCCTCTTCCACCAGCCTTCCTCATTTTTGGTAGAAATGTAGACAAAATCCAACAAACTATATAGTAATGTAAAACAAGGTACAAGGTGTCTATAGGACAGGGGAGATTTAGAATTTCTGCACACACTTGTGGACAGTGGACACTTTTGGATTGTGTGAGGCCCACTGATATCTGAGCGCTATGTGACACGCTCGATGGCACAGCTGCCTGTGCCCAAAGTGACGAGAGGATAATGGAGATTTTGAATCTCTGCGCACACTTTTGGACACTGGACACTTGTGGATTGTGTGAGGCCCACTGATATCTGAGCGCTATGTGACAGGCTCGATGGCACAGCTGCCTGTGACCAAAGTGACGAGAGGATAATGGAGATTTTGAATCTCTGCGCACACTTTTGGACACTGGACACTTGTGGATTGTGTGAGGCCCACTGATATCTGAGCGCAATGTGACACGCTCGATGGCACAGCTGCCTGTGACCAAAGTGACGAGAGGATAATGGAGATTTTGAATCTCTGCGCACACTTTTGGACACTGGACACTTGTGGATTGTGTGAGGCCCACTGATATCTGAGCGCTATGTGACACACTCGATGGCACAGCTGCCTGTGACCAAAGTGACGAGAGGATAATGGAGATTTTGAATCTCTGCGCACACTTTTGGACACTGGACACTTGTGGATTGTGTGAGGCCCACTGATATCTGAGCGCTATGTGACAGGCTCGATGGCACAGCTGCCTGTGACAAAAGTGACGAGAGGATAATGGAGATTCTGAATCTCTGCGCACACTTTTGGACACTGGACACTTGTGGATTGTGTGAGGCCCACTGATATCTGAGCGCTATGTGACACGCTCGATGGCACAGCTGCCTGTGACCAAAGTGACGAGAGGATAATGGAGATTTTGAATCTCTGCGCACACTTTTGGACACTGGACACTTGTGGATTGTGTGAGGCCCACTGATATCTGAGCGCTATGTGACAGGCTCGATGGCACAGCTGCCTGTGACAAAAGTGACGAGAGGATAATGGAGATTTTGAATCTCTGCGCACACTTTTGGACACTGGACACTTGTGGATTGTGTGAGGCCCACTGATATCTGAGCGCTATGTGACAGGCTCGATGGCACAGCTGTGACCAAAGTGACGAGAGGATAATGGAGATTTTGAATCTCTGCGCACACTTTTGGACACTGGACACTTGTGGATTGTGTGAGGCCCACTGATATCTGAGCGCTATGTGACACGCTCGATGGCACAGCTGCCTGTGACCAAAGTGACGAGAGGATAATGGAGATTTTGAATCTCTGCGCATACTTTTGGACACTGGACACTTGTGGATTGTGTGAGGCCCACTGATATCTGAGCGCTATGTGACACGCTCGATGGCACAGCTGCCTGTGACCAAAGTGACGAGAGGATAATGGAGATTTTGAATCTCTGCGCACACTTTTGTACACTGGACACTTGTGGATTGTGTGAGGCCCACTGATATCTGAGCGCTATGTGACACGCTCGATGGCACAGCTGCCTGTGACCAAAGTGACGAGAGGATAATGGAGATTTTGAATCTCTGCGCACACTTTTGGACACTGGACACTTGTGGATTGTGTGAGGCCCACTGATATCTGAGCGCTATGTGACAGGCTCGATGGCACAGCTGCCTGTGACAAAAGTGACGAGAGGATAATGGAGATTTTGAATCTCTGCGCACACTTTTGGACACTGGACACTTGTGGATTGTGTGACGCCCACTGATATCTGAGCGCTATGTGACAGGCTCGATGGCACAGCTGTGACCAAAGTGACGAGAGGATAATGGAGATTTTGAATCTCTGCGCACACTTTTGGACACTGGACACTTGTGGATTGTGTGAGGCCCACTGATATCTGAGCGCTATGTGACACGCTCGATGGCACAGCTGCCTGTGACCAAAGTGACGAGAGGATAATGGAGATTTTGAATCTCTGCGCACACTTTTGGACACTGGACACTTGTGGATTGTGTGAGGCCCACTGATATCTGAGCGCTATGTGACACGCTCGATGGCACAGCTGCCTGTGACCAAAGTGACAAGAGGATAATGGAGATTTTGAATCTCTGCGCACACTTTTGGACACTGGACACTTGTGGATTGTGTGAGGCCCACTGATATCTGAGCGCTATGTGACACGCTCGATGGCACAGCTGCCTGTGACCAAAGTGACGAGAGGATAATGGAGATTTTGAATCTCTGCGCACACTTTTGGACACTGGACACTTGTGGATGGTGTGAGGCCCACTGATATCTGAGCGCTATGTGACACGCTCGATGGCACAGCTGTGACAAAAGTGACTAGAGGATAAGGGAGATTGGATTGCTTTTAAAAAAGCAGTTTGCGGAGCAGTGGGTAAACAGCAATGCCAGCGTGTCAGGAAGCCTTAAAAGGCAGCCCAACAACCAACACCACTGATACACCACAATATAGCCTCCCCTTGCACTGCACACACAGTGACTTGTGTGTTGTGCAGGCCAAATCGCTAGCAGCAGAAGCAGTTTTTTTGTCTTCTTCCCTGCCTAACGCTCTCCCTACAGAATCAGCAGCAACCTCTCCCTATACTAAGATCGGCAGAAGTAAGATGGCGGTCGGCGTGCACGCCCTTTTATACCCCCTGTGACGCCCACCAAAGCAAGCCAATCACTTGCATGCCCTTCTGAAAGATGGTGGTGACCCGTGCCTAGGTCATCACGTTGCCCACAGTGTCCGTGGATCCTGATTGGCTGAAAAAGAGCGCAAAACAAACTTTTGAAACGCGACTTTGGCGCGTAAGTCGCCGACCTCGTGGCCGACCTCATCCTAGGGTCGGGTTTCGTTTCATGAAACCCGACTTTGCCAAAAGTCGGCGACTTTTGAATTTTTTCGACCCGTTTCGCTCAACTCTACACAGCAGCAGTTCCAATTCATACCTTGTATAGAAGGGCTGCAGACAATAAGCCCCGGTCAAATGGTAGGCCGCATCTAGTAGAAATAGGGATAACAAATAAAATATTCAGTAGTATGCTAATATACCCCTTCATAACACAAATGTGGGATAAATTAGTGGAAGCTACCGACTACCTGGACGATCAGATTTTCCAGATTCTTGAAGTTCTTAATGAAACTAACACAATACAGAGACAATTAATCATAGTTACTAACCAACATACTATAGTACTAGATTACCTGACAGCAAAAGAAGGAGGAATGTGTCAAATAATTGGTCCCACCTGTTGTAATTATATCGACCCTGCTGGCAATCTCCAGATCAGGGCCAGTATAGACAAAATAGGTGAACTTAGAGACCAATTATTAAAACAACAATGTGCAAACAGAGACTCCTGGTGAGGTAACACATTCTCTTTCCTAAATCCAGCAAATTGGTTTAATGGCCTTGCAGGATGGATTTTTTTTGGCATTATATAGACTTGTATGCAAATTTTGTTGTTTTGCTTATTGCTTTATGTAGCCATAAAAGAGCTAATATATGTATTACTTAAGCTACTGGATAATGTATGCATAAAAAAAGAATCTAAGGCTGAACCTTCAGTAGTGTATCATAGACCCCAGGTAGCCATTGCTGATGGGGAAAGTGAGTGTCCACACTGAGTGGATGGGAGAAGCAGGTGGGAAGCCCCCTTATGGGTACTAGACCCATGAGACAGTAGCTCCTTTGTGGACATCAGCTGACCCTGTGGCAAAGGTTATACCATTTACAAAGGAGGGAAATTGATATAGAAGAGTTAATGGTTTGCTTTATATCCCTTTAATTACCTTTAAGACTTCAACTGCCTTTTGCCTATTATTGCTATGTGTTATTCTTATGTAGACTATTAGTCTGTCATATTTGTTCTCAACAACATGTTCTGGGTACATTATAAACAAGGTACAACCCTGAGGTGATGGTGGGGGCCAAATGAGCTCCATAGAGTCACATATTGTTGTAAATGGTATAAAAGTTTCCTTGTATTTCATTACGTTAGTAAAAGTGATTTGACCACGGCTTGTGTGTTGAGTCTCTTTGTCTCCAAACGCATGCAACAGAAGGGCGCAAAACCTCACAATCCGGACTCACTGGTGATCTGGCATACCTGACGCGTGGTCTGAACAAAAAGCAGCTACAACATATGTAAGGAAAGTAAGTGCAGAACTGCCTGTCTAGAAGCTCTACTTACATAGGCAACCCACCAAATGGAGACCCAACTTGAAGCCTTCACATTTGAAAAAAATTATTTGGAATTCTCGCTCAGTGTGTAACAAACTCTCCTTCATTCATGACTTTTTCCTTTCTAATTCTCTTAACCTTCTGGCTCTTACTGAAACCTGGATCCAGCAGTCAGACACTACCGCTGCTGCTGCTCTTTCATATGGTGGACTACACTCCTCTCATACCCCAAGATCAGACAATAGAGCAGGTGGAGGCGTTGGTCTGCTCCTATAACCAAAATGTATCTTTCAGGTTATCCCTCAAGTACCCTCACTTGTCTTCCCTTCTTTTGAGGTCCATGCCGTCAGACACTACACCCCCTTCTCCATGCGAGTGGCGGTGGTATATCGTCCTCCCGGCCCCTCCCATCAGTTCCTGGATCATTTTGCCACTTGGCTTCCACATTTTCTCTCCTGTGACATCCCTACCCTCATCATGGGCGATTTCAACATCCCCATTGCTCTTACCCTCTCCCCATCTGCTACTCATCTTTTATCTCTAACCTCCTCTTTTGGCCTTTCGCAGCTTACTAATTCTCCAACGCATAAAGACAGAAACTCCCTCGTCTTCTCTCGGCTTTGTGCAGTGGATGATTTTGCAAACTCCCCTCTCCCACTCTCTGACCACAACCTTCTTTCATTCTCTATCAAGAACTGCCAGGCTGCTCAGGTCACCCCCACTTTCCATATTTATAGAAACATACAGGCTATTAACACCCAGAAACTTATGAAGAACTTGCAGTCTTCATTGGCCCCTATCTGCTCCCTCTCATGTCCTGATTCTGCATTGAAGCATTACAATGAAACACTTCAAAGTGCCCTGGATGAATTTGCACCTCCTATATATAGAACACCACAACACAGATGGTGGCAACCCTGGCACACCCTGGAGACAAGTTTCCTGCAGCGGTGCTCCAGGTGCGCCGAACGTCTGTGGAGAAAATCCAACCTACCCGAAGATTTCATCCATTATAAGTTTATGCTTCGAACATACAGCACTGCCCTTCACCTCTCAAAACAAACCTATTTCAACACCCTCATCACCTCACTGTCCAATAACCCTAAACGTCTTTATGACACTTTTCATTCTCTACTCAACCCAAGAGTACAGGCCCCAACCACTAAGCTTAGAACTGACGATCTGGCCAATTATTTCAAAGAAAAAATTGACCAGATCCGACAGGAAATTATCTCCCAATCACCTCATACTATGCACTGTCCTCCCTCCCCCACTGCATCTAGCTCACTCTCTGATTTTGAACCAGTCACAGAAGAAGTAAGCAGGCTCCATGCAGCTTGTCGCTCAACCACTTGCACCAGTGACCCATTTCAGTCACATCTACTCCTGTCCCTTTCCCCTGCTGTCACCCCTCACCTAACTAAAATATTTAACCTCTCTCTCTCTTCTGGTATCTTTCTCTCCTCATTTAAGCATGCCATCATACATCCACTACTTAAAAAAACCATCCCTCGACCAAAACTGTGCCGCTAACTATAGACCTGTCTCTAATCTTCCCTTCATCTCTAAACTCCTGGAACGCCTGGTCCACTCGCGTCTTATCCGCTATCTCTTTGATAACTCTCTTCTCGACCCTCTCCAATCCAGTTTCCGCTCTTTACACTCTACTGAAACTGCCCTCACTAAAGTCTCTAATGATCTACTAACAGCTAAATCAAATGGTCATTACTCCATGCTAATTCTCTTGGATCTCTCTGCAGCATTCGACACTGTGGATCGTCAGCTCCTCCTCACTATGCTCCTTTCCATTGGCCTCAAGGACACCGTTCTCTCCTGGTTCTCCTCCTATCTCTCTGACCGCTTCTTTACTGTATCTTTTGCTGGTTCCTCCTCCTCTCATCTTCCCCTTGCTGTTGGGGTTCCTCAAGGATCAGTCCTAGGCCCCGTCCTCTTTTCTTTGTACACTGCCCCTATTGGTCAAACAATCAGTACATTTGGTTTCCAGTACCATCTCTATGCTGATGACACCTAAACGCTGTGTCTAACATCATGTCCTCACTATATCTGAAACTGAACCTGTCAAAGACTGAACTCCTTGTGTTTCCTCCCGCTACTAAAGTACCTATACCCGACATTGCCATTTCCGTGTGTGGTTCCACTATTACTCCCCAGCAACATGCCCGCTGTCTTGGGGTCATACTTGACTCTGAGCTTTCCTTTGTCCCCCACATCCGATCACTGGCTTGCTCTTGTTATCTGCACCTCAAAAACATTTCTAGAATTCGACCTTTTCTTACTTTTGACTCTGCAAAAACTCTTACTGTTTCTCTTATTCTTTCTCGTCTCGACTATTGTAACTCTCTTCTAATCGGTCTCCCTCTTACCAAACTCTCCCCCCTCCAATCTGTCTTGAATGCTGCTGCGAGGGTCATAATCCTCGCCAATCGTTACACCGATGACTCTACCTTGTGCCATTCATTAGACTGGCTACCCATCCACTCCAGAATCCAGTACAAACTTATTACCCTCACCCACAAAGCTCTTTATGGCTCAGCACCACCCTACATCTCCTCCGTTCTGCTGATGACCTGAGGTTAGCATCCACAATAATCAGAACCTCCCATTCCCGTCTCCAAGACTATACACGTGCTGCGCCAATTCTTTGGAATGCACTTCCCAGGTCAATACGATTAGTCCCCAATCCCCACAATTTTAAGCGTGCCCTGAAAACTCATTTATTCAGACTGGCCTACCGCCTCAACACATTAACCTAATCTATCCCTGTGTGGCACAGCCAAAAGTTTTTACCATAACCAGGTTCCCCGCATCATGTTCCCACATGCTTTATGCATCCATTAGCCCTCTGTGTCTGTACTGTTACACACTTAACATTATGGCTGGTCCATACAATCAGGGCAACTGTTACCACCCACCTTTCGTGTCTCCCTTTTTTCCTCATAGATTGTAAGCTTGCGAGCAGGGCCCTCATTCCTCTTGGTATCTGTTATGATCTATGTGATTATTGTTATGCTGTAATGTCTATTGTCTGTACAAGTCCCCTCTGAAATGTAAAGTGCTGCGGAATATGTCGGCGCTATAGAAATAAAATTTATTATTGTCACACACCCAAAAGAGGCATCAATTTCCAGAGTAGAAATATTATAGTATGCCTCTGGAACACCTTCCACTTCAGGCAACCCAACAGATGGAGACCCAACACGGAGTCTCAGCATTTCAAAAAATTATTATCACACCCCACTAAAGTGGCATCAATTTCCATAAAGTAGAAACAGTATAAGTGGCCTCTGACACACCTTCCACTTCAAGCAACACACCAGATGAAGACCCAACTTCAAGTCTCCACATTTCAAAAAATTGTTTGCAACATAAGCAGCAGAAGCCACATCTGGCACAGAAGCCACAATAAAGGTGTCACAGACTGCAATAACGTGAGATCAATGAATGACACTAAAAACGACACTATCGCCTATTCTGCCCAATCTGCGACTGGGGTGCAAAAGTCATTGAAGATCCATGACTTGTTTATTTTGATGAAAGTTAGGTGGGCCACACTTTCAGGGGACAGACGAATGCGCGTATCCGTCAGGACACCACCAGCAGCGCTGAAGATACGTTCTGAGAAAACGCTGGCTGCCGGGCCTGACAAAACCTTCAAGCCATGAAAGGTGATCTCAGGCCACTCTTCCATTTTTGAAGACAAAAATGCAAAAGGGTCCAAACCCACCCTGATGACATTGATATTGAGCTTGAGGTACTCCTGCACCATCTTCTCCAGTCGTTCACAGCATGTCAGACTTGTACTCTGTTCTGTGCTGGTGCATGGGCAGGTCTAAAAAACGACTCACAAAAATTGCCAATACCACTTACACTGCTGCTAATGTTTTTGCAATGATGATTTGACGTTCCTGGGGTTGTATGTCTAGAACTGTAATGGACACTGTGAGCCTCACTACTGTCTTGGGGATAACCACTCTTAACACAAGCGTTTTTTGATACTGCAGCATTCGCGCATTCCTTTCCAGGGGGGAGCAGCAGGCTAAATTTGCTCTTGTACCGTGGATCTAACAGGGTGGCAACCCAGTAGTCAGCACTATTTCTAACCCTAAGAATACGGGCATGATGTTGAAGATAGTGCAGCAAGAAGGCGCCCATGTGTCGTTTTCTTCCTTGAGGACCAAGCCAATGGTGTGTTGGTCGTGGGGTAACACTCAAGGTTGCTTCCTCCATCCCATCCCACCAATCATGGACAACAGAGAGGGGATCATTATCCTCTTCATGTGTTGACTGTTGCACGTCCATCACCTCTTCCTCCTCCATTTGTTCCTTGGCTCCTGTTATGGAGCTCCTGTTATGGAGCCATCATCTGCCTCTCATAGTTATTAACCTGTTAAATATGGTTTTCAATCTGTGACAGGGCATTTACAGTGCACAGACCCAGGGAGCACACTGTCCTAACTGCCAATTACTGCCTCTGCGACATGATTGTGGAGCGTTGATGGGTTGCCAGGATGGCCTCCATGAATGTCGATGCATTTTCCAAGTCTGAAAAATATAAAATTGACACTCTGTAATTAATACTGTTCAGAAAAAGAATATATCGTATATACTCATGTATAAGCCCATCCGAGTATAAGCTGACCCCCCCTAATGTTGCCACAAAAAATGGGAAAACTTATTGAGTTGCATATAGGCCTAGGGTGGAAAACGCAGCAGCTGCTGGTAAATTTCAAAAATAAAAATAGATACCAATAAAAGTAAAATTAATTGAGACATAAGTAGGTTAAATGTTTTTGAATATCCATATTGAATCAGGACCCCCATATAATGCTCCATACAGTTCATGATGGGCCCCATAAGATGCTCCATACAAAATATGCCCCATATAATGCTCCATAAAGTTCATGATGGGCCCCATAAGATGCTCCATACAAAATAAGCTCCATGTAATGCTGCACAAAGGTTAATAATGGCCCCATAAGATGCTCCATAGAATAACATGCCCCATATGCTGCTCCATAAAGGTTATGACCCCATAAAGCGCTCCATAAAGGTTATGGCCCCATAAAATGCTCCATAGAATATGCCCCATATGCTGCCTCATAAGATTCTCCATAGATTATGCCCCCATAAGATGCTCCATAGATTATGCCCCCATAAGATGCTCCATAGATTATGCCCACATAATATACTCCATAGATTTTGCTCCCATAAGATGCTCCATAGATTATGCCCCCATAAGATGCTCCATAGATGATGCCCACATAAAATGTTTCCATAGATTTTGTCCCATAAGATGCTCAACAGATTTTGCCCCATATGCTGTTACTGCCACTGCTGCAAATAAAAAAAAGACATACTCACCTTTCGTTGCTGGAGGCCAGGTACCGGCATCACCGCTGGCTCAGGGCCCTGGCACCTGAGATATTCACCTGTCCCCATTCCAACGCTGCTCGCCACTGTCTGCTGGTTCTTCTGTCAGTGACTGTTGAGGCAGAAGGCGCGGCACACACTAACCATGTCACTGCGCCCTCTGCTGCCTGAACATCACTGACAGAGGACCCAGCAGACAGCGGCGAGCAGCGTTGGAATGGGGACAGGTGAGTACTGCATATACTTAGCCACTCCTGGCGTGGTCTCTGCAGCCTCCCCGCTTCTCTCACCATCTCCCTTCCTTCCTTCAGCGGTCACATGGTACCGCTCATTAAAGTCATGAATATGTGCATAAAAGTATGCAGTGCACCATTCAGAGAAGGTAGCACTGTGCATTTGCACAGACTCCGGTCTGATGCCTCTCACCCAGCCAAGCCAGATCTCACACTTTGAGCTGACAAGGTGCAGTACCCTGAAATAAAGTGTCTGTAAATTGAGATTTTGGTTTTGGCTTTTATCCTAAGTCATGTGGCAAGGCTTGTTAGAGGGTCATTATTTACTTTTAGGATTGCTACTTCCAATAGCTGGAACTAGAGTTCAAGTGCTCTTCTTCTCTGAAGAGACAATTTGCATATTTCCCAGAGGAGCATTGCAAGGCCTAAAAGTCTCCTCACCTTGGCATGTCAGGCTTGACATGTCACTCTCTGCAAGGACAAATGTTACATTTTGGTTTTGGAATTTATCGAATTCCTAAGTCATGTGGCAAGGCTCATTAAAAGGTCAATATTGGCCTTTAGGATTGCTAGAGTTCTAGTCCTCTTCCTCTCTGAAGAAACAATTTGCAGGATGATGGAAGCTAGGCATAGATGATTCTTGGGTGCAATTGCTTCCTACTCTGATGTGATCTCACCTATTATAAAGCTTCAGTTACCTGACTTCCTGCTGACTTATCAGTGAGAAAACAGTGCATGCATACTGCATTGTTGAATGTATGAATAAGCACAGGCTGATATACCAATTAACATCAGATATATTGCCGGTGTTTACAGCACGCTCCCAGTGGGGCACATTACACAATTAACAATGATACTGGGGGAGTTTTAAAGGGATGGGGGTGTAGATTGTGTGCCGGTACTGCTGCACTGTGCCAAGTGTAATTGCTGCTTCTCCACTTTGCATAGAGATTCCATATCCTCTTTATATCCCTGTGCTGAACACCCTGTGGAGTGTCGTCTGTAGATTCATTAACTGGAGTAAGGATGTAAAAAGCAGAAGAGTGTAACATTTTAATTAGCCCTGAACAATAAACAGTCTTAATGAGCGGCATGAAAGTTCCCATGTGAACTCTGAGTGGTCTTAAGGAAGGGAGGGCCCATTACACCCTCAGCCAATTTCATGCTGACTCTATGCCCTACATGCCCTACGATCCTCATTATTGGATAAATATGTGGACACCTCAAGTTGGGGTTTGTTTGCTTATTTTTCCCACTTCCTCACAGACAATCCTAAAGACAATGAACTACAGTAAAAAGAGCAAACTTCAAAGGCAGTGCACATCTATTACACACTGGCCACATGTAGAGGTTTACTTCAGCGGCCCACCTGGCAACTGCCGGGCTTCTAAACTGGACTCGGCTCTCACTCATCCAATATCCTTAATTTACACATAGACCTTATGTGCTCCTTATTATCCATTGGATGCCATAAAGCTATACCATGTATTCAGCCTTGGCTCATAAGGTACGTCTGGAAAACATGTAAATAACACATATATGTATCCAATGAACATACTACATCTGCTGATTAACATGCATGTTCTCTATATATGATTATTACCATTAAATACAAGGTCATGAGTTGTCCAATATTAACAAATTGTTAAAGTTCATCTACCTCCTCTTGGCTGCAGTGGTCATATCAATATACAGTATGTGATATCTTCGCAGGACCATCAGTGCTAGAATAGTGGTGGATTTGCTGGGTGGGTATTGCATTTGTTTTATCTTTCTCTCTTCTTTTTAGACCTTTCTGTGCCCTACAACTAGTTGCTGTTGTTTATTTAATACTGGGTGATCAATTTATATATATATATATATATATATATATATATATATATATATATACTGTGTCTATATGTAATAGCATAGCTGGGAGGGACATGGTTAAATCCCAGCTCTGCAGGGTCTTGATTAGAACACCTGTATGGTATTGCTAAGAACTAGGAAGTAGCTTCATGGAATGGCAGTCTCCTGAGGCAGTGTCAGTCTGCTGGATATTGAGCAGAGGTGAATGTGCTGTTGGTGAGTGCCCAGCATGCGGCTTTGGGCAAAGGGAGGGGATATGTAGCATAGCTAGAAAGGACAGGATTAAATCCCAGTTCTGCGGGATCTTGATTAGATACACCTGTAGGGATTTCTTAAGAACCAGGAAGTAGCTTCATGGAGTCCCCTTAGGGAGTGTCAGTCTGCTGAATGAAGCAGAGTTGAAAATGCTGTTGGTGCGTGTCCAGAAAAAAATTTGAGCTGTAGCTGAGAGAGACACACAAGCCGGGGTCTCTCTCTGAATGGGAATTGCTAAGCAGTCTGTTTGTGAGAACTGCAGAGAACTTTGTGGAAGCTGCAGAGAACCATGTGGAAGCTGCAGCCTGTTCATTGTGAACTGTGCCAGAAGTTGGAACACTTCAGTTTGGTGCTGGAAGCTGTTGGAGCTCTGGTTGAAGGGGGTATCACAGCTTGCCTCTGCTGTGTATGAACTCTGCTCCCGGAGAAAGGACTTTATTCTGTTCGGGTGAGCACACACTGATATATGTTATCATGATTAAATGCTTAATGTAACGTCGGCAGCCGTGCCCGCCGCCATCCCACCAGCACCGGGTCCCGCCGCTGCATCTCCTTACCCAGCCTGCCATGCTTCTCCCTGCTAACACGTGCTCCCTCCTCCTCCTTCCTCCCGGTAGCTGCGATCCCGCACATGCGCCTTAGGTCATGGGCGCGCGCCTGTCTGATTTCTTAACCCTGCGGTGGGCAGCTGCCGGATCTCGGCCAGCCAATCACCTGCCAGTAGGGGATATATCAGGCGTCTCCCATAAGGGGAGGATGCCTGGTTATCGTGCGCCTACCCTGCACTAATCTGGCTGCCTATAGCTAGCCTATAGTCTCTCTCTCAGTCTCGTGGTTTCCCCTGTCCCAGCCTTGTTTCTCTCTGCCACTGTGTTCTATTTCCTGCCTCCTGCCTGTCCTCTGTCCTGCCTGGTCCTTGTTCCGCAGCCTATGTCCCCACTGGTCTCCGTCTCAGTTCCGCACTCTAGTGTCTGTCCCGCTCCCTGTCCAGTTCTCCTGCCTGCTGTCTGTCTGTCGTCCTAGTTGTTCCTGGTGCTATACTGCTCCGTGCTTCTCTCCACGCTTACCGCACGGAGTCCCGTACCTTGGTCCCTGACCGATATCCCGGTCCTGTCTGCGGCCACTCTGGTCCTTCGAGCCGCCCCTCTTGGTTCCAGCTGTCACGGTGTCTGACCCCCGCGGACCTGCCCCTAACAGTCCCTGTATAGGGGTCGGTTCAACCTGGCGCGCTCGCCCCGTTGGCCTCAGTTCCGTGACCCAGAGGGTCCACTCTCGGACGCAGCCAAATCCCTGAAGCGTCACACTTAAGCCGTGTGCAGGAAGCAATAAGTATCACTGGTTGCTATGGACAATAACTGTTTTGTGTGACAGAGCTGGGGCTAGCTCAGTCGTTTTTGAGTAACCAGGGTCTGTTCTGTTTAGTTAGTGCCTGGACAAGGCTAGGGAGTTATTTTTATGATTATGTTGCTTTGGTGCTCTGAAACCTGTGGAAAGCAATAGAAACTGCACGTGTTTGGTACAAAACTGCATTGCTTGTGTGAACCCTACCTAATGCTTACCAGAGGGAGTGAATCCCTACAATATCTTTCTACCTTATATACACAGTTGTGGCCAAAAGTAATTCTGCAATTCTGTCAGATAATACTCAGATTCTTCCTGAAAATGATTGCAAACACAAATTGTTTGGTATTATTATCTTCTTTTAATTTGTCTTAAATGAAAAAACACAAAAGAGAATGAAGCAAAAAGCAAAACATTGATCATTTCACACAAAAATCCAAAAATGGGCCAGACAAAAGTATTGGCATCCTCAGCCTAATACTTGAGTATTATCTGACAGAATTGCAGGGGTGTCAATACTTTTGGCCACAACTGTATGTATATATATCTATTATGCAGCTATTTATATTCATGTGTATATATATGTAAGGGGGACGACGAGACAGAGTGTACCTGCATGCCGGGTCAAAAACTGAAAAGGCTGCATCCCCTGTTCCCTGGGGGAAGTCGAGCGCCCACCAGGCCCGTTTGGTCCTCGGTACCGGGCCGCTTCTTAAAGGGGCAGTGTCACAGCAGCGGTGACCCGGTCCATGGCCCTGGGCGTCCAATTAAAGGGGTATATTTACAGGGGATGAAAAATGAAGAGTTTTTGTAATAAGTGTTCATGATGCCTCCTGTGGTATCTGATCAGAATTGACCAGCGCTGCAGTGCAGATCCGCTGGGACTGATAGTGATGCAGCAGAGTTGGTATAGCTCCCCACAGGAGGAGCTTTGTCCCAGGGCAGATGGAAGATGTTAAGGAAGATGGTGATGTAGTAGTTAGCAAGGGATGTAGCAGTGCTGAGAAGGTGTTGCAGAAAGAATTCAAAGGACACAACAGAGTGAAGGTTCCTTTACCTTTTATGGTGCTTTGTAGGTACAGTCTAGGGCTCAAGTTACAGTTCTTGCTGTAGTTGGTTAGCCTGAAAGCAATTTGGGAATCTCTCTATACAGGTGGGTTGTGAGGTCTCCTCTCTAGCACTATTCTCTGAGGTACTTGCTGTTGTGAACTCCACTCAAGTTCCTCTTTCTGTCTGTTACCTAGAACTCCACTCGCATGACAGGCAGCTGTAGCCTACTTCAGGAATCGCTCCTTTATGGCGTCTCCGGCTCACACGTGCTGCTGTGTCATCGAGTGTCTGGTGGGAACAGAGGATCTGCAGCCACTTGTCCTCTGGATTCTGCTGTGGGACCTTTAGCATCCACACAGCCTCGGACCCCGGCGTCTGGTCTCTGGCACTCAAGACTGGGTATGAGCCCCTCTATGGCTCCTGTCCCCCAGCTCCACTTCTTCCCATGTCCTCTCTCTTTCCTGTTTAGGCATCCACTAAATTAACTTCCTCCTTGTGACCAGAGAGAGCAGCTCCCCTGAAGTTGGGTTTAGAGCTCCCTTTGCTGATGTGTAGCAGGAACTGTGTTGTATGCTGGAGCTACCTGATAAAGAGATCCCTTCCTTGCTTCCAGGCATGACATCACTCCCCCTTAGAGGGAGGTAAGGCCACTGTGGCAACCGTATTCCCAGGGTGCCACATTCCCCCTAGTACAATTCAGTACTCCCGGACTGAGGAAACATAAAAGAGAAATAAAGCATAACTATTTACAGAATTTTAACAACAGATATATAAATTCAGCGAAATCCTGAAATGGGGTGTACTTTGCACCCTACAAAGTACAATATCAGGGAACCCGTCTCAAAACCTCAGCGTAGGCCTTGCTGAGAGCAAGCGCTGAGAAAGCCTGCTGCAGTGCCTGTCAGATCACTGATCTGACACAGTGCACTGCAAAGTGTCAGATCAGCGATCTGACACTAGACAGTGATGTCTCCCACCTGGGACAAAGTAATAAAGTAAAAAAAAAAACACGTGTAAAAATAAATTAAAAAAAATTCCTAAATAAAGTAAAAAAAAGAATATTCCCTAATAAATACTTTTTTTGTAAATAAAAAAGCAAACAATAAAAGTACACATATTTAGTATCGCCGTAACGTCTGTAACGACCCGCTCTATAAAACTGTCCCACTAGTTAACTCTTTTAGTAAATCCATTAAAAAAAAGAAAGCAAAAAACAATGCTTTATCATCATACCGCCGAACAAAAAGTGCAATAACGCGTGATCAAAAAGACAGATATGAATAAACATGGTACCGCTGAAAACGTCATCTTGTCCGGCAAAAAAGGAGCCACCACACAGCGTCATCAGCAAAAAAATAAAAAAGTTATAGCTCACAGAATAAAGCGATACAAAAATAATTATTTTTTATATAAAATGGTTTTATTGTATAAAAGTGCCAAAACATAAAAAAAATATAAATGAGGTATCGCTGTTATAGTACTGACCCGAAGAATAAAACCCCTTTATCAATTTTACCACACGCGGAACGGTGTAAACGCCACCCCCAAAATAAATTCATGAAATGCTGGCTTTTGTTCATTCTGCGTCACAAAAATCAGAATAAAAAGCAATAAAAAAAAACACGTGCCCGAAAATGGTACCAATAAAAATGTCAACTTGTCCGGCAAAAAATAAAACCTCAAATGACTCTGTGAGTCAAAATATGGAAAAATTATAGCTCTCAAAATGTGGTGATGCAAAAACTATTTTTGCAATAAAAAACGTCTTTTAGCGTATGACAGCTGCCAAACGTCAAAGCCCACTATAAATAGTAAATCAAACCCCCTTTATCACCCGCTTAGTTAGGGAAAAATAATACAATTTAAAAAAATGTATTTATTTCCATTCTCCCGTTAGGGCTAGGGCTGAGATTTTGGTTAGGGGTGTGGGGGTTAGGGTTGGAGTTAAAATTGGGGGGTTTCCACTGTTTGGGCACATCAGGGGCTCTCCAAATGCAACATGGCGTCTGATCTCAATTCCAGCCAATTCCGCGTTGAAAAAGTCAAACGGTACTCCTTCCCTTCCAGCTCTGCCATGCGCCAAAACAATGGTTTACACCCACATATGGGGTATCAGAATACTCAGGACAAATTGCACAACAACTTTTGGGGTCCAATTTCTCCAGTTACCCTTGGGAAAAAAAAAATTAGGGGCAAAAATATCATTTTTGTGGGAAAAAGTATGTTTTTTTATTTTTATGGCTCTACGTTATAAACTTCTGTGAAGTACTTGGGGGTTCAAAGTGCTCACCACACAACTACATAAGTTCCTTGGGGGGTCTAGTTTCCAAAATGGGGTCATGTGTGGGGGGTTTTCACTGTTCAGGCACATCAGGGGCTCTCCAAACGTGATATGGCGCCCGATGTCAAATCCAGCCAATTTTGCATCAAACGGCGCTCCTTCCCTTCCGAGCTCTGCCATGCACCCAAACAGTGGTTTACCCCCACATATGGGGTATTAGCATACTCAGGACAAGTTGCACAATAACTTTTGGGGTCCTGTTTCCCTTGGGAAAATAAAAATTGGGGGTGAAAAGATAATTTTTTGGGAAAAAATTTGATTTTTTAATTTTACGGCTGTATGTTATAAACTTATGTGAAGGCCTTGGGTTTTAAAGTTCTCACCACACATCTAGATAAGTTCCTATGGGGGGGTCTAGTTTCCAAAATGGTGTTATTTGTGGGGGTTTCCACTGTTTAGGCACATCAGGGGCTCTCCAAATGCGATATGGCATCAAGCCAATTCTGCGTTGAAAAAGTCAAACAGCGCTCATTCCCTTCTGAGCTCTTCCATGTGCCCAAACAGTGGTTTACCCCCACATATGGGGTATCAGCGTACACAGAAAAAATTGCACAATAACTTTTGGGGTCCTGTTTCCCTTGGGAAAGTAAAAATTGGGGGTGAAAAGATCATTTTTTTGGAAAAAAAATGATTTTTTAATTTTACGGCTGTACGTTATAAACTTCTGTGACGCCCTTTGGGGTTCAAAGTTCTCATCAAACATCTAGATAAGTTGCTTGGGGGTCTAGTTTCCAAAATGTTGTCATTTGTGGGGGGTTTCCACTGTTTAGGCACATCAGGGGCTCTCCAAATGCAACATGGCGTCCAATCTCAATTCCAGCCAAAAAAGTCAAATGGCGCTGCTTCCTTTCCGAGCTCTGCCATGCACCCAAATAGTGGTTTACCCCCACATATGGGGTATCAGCGTACTCAGGACAAATTGCATAATAACTTTTGGGGTCCTGTTACCCTTGGGAAAAAAAATTGGGAGTGAAAAGATGATCTTTTGGAAAAAATATGATTTTTTAATTGTACGACTGTACGTTATAAACTTCTGTGAAGCCCTTTGGGGATCAAAGTTCTCACCACATATCTAGATAAGTTCCTTGGGGGGTCTAGTTTCCAAAATGGGGTCACTTGTGGGGGGTTTCCACTGTTTAGGCACATCAGGGGCTCTCCAAACGCGATATGGCACCCGATCTCAATTCCAGCCAATTTTGCGTTGAAAAAGTCAAACGGCATTCGTTCCCTTCCGAGTTCTGTCATGCACCGAAACAGTGGTTCCTCCTCACATATCAGGTATCAGCGTACTCAGGACAAATTGCACAATAACTTTTGCAGTCCAATTTCTCCTGTTACCCTTGGTAAAATAAAAAAAAATTGGACCTGAAAAAAAGTTAAATGTTCATTTTTTTTTAAACATTCAAAAAATTCCTGTGAAGCACCTGAAGGGTTAATAAACTTCTTGAATGTGGTTTTGAGCACATTAAGGGGTACAGTTTTTAGAATGTTGTCACTTTTGGGTATTTTCTATGATATAGACCCCTCAAAGTGACTTCAAATGAGATCCCTTCCTTGCTTCCAGGCATGACTTCACTCCCCCTTGGAGGGAGGTAAGGCCACTGTGGCAACCGTACTCCCAGGGTGCCACATTAGCCTGACTGAGCCGGACATTCCCCTCTTGCCTGGGGGAAGCGCTAGTGAGTGGGACCTTCTTGCAGACCCTGGAGGGCATCGAGAGAGGAAGAAAGTGTGTGCAGCATCTGGGGGATAAAAGAGAAAAGCTCTGCTGCCCCTTCCCCCACGGTAGAGTACCAGCGCTGCAACAGGCTGGATAGAGAGAGCCCCCATGGCCTGCAGAGATGAGTCGTGCACACAGAGCAGAGCCGTGCACAGAGCAGAGCCAAGCTGACAGTGCCGAAGTAGAGAGAAGGGACAGGCATGCTGAAGCAGCCAGAGAGAGAAGTACTCCGTCCTGGGAGAACCAGCATTACTTAGGCCAGTGTCTGTGCAGCAGCCCTGTCGCCAGCAGTGGGGATCTCAGAGAAAGAGACATGCAGTGTGAGATTGGTGATTACAGAGAGAAAGTGCAGGGTGCCTGTGACCACCAGAGAGAAGCTGCGCGCCAATGGTTGTTGGCGCTTGAGACTTGGCACGAATAGGCAGCGCGCAGCATGAAGAGGAAAGTGCAGCGCACTCAGTAGTGACCAGAGAACAAGGTGCCGTATGCTCCATGTCCGTGAGTACAGTACACATGCCACATAAGAGTGACCACATACTGGACTGATACTTGCACCCTGACGTTACCAGCGAATATTTGCCCGGACACTTTTGACCTGAATTCACAAGTGAATATAGTTGCAGAGCCACGTTAGTCTCTTACAGGACTGTGGCCCGTATCCCTGTTAGCCACTGCAGTTTATGGATTAGGCCAAGTGGAAGGTACCGGAGACCGACCACTGACGCCGGAAGAAGGGACATTAAGGCCCAGGACTTTTCTGAAAAAGACACAGCGCCAGCTTTTGCCGGCGCCATTGAGTTCTCAGCAGGAGTTACAGTTGGCGGAACTCCTGACACAAGTGCTTCACAAGAACTACTGTTATCTGAACTGTAGTTCTTCTACTTACAATATCCTTTGCCAAAACTGTTAAATCCCCTGTTTAACCCTTTACCTCCCAACATCCTTTTCCATTTATACTGTTTAACCTTTTACCTCCCTGCGTGGAGTATTCCCCTGTTATTAAACTTATTAACCCTTTCTCTTTCTCCTCTCCATCACTGCAACCCGCGTACCTGCGATTGCTACATATATATACTGTACATGCATACAGTTGTTTGTAAACGCTACCAATTACCCAAGAGACAATCTCGGGAAATAGAAGGCCAGTATGCAAAGTTAAAAAATTATATTTTCATAAAAAATTTAATTTAATGCGTACCAGAACAGACTATAGAAACAATAGAAAATATCCAGATATTTTCATTGAAAGGATTAGCAGGAAGAACAACAATAAAATGAAGGTAATCAATCTATCTAATCATGTTCTCACTAAAGGCCCCGTCACACTAAGCGATCTCGGTAGCGAGATCGCTGCTGAGTCACAACTTTTGTGACGTAACAGCGATCTCACCAGCGAGATCGCTGTGTGTGACAGCGATCAGTGAGCGGCCCCCCTGCCAGTATCGCTGAACGCTGGAAGAAACCTCTGGACATTTCTTTGGTCGCTGGTCTCCCGCTGGCCAGCACGCATCGCTGTGTGTGACAGGCGGGAGACCAGTGATCAGGTATAAAAAATAATAAAAAAAATAAAAAATATAGTTATTCTCACCTTCCGACGTCCCGTTCAGCCATCCTGCCTCTCTCCACGCTTCGGTCCCAGTGATCCTTTGCACGAATGACCGCGAGACTGTTATCCCTCGAGACCGTGACATCTCGCGGTCATTCTCGCAAAGGATCACTGGGACCGGAGCGTGGAGAGAGGCAGGATGGCTGAACGGGACATCGGAAGGTGAGAATAACTATATTTTTTATTTTGATTCTATTTTTTACAGGGATGGCCAGCGATGCCGGGCGCTCGGCATCGCTGTGCTGATCGCTGGTGAAGCTGTCTGTGTGACAGCTCACCAGCGATCACATAGCGGCTTACCAGCGATCCTGACACCTTGATATCGGTGTCGGGATCGCTGGTAAGTCACTTAGTGTGACGGGGCCTTAACGCTCAAATCAGAGTTTTTAGAAAAAGGCTTAACCTTTTCTCCATCTTCCTACCTAGACAAATTAATGGTGGTGAAAGATCTAAACCTTTTTGCCAGAAAAATAATTTCACAAAAACTACATTTCAGATATGACCAGGACATTCTTTTACCCACTGAAACTTAAAAGAAAGCACTACGTAACCTTGAGGTCCTGGTGGAAGAAAGTTCCCATATGGAGGGAGGTAGGTTTCCAACACATCTCGTTAGTAAATCAAAGCATTTTTCTCCACTAAGCACATGTGCATTTATTGAAATAGTTACCAAAATGGTTACGACAGAGTCTCTCCCCCATAGTCCTAAGTGGAGATCTAATTCAGATAGGGAAGAGAGAATTACCTTGGAAGAACTACAGTCTCACCCCAATAAAACTAGCAGACAAGGGGATAAACTTAGTTATTTGGCTGAATACTTTGTATGAAAAGCAAGCACCTAGGATTCTAGGCGTAACATCTTGCAACAAAAAATTATCGTACAACCCATTAACCCAATTGCAAAACCAACTCATCTTAATTTTTGAAAAAGCACATGAAGAAAATATAATTCCTAAAAAAAGTGTTAGACAGCATCAAAAACCTCCACCCTACATTCCTTACTTTTTACCTGCTACCCAAGCTTCACAGGAATCCCCTTGACCCCCAAAGGAGGCCCATATTCTCTGGTAATGGGGAACGCTACAAGATTGTCTGCACAATTATTGATTTTTATGTAAAATGTCTTTTCCTTACATTTCCATCATACATCCTGGACTTGTCAGCAGCCCTCCAGTGACTAAACCATTTACAATTAGAGGAGGGGATGTCAATGGTCACAGCTGACGTAAAGGCATTGTACGCCTCTATAAAACAGGAGGATGGCCTCAGGGCAGTTTCATAATTCCTCCAAGAGCAATCTAGAAAAACCCTTGATACAACTAGCTCTGACACTACTTCAGTTTGTGCTATAATATAATATTTTCATTTTTCATAATTAAATCTTTTTGCAATTACAAGGAATGGTAATGGGGGCCTCATGTGCCCCCTCATATGCCAATCTTTTCTTGGGAGCTTGGGAAAGGGACATTTTTCAAAACAATCAGTTGGTTGGTATTGAGCACATACAGGGATGGATGAGGTACATTGATGATATCTGGTTTGTGTGGGAGGGGTCAATGGATCAATTAACATCTTTGATGGACCATCTAAATCAAAAGGACGAAAACATCATCTTGGTGTTCAAACATGGAAGAAATCTAGATTTCCTAGATCTTCACATTTCTACCCTTCCTGATGGTAGAAGTTTCACCAATGTTTTTAGAAAACTGATTGCAACTAACACCTTATTACATGCCACCTCATCTCACCATAAATTCACCATAAATGGAATTCTGATAGGACAATTTTTGAGCATTAAAAAAATATATACGGAGGAGGCTTTTTGTAACCAAGCGGACAGTCACGAAATTTCCAAGAATGGGGCTACAGTAATAGATTAAAAATAGCCTTAAACAAGCTTCTAAGATCCCAAGAGAGGAATTACTGTACAGTAAAAAATAAAAAGCAACTAATAAGGACAGCAAAAACCAGCTACGATTAATAACGGATTTTAACAAACAATGGCCAGATTTTACCTCCATAATCATTCTATTTTTTGCAAAATGCTCCAAAAACCTAAATAACTCCTAAGAATGCAGTCATTACAATCCAGACTCACTAACCAAAATGAAGCAATCACAGATGAATTATGGTTTCTTTCTTTGCAGCATGTGCAAGGCCTGTCTAAACCTGATAAAAAGCAAAACATTCAACAACTACAATGGAACCAAAAGCTTTGAAATTCGAAAAACCCTTTACTGTTCTTCTAAGGGAGTCATCTATCATACCCAGTGTCCATGTGGTAAGGTTTTTGTGGGGCTCACCACACGTGAACTTAAAATACGAGTTAGAGAACACGTGAGAGATATTGAAAAGTCCATCTCCACTGAAGATGTGAGTACCCTGAAAACAATACCTAAATGCTTTAAACTGCAACATAGTAATCCCTCTGGCCTTAAAATTAAAGCCATAGATCAAGTATGTATGGGTGTCGGGGGGGTGCTCTTTGGAGGACCCTGACCCAGTTAGAGAGTAAGTGGATCTGTAGATTTGGAACCCTGTCCCCACATGGCCTAAATGCAAATTTGGGTTTTAGTGCCTTTCTATGAAATATACTTTCCCTATTCCAATACTGCATCCTAAAGAAGTAGGTGTTTTTAAACTCTGTTTTTTTTATTTTTGGTTTTAACTTTTTATTCTATTTCTTCAAGACTTCTACAGTACCTGGTCTGTGTCCGTTTTTTGTGTTATGGTGCTTGTGGCCAAGATTGTGGTGGGTGTCCCACTATCCTATGGAATCTCTGTGTCCGTTTGGTTCTGTGGTCTGAGGGTTTGTTGGTGTCTGGTCCCTCCCTTTGAGAAACCTCTAATGATGAGAAACAAAGAAAACTAAATAGACTGTTTTCAGTCTATAATGAATGCAAGACCTACCTCTTGGCTCCTTTGCGGGAATTGTGTTGGTGCTTCATTTATTCTCCTTAGATGCCCTGGAACTGGTCACTGAAGTTTATACATGCATATCTTATTTGAACTAAAATGCATAACTTACCTTTGATGTGGATTTGGCCTTTCATCTTTTGTATTGATTTCTGGGGTTCCATTGATGCTTTCTTCCTCTTCCTTTGAAAGCAAAGTTTGAAGATACACATTTAGCATATCCTGCACTAAGAATAAATATTTTGGGGACTATTTTTCTTTTTGGATGTCGGGTGTTTTGGGGACGCATATCCTGCACCAAGAAGTAACTTTTTGGGGGACTGGTTTTGATGTCGGATGTTTGGTGTCTTGTGGAAGCTTTCTTCCTCTTCTTCCTAAAACAGGAACTTGGATATACATGCATATCCTATACAAAGAAATAACCTTTATCTCGACTAGAGATGAGTGAACTTATTCGGAAAATGTTTGCCAATCTCAAAGTCGGCATGAACATTGCACATTCGGATTCCTGTTCGGATTCCTGAGCATTTCCTCAAAATCTGCAAAATTCGTCCAAAATTCGGTAAACGATCAAGTTTCCACTAATGCTTTTGTTAGGACTTTGTTTAGGATAGGGGTGCTGTATGATGTGGGGGGGAACGTGTTTGATGAGGGGAGAGGGTAGGGAGGGGTCAGAAGAGTGGCGGACTGTTATTCTTTTTTTTTTCAATAACTTAATGTGTTGAGATTCCGGCAGCCAATCAGGGCACAGAAACCATCCATGATGTCTAGACAGAAGGGCTTGTGTCATTGGCTGCTGAAGTCGCATGTCCCTCTCCATATAAAAAGGGGACTGGTAGCTATGGCGCCATTTTGTGACTGTATCAGCGTAGTGAGGCTGCTGCTGCAAGTACTCAGATAGTTAGCTAGGCGGTATATTGTCAGCTAGTTCAGATAGATAGGATCCTGTGTCAAATCAACCTTCCAGCATATCAATCCTTTGTGTTAATCGTATGATCCTGACACCTGTCCACATTTCAGAATCTAAATCCTTTCTGCTAATTGTGCAGTCCAGTCATCAGTACACATTTCAGTATCTAAATCCTTTGTGCTAATTGTGTGGTCCACACACCAGTTCACATTTCACCATCTAAATCCTTTGTGCTAATTGTGTGGTCCAGACACCAGTCCATATTTCAACATATAAATCTTTTGTGCTAATTCTGTGGTCCAGCGATACTATCTCAGAAAATAAATACTGATTGTTAATTTAGTGACAGGTGACTGACAGGTCTGGGACTAGGGTTGTGAAACAGCTAGTTAAAAGAGGGGAAGGGTACATCCAACATCAGTGGGAAAAAGCAAGGTTGTCGTGGAAGGGGGAATAGGCTTGAAATTTGAGGTGTTCGTGGGGTAGGTGGTAATGTTACTTAAAGTGCTTAAAGTGTTACTAAACAAACACCGGCTTGTCCTATCCAAAGACAACTAACAACTTTTGTTACTGAATGAGCTACTTGACGTCCTTTGTTTGGTAGCCACACAGTGATACGCTTTGTAGATGAGGGTCAGAAAGAGCGTGAGCTCCAGTTGATGACAAGCGTTGCATCAAATGGCCTCTCCTCCTCTTCCTTCATCTTAACATCACACACAGTAAATCCTAAGAGGTGGCATCCCAACTACCTTTGTTTCCCTCCATGTCTTAACTCCCAGGGGTGGAGATGATCCTGATGAGGCTCAGATACCTGAGCCGCATGCATACTGTGCTGTGCTGTCACGGCAAGAAGAGGAGGAGGCTGACTCTCAGGGCAAGTAGTGGGAGAACAGATAGGATGACAAAGAGGTTGTAGATTCTACTTGATGTGAACCCAGAGGCATGCAGCTGAGTAGCTTAGCAGACAAAGTGGAGGAGGAAGATGACGAGGTTATGTTGCAGCTTCCCGCACAGACACAGAGTGATGCAACCATGACACCATGACAAGCACTGCATCATCAGCCACAACTCTGGCTGTTACCACCATTGGTCACGGGTCTGCAGTTTGCAGGGGCGGCAAGGGTTGCATATGCTGAGCCTATTTTGAGACTGCAAAGGATGACCCAACTCATGTTATCTGCCAATTTTGTAAGAAACTAATCAGTAGAGGCAAAAATTCCTTTAATTTGACTACTACATGCATGAACTGGCACATGTGCAATCAACATGTGTTAGTCTGGGAATCTCATTGCGCTAAAATGCGGCCTAGCGGGCCTCACCAACCACCGGCTGCCCCATCAACTGCATCTGCTGCTTCTTCCTCCTCCATCACCATGGCAAGTGTTCTCACTCTGGTCTCCAGCTGCAGAACCTCCACTTGTTTACCCACTACAGTCGGGGTGAGTGAGAGCCCGTCAGCTGTTACGGAAGTGGACATTCCTGCTGTTTTTGACAAATCTTTCTCAATCCACCATAACATCTCTGCGTGCAGCTCACTCACAGTTCAGCAGTTTGTTGTGTACAGGCTACTCCATCCTCACTCAGCACAGCAGCCAGCCCTCGGTCCCACAGTTGTGGTCACATAAAAAATTGTTTCCTGCTACACATTAAAGTTAAGAGCTAGAACTTCGCTATCTTCAATCTGTTGACCTCGGAAATGTTGCCTTTCCGCCTGGTGTATACAGATGGTTTCTGAAAGCTAATGGCCCTCGCAGTCACCCAGTACCAGTTGCCAAGTTACCATTACTTCACTAAGAAAGCTGTGATTGCGCTACGCCAGCATGTTGCAGACAACATCACCCGTTCCCTGAAAAAATGTATGTCTGATAGGGTGAACTTCACCACTGACACCAGGGCGAGCAAACAAGGGCAGGGGCATTACATCTCACTGTCTGGGCATTGGTTAACTCTGGTTGTTGTGTGGGCAGGCGGGAAAGGGGCTGCTCCACAAGTCTTGGAATCTCCAGGGCTTGAACGGCAAACCTCTTTATCTAACACTTACTCCATGCCTTCTGCCTCCTCCACCTCCTCTAGTGCCTCAACCTGTGTCCTTAATCTCTCCCATGATGAGCCACTCGCTTCAACAGTGCAGAGAAAATCCCCTCCACCTTCGTACTGCACAACCAAGACTTACCGCAATCAGGTAGTGTTCTAATTAATATTCCTTGGAGCAGGGCTGGACTGGCCATCTGGTAATTCTGGCAAATGCCAGAAGGGCTTGTCTGACTGTGGGCTGCATTGTGTGCTACAGTGTTAACAAATTGGCATGCTCTGGATGCCTATACTGTTAACAGTTGTGATGGAACACAGAGCTACCGACTCCATCACTTACCCCAGCAGGCTTCTTTTTAGACGGAATCCTGCCGGAAGCCAGATAGGATAGAAAAGTAGACAGAGGCTATGGAGGAAGAGGTACTGGAATAAGTGAGTAAAAAGTTTTTTATTTTGGGGGTACTTGGGGGACCATCATACTATATAGGGGTCTCTGGAGTGGGCCATCATACTATATAGGGGCTGTTGGGGGACTATCACATTATATAGGGGGCTGTTAGAGGTACCCTCATACTATATAGGGTGCTATGGGATGGACTATAATACTTTATAGGGGGCTGTGATGTGGAATATCATACTATATAGAAGCAGGGCCCTCACTCTTTTTGATATCTCGGTTATGTTCATTCTGTAATGTCTATATTGTATGTACAAGTCCCCTTTAAAATTGTAAAGTGCTGCGGAAAATGCTGGAGCTGTAAAAATTATTATTATAGTGGGCTGTCATGTGGATCTTCATACTTTATAGAGGCTGTGTGGTGGACCATCATACTATATAGGGGGCTGTGACCTTGACCATCATACTATTTAGGGGACTGTTGGGAAGACCTTCATACTATATAGGGGTTGTGGGGTTGACTATCTTTCTACATATGGTGCTGTTGGGGGGACAATCATACCGTGGGCTGTAGCCCATGTGGGGCTGTAGTGACCATCTTATTGTGATGGGATTGTGGGGCAACCATACTGTGTAGGGTCATCATACTCTATGGAAATCATGAAAGTGGTATCCTAATGGGTGACATGACTTAGAGGTTTCAGTAGGAGCAAAATAATTGTCAGGACTCTCTTGTCGAGTATCCCAGGACCAAAGGCTCTTTCCCTGTCCCTAGCGCTAGGGGCACCCTAGCTTGCCCTAGTCCCCAGATTACTTCTGATGGTAAAGATGCCAGGGCCACGTACCTTGCCTTAGCTCCTGAATCCACCTTGCGTTTATTGTGAAAAAACGGATATTTTCCGAAAATTTTGAAAATTTTGCAATTTTCCAACTGTTTTCATGCCCTTAAAACAGAGAAATATGTCTCACAAAATAGTTAATAAATAACAATTCTCACATGTCTACTTTACATCAGCACAATTTTGGAACCAAAATTTTTTTTTGTTAGGTGGTTATAAGAGTTAAAACTTGATCAGCGATTTCTCATTTTTACAACACTATTTTTTAGGGACCACATCACATTTGAAGTCACTTTGAGGGGTCTATATGATAGAAAATACCCAAAAGTGACACAATTCTTATAACTGCATCCCTCAAGGTGCTCAAAACTGCATTCAAGAAGTTTATTAACCCTTCAGGTGCTTCACAGGAATTTTTGGAATGTTTAAAAAAATGAACATTTAACTTTTTTCACAAAAAATTTACTTCAGATTCAATTTGTTTTATTTTACCAAGGGTAACAGGAGAAATAAGACCACTAAAGTTGTTGTACAATTTGTCCTGAGCACGCTGATACCCCATATATACAGGTAAACCACTGTTTGGGCGCATGGCAGAGCTTGGAAGTCGAAGGAGAGCCGTTTGACTTTTCAATGCAAAATGATCGGACGCCATGTCACGTTTGGAGAGCTGCTGATGTGCCTAAACAGTGGAAACCCCCCACAAGTGACACCATTTTGGATAGCAGACCCCCTAAGGAACTTATCTAGATGTGTGGTGAGCACTTTGAACCCCCAAGTGCTTCACAGAAGTTTATAATGTAGAGCTGTAAAAATAAAAAATCATATTTTTTTCACAAAAATGATCTTTTCACCGCTAATTTTTTATTTTTCCAAGAGTAACAGGATAAATTGGACCCCAACAATTTTTCCTGAGTATGCTGATACCCCAAATATGGGGGTAAACCACTGTTTGGGTGCATGGCAGAGCTCAGAAGGGAAGGAGCACTGTTTGACTTTTTCAACACAGAATTGGCTGGAAATGAGATATGTCACGTTTGGAGAGCCCCTGATTGTGCCTAAACAGTGGAAATCCCCCAATTCTAACTCCAAACCTAACCGCAACACACCCCTAACCCTAATCCTGACCCTAATCCCAACCATAACCTTAACAACAAACATAACCCTAACACACCCCTAAACCTAATTTCAACCCTAACCCTAATTTCAACCCTAACCCTAATCCCAACCCTAACCCTAATCCCAGCCCCAACCCTAAACCTAACTTTAGCCCCAACCCTAATCCCAGCCCCAACCCTAATCCTAACCCTAACCCTAATGGGAAAATGGAAATAAATATTTTTTTTTTACTTTATTATTATTTCCCTAACTAAGGGGTTGATAAAGGGGGGTTTGATTTACTATTTAGAGCAGGTTTTTATGTTTGGCAGCTGTCACACACTAAAAGACGCTTTTTATTGCAAAAAATAGTTTTTGCATTACCACATTTTGAGAGCTATAATTTTTCTATATTTTGGCCCACAGAGTCATGTGAGGTCTTATTTTTTGCAGGACAAGTTGAAGTTGAAGTGTTTATTGGTACCATTTTCAGGCACATGACAGTTTTTGGTCGCTTTTTATTCTGATTTTTGGGAGGCAGAATGAACAAAAACCAGCAATTCATGAATTTCTTTTGGGGGGCGTTTATACTGTTCCGCGTGTGGTAAAATTGATAAAGCAGTTTTATTCTTCGGGTCAGTACGATGACAGTGATACCTCATTGATATAATTGGCGCTTGATATGATATGTTTTGGCGCTTTTGTACAATAAAAACTATTTTATATAAAAAATAATTATTTTTGCATCGCTTTATTCTGACAGTTATAACTTTTCATTTTTTCTCTGATGACGCTGTATGGTGGCTTGTTTTTTGCAGGACAAGATGACATTTTCAGTGGTACCACGTTTATTTAAATCCGTCTTTTTGATCCCGTGTTGTTCCTCTTTATGTTCAGCGGTATGCTGATAAAGCATTTTTTTTGCCTTGTTTTTTTTAATGGTGTTCACTAAAGGGGTTAACTAGTAGGACAGTTTTATAGATCAGGTCGTTACGGACATGGCTATACTAAATATGTGTACTTTTATTTTTTAAATTCTTTTTCTTCAATTATTGATTTAATGATAGAATAAATATTTATTTTGTATTATTATTTTTTATTATTTTTAAAAAATATTTTTACATTATTTTTAATTTTTTTTAAATTAAATTCTTACTTTTACACTTTGTCCCTCTATGGGGCACTCAACTTGTGCAGGCTGATCGTTTCTATAGCATGCAGATCTGCATGCTGTAGAAGCTGTCAGCGCTGCAGCTTCTGTACACTGACCTGTGAGACTTCCTGACTTGCACTGCACATGACAGGAAGTCTCTCAGGCCTGGAGACCCGGATGTCATCATGGCGACATTGGGTCTCCTTGACAGCATCATGCCACGGGGTCGCCGATCCAAAGGCAGAGGGGCTGTCAGAGCTGACAGCCCCTCTGCCTGCTCCCGTGACCGCTCCTGGCACTTAGTGTCAGGTATCAGCTGTGAGAATCAGCTGACACCCGGTCACGATCAACCGCGCTCCCCTGTGAGAGTGGCTGATCGCCTATGACGTACTATCCCGTCCATGGGAATTAAGCCCCAGGGCACATGGACGGGATAGTACGTCATCTGGCAGAAAGGGGCTAAAATGTCTGGGTATCTGTTTAAGGTACTCCAAGCTCATCTTTGACAGCAGCCAAAATGTCCCTCTGCAATCATGTTCCCATGTCGATCGGATCATGATATTTCTCTTTTGTGTACTGGCGGTCACCATGGTAACCTATATGCGGTATATCTATTCCTCCATGTTGCATCCACATACCAGTGATGTGCATGCGGGCCCACCTCCCCCTCTCCCTCTTCCTCCAATACATCTCCATGGCTGCATCGCTGTCTCCTGGTCCGGCGTCTGCTCATAGGTTGCACATGGGCATTGCTCCAGATCACATCAGGATGCCTCCTTGACAGTTGATGGGAGCAACGGGCAGGTAGTGGGGGGCCAAATGCGCTAATCCACACTGGCAACATATATCCCTCCTTTGTACCCTCGTGGTGTCATGATCCAGACCAGCTTTTGGGTCTTGTCGCTCCTCTCCCGGTCTGGTCATGTCAAGGGTTAACTTTCTCTGCCTCATTATGGTGTCAGGTCTGCTATTTCTCTGCGCTGCATCCTGCAGGCAGTGCCAGTTATATTTCCTGCCTACGGCGTGTGGAGCTGGCTCTGGTAAAACCCTGATTTGTCCTACTGCGTTTAGCTTTCTTAGCCCGTGTCTGTTCATTCCTCTCTTACCCGCCCCGTCTCTGCATGTCCTTGTGTGTTTGGATTCCCCGGGACTCGACTGCTTTGGCTCTGACCTGACTCTGTCTCTTCCTTCTGGTACTTCTGCTATGGACCGATACTGATCTTTTGGTGCTCCTCTGACTCTGCGTTTGGGATTTCCCTTGGTACTACTCTCCTCTCTGGTATCGACCCGGTTTGTCTGATTATTCTGCTGCCACCTGGTGCTAGCTTCGCTGCAGTTCTGCTGGTCTGCTCTGAGTAGGATTTCAGCACTCTCTCCACTCTGCTGCCATCTAGTGGAGTTTGCATTTACCTGCAGTGCTGCAGCGTGACATGTGGTTCACGCAATCTTATTGGCCACATGCATAAATATATGGACCTTTGTCCCACATGTCATTCACTTTCCCCGGAATAAGGCTTGTTCAGTCAAAACACTGCATCTGGATAAATGACTCTATATTCATTTGTTTCTTGCATGTTTACTGCTCTGTGTCTGTAACATTATACATGGCTTATACTTTATCCCCTAAGTGACCACCAATACATCTTATTGACCTGCAATATAAGAGACCAACATCCCCCTACAGGTGACAATCCTGTAGCTGTCAGCTGTACACTATAGCTGACAACTTGCTGCATCTACCATGATTTGTGTTGGTACTGACTATAGTTGTTTAACCCCTTAACGACCAGAGGTATTTTTGGTTTTGCATTTTCAATTTTTGCTCCCCTTCTTCCCAGAGCCATAACTTTTTTTATTTTTTGGTCAAAATGGCCGTGTAAGGGCTTGTTTTTTTGTGGGATGAGATGTCCTTTTGACCAACACCATTGGTTTTACCATGTTGTGTACTAGAAAATGGGAAAAAAATTCCAAGTGCAGTGAAATTGCAAAAAAAGTGCAATCCCACACTTATTTTTTGTTTGGCTTTTTTACTAGGTTCACTAAAAGCTAAAACTGACCAGCCAGAGTGTTTTCTAAGAGATAGTATACTGGAGTATTTAGAGAAGAATAACCTCATGACCCAATATCAACATGGGTTTACAAGGGACCGTTCCTGTCAGACTAATCTGATAAGCTTTATGAAGAGGTAAGTTCGGGACTGGACCAAGGGAATGCAGTGGACGTGGTGTACATGGACTTTTCAAAAGCTTTTGATGCGGTGCCACACAAAAGGTTGATACATAAAATGAGAACAATGGGGATAGGGGAAAATATGTGTAGGTGGGTTAAGAGCTGGTTCAGGGATAGGAAACAAAGGGTGGTTATTAATGGAGCACACTCGGACTGGGTCACGGTTAGCAGTGGGGTGCCACAGGGTTCAGTTTTGGGCCCGCTTCTTTTTAACATATTTATTAATGACCTTGTAGGGGGCATAGAGAGTAGAATTTCAATATTTGCAGATGACACTAAACTCTGCAGGGTAATCAATTCAGAGAAGGACAATTTTATATTACAGGAGGATTTATGTAAACTAGAAGCTTGGGCTGATAAATGGCAAATGAGCTTTAATGGGGATAAATGTAAGGTCATGCACTTGGGTAGAAGAAACAAGATGTATAATTATGTGCTTAAGGCCGGGGTCACACTAGAGAGGAATACGGATGAGTGAGAGGTGTTAAAAGCACGCATTACACACGGACCAATGATTTTTTATGGGGTAGCTCCCAACAGCCGTATATTTCTCGGCCGTATTCTACGGACCGTGCCAATCGCAGCATGCTGCGATTGTCAGCGTACTACGCCCGTAATACGCCAATGCAAGTCTATGGGTGCGCAAAAAATACAGATTACACACGGACCATACATGTGACTTGCGAGAAATACACACCAGGTGTCTTTTAATTCAGTGCGCTATACAGTAAACTCACACTGACAGTTTTAATAAAGAAACGGAAGAATAGATATAGACACATAGAATATATATATATATATATATATATAAATCCAACAATGTAGACCAGCTCACTCCTGTGAACCACCTGGAACCTCAGCTGACCTGGTTAACTCCGTTGTGCCCGGATCTGGATGTAGGAGTCCATCCATACAAATGTGAACAACGACAAAGCAAAGTCCAGCAATAACGTGAGCAATCCAGGATGCTATTAAAATTTTTTTTCTTTTTATTCATAAATCCATTAAAATGCAATGGTCCAAGCAGTTCAAAACAGCAATAAAGCAGGAAAGTCGTGCAGATAGGACTACGCGTTTCAGCGGTAGAACCCGCCTTCTTCACGGTCCAGAATCTTTCCATTTTAATGGATTTATGAATAAAAAGAAAAAATTTTTAACAGCATCCTGGATTGCTCACGTTATTGCTGGACTTTGCTTTGTCGTTGTTCATATATATATATATATATATATATATATGCATTCTATGTGTCTATATCTATTCTTTGGTTTCTGTTAGAAACCCTGTCATAGGGCTCCATTATATGTCCAGTTTGCAAGTCTGCGAGAAAATCTCGCCATACGGATGCCATACGGATTACATACGGATGCTGACATGCGCAAAATACGCGACCACACCTTGATTACGGATGACATACGGAGCACTATTTAGGGGTCATTCATCCGTATTACGCATGTAAAATATGGACCGTATTTTGCGTCGGTTAGTGTGACCCTGGCCTAATTGTAAAACACTGGGCAAAACTGTCACTGAAAAAGACCTGGGTGTATGGGTGGACGACAAACTCACATTTAGTGGCCAGTGTCAGGCAGCTGCTGCAAAGGCAAATAAAATAATGGGATGCATTAAAAGAGGCATAGATGCTCGTGAGGAGAACATCATTTTTCCTCTATATAAGTCACTAGTGCGACCACACTTAGAATACTGTGTACAATTCTCCGGTGTATAATAAAGACATGGCTGTACTGGAGTGGGTGCAGAGAAGAGCGACCAAGGTTATTAGGGAACTAGGGGGTCTGCAATACCAAGACAGGTTATTACACTTGGGGTTATTTAGTTTGGAAAATCGAAGGCTTAGGGGTGATCTTATTACAATGTATAAATATATGCGGGGACAGTACAAAGACCTTTCTAATGATCTTTTTACACTTAGACCTGTGACGGGGACAAGGGGGCATCCTCTACGTCTGGAGGAAAGAAGGTTTAAGCATACTCACAGATGCGGATTCTTTACTGTAAGAGCAGTGAGACTATGGAACTCTCTGCCATATGATGTTGTAATGAGTGATTACCTAATAAAATTTAAGAAGGGACTGGATGCCTTCTTGAAAAGTATAATATTACAAGGTATATACACTAGTTTCCTTAATATTGCGTTGTTCCAGGGAGCTAGTCTGATTGCCGTATGTGGAGTCAGGAAGGAATTTTTTTTCCCAATGTGAAGCTTACTGTTTGCCACATGGGTTTTTTTTGCCTTCCTCTGGATCAACATGTTAGGGCAAGTTAGGCTAGGATATGGGTTGAACTAGATGGACTTAAAGTCTTCCTTCAACCTTAATAACTATGTTACTATGTTACTATTATTTTCCAGGTCATTACGAGTTCATAGACACCAAACATGTCTAGGTTCTTTTTTATTTAAATGGTGAAAAAAAATTCCAAACTTTGTTAAAAAAATGGTGCCATTTTCCAATACTTGCAGTGTCTCCATTTTTTGTGATCTCGGGTTGAGTGAGGGTTTATTTTTTTTTTAATGATACCATTTTAGTGCAGATATGATCTTTTGATCGCCCACTATTGCATTTTAATGCAATGTTGTGGCGAAAAAAAAAAGAAGTAATTCTGGCGTTTTGACTTTTTTCTCGCTACGCCGTTTAGCGATCAGGTTAATCTTTTCTTATTGATAGATTGGCGATTCTGAATGGGAGATACCAAATATGTGTGTGTTTGATTTCTTTTAATTGTTTTATTTTGAATGGGGCAAAAGGGGGGTGATTTAAACTTTTATTTTTTTTATATTTTTAAAAACTTTTTTACTTTTGTCTTGCTTCAATAGTCTCCATGGGAGACTAGAAGCTGCCTTAGGCTGGTTTCACATTAGCGCTTTTTAAGCGCATGCACAGCCGGGGGTAGCTCCGCCCCCGAGCCGGCTCTCTGCCCGGCGTGCCCGCCCCTTGCTTGTAGCGCCGCCTCCTAGCGCACAGCGGCGCCTGCGATCGGCGCACCCTATCTTTAGCATAGGGTGCGCAGATCGTGCGCAGGCCATGCGCTAGTTGCGCTTTGACCTGCGCTGTGCACTTTTGACGGTGCGCCGTGCGCGCCAAAATCCGGAAAGTTTGATTTTGGCGCGCACGGCGCACCGTCAAGAGTGCGCAGCGCAGGTCAAAGCGCAACTAGCGCACGGCCTGCGCACGATCTGCGCACCCTATGCTAAAGATAGGGTGCGCCGATCGCAGGCGCCGCTGTGCGCTAGGAGGCGGCGCTACAAGCAAGGGGCGGGCACGCCGGGCAGAGAGCCGGCTTGGGGGCGGAGCTACCCCGGCCGTGCGTGCGCTTAAAAAGCGCTAATGTGAAACCAGCCTTAACCTGATTGGCTCTGCTAGATAGAGGCAATGATCAGATTGCCTCTATATAGCAGAATTACTTACATGCTATGTGCGCCGACCACCAGGTGGCGCTCACAGAAAGAATGCACTGACAATCAAAGGGGTCTCCAGGAGACCTCTGACTGTAATGCCAACAAACCAGTGACCCACGATCACGTGACGGGCGTCACCGGTGGGCAGATTTCCGGCTCTATGACCGGAAGTGGGAGTTAAATGCTGCTGTTTATCTGATTGCACTCGTCCGCAAGTGAGTATGAGCCCTTAATGTGCTTTCCTTGCATCATAGGCACTTGATATGTCTTTCTAACCAAAGTTATGGAGCTCTATAAGATATAGATACAAAAGAGCAAATGCACTTTATATATACTATATATTTATAGATCTACATACTCCTTTCTGAATGGCACCCCATTCCTATGCTTTCCATTCCTTTCATTATAATTAGTTTTTTTTTTTTTTAGCCAGATTAACATCATACAATTGTTTTCCCAACAATAGGAAGCCATGATAATACTAAAATGCACTTGCACCTTAAGGCTATGTGTGCACGTTGCCTATTTGTGTTTTTGATGCATTTTTTCATGTGTTTTTGCAAATCCATAGAGCTAAATAAGGATATACTATTAAAAAAATTCTGTTGTCATTTCCTTGTTTAACCTTTTTCATTCTCCATTGAAGACCATAACATCATTACATACCATGTTCAAATTTATAATCTTTACACACTAAACAAATATAAGGGAATATATATATATATATATATATATACAGTGGGGCAAAAAAGTATTTAGTCAGTCAGCAATAGTGCAAGTTCCACCACTTAAAAAGATGAGAGGCGTCTGTAATTTACATCATAGGTAGACCTCAACTATGGGAGACAAACTGAGAAAAAAAAATCCAGAAAATCACATTGTCTGTTTTTTTTTCATTTTATTTGCATATTATGGTGGAAAATAAGTATTTGGTCAGAAACAAGCAATCAAGATTTCTGGCTCTCACAGACCTGTAACTTCTTCTTTAAGAGTCTCCTCTTTCCTCCACTCATTACCTGTAGTAATGGCACCTGTTTAAACTTGTTATCAGTATAAAAAGACACCTGTGCACACCCTCAAACAGTCTGACTCCAAACTCCACTATGGTGAAGACCAAAGAGCTGTCAAAGGACACCAGAAACAAAATTGTAGCCCTGCACCAGGCTGGGAAGACTGAATCTGCAATAGCCAACCAGCTTGGAGTGAAGAAATCAAATGTGGGAGCAATAATTAGAAAATGGAAGACATACAAGACCACTGATAATCTCCCTCGATCTGGTGCTCCACGCAAAATCCCACCCCGTGGGGTCAGAATGATCACAAGAACGGTGAGCAAAAATCCCAGAACCACGCGGGGGGACCTAGTGAATGAACTGCAGAGAGCTGGGACCAATGTAACAAGGCCTACCATAAGTAACACACTACGCCACCATGGACTCAGATCCTGCAGTGCCAGACGTGTCCCACTGCTTAAGCCTGTACATGTCCGGGCCCGTCTGAAGTTTGCTAGAGAGCATTTGGATGATCCAGAGGAGTTTTGGGAGAATGTCCTATGGTCTGATGAAACCAAACTGGAACTGTTTGGTAGAAACACAACTTGTCGTGTTTGGAGGAAAAAGAATACTGAGTTGCATCCATCAAACACCATAGCTACTGTAAAGCATGGTGGTGGAAACATCATGCTTTGGGGCTGTTTCTCTGCAAAGGGGCCAGGACGACTGATCCGGGTACATGAAAGAATGAATGGGGCCATGTATCGTGAGATTTTGAGTGCAAACCTCCTTCCATCAGCAAGGGCATTGAATATGAAACGTGGCTGGGTCTTTCAACATGACAATGATCCCAAGCACACCGCCAGGGCAACGAAGGAGTGGCTTCGTAAGAAGCATTTCAAGGTCCTGGAGTGGCCTAGCCAGTCTCCAGATCTCAACCCTATAGAAAACCTTTGGAGGGAGTTGAAAGTCTGTGTTGCCAAGCGAAAAGCCAAAAACATCACTGCTCTAGAGGAGATCTGCATGGAGGAATGGGCCGACATACCAACAACAGTGTGTGGCAACCTTGTGAAGACTTACAGAAAACGTTTGACCTCTGTCATTGCCAACAAAGGATATATCACAAAGTATTGAGATTAAATTTTGTTTCTGACCAAATACTTATTTTCCACCATAATATGCAAATAAAATGAAAAAAAAACAGACAATGTGATTTTCTGGATTTTTTTTTCTCAGTTTGTCTCCCATAGTTGAGGTCTACCTATGATGTAAATTACAGACGCCTCTCATCTTTTTAAGTGGTGGAACTTGCACTATTGCTGACTGACTAAATACTTTTTTGCCCCACTGTATATATATATAAATTATATATATAATTACCAAGCCCAAGAGTAGTAATTAACAGGTGTCAGCTAGATACCCTCATTAATAAAACAGTACATAAAGAGTTAACTAAAGACACACACACCAGCCTATGTAGGAGCATTAACATAATTAACCTACATACTGTATGTTGTTTTCAAATAATTTTATTGGTTTTTTAGAAATAAACAGGGTAGGGAAAGGAAGGTAGGAAGGGAGGGAAGGGAGTGGGGAATAAACAACCTTGTACAGGTACGGAAAAAAATTTAAAAACTAGAGAACCCACAAACAGGCATAGAATAACATATATCGAATAACAACATAAAAGAAAAAAAAAATCAACAATCCTTATTATGGGGTAACATTCTTGGAAGGAGATACAGCATCCCAGTACTAAAACTCCCAGGTTTAAACTTCAAAATATAGTGCCTCTTGTTAAGTCTATTTGATATGAAATTTGTTGTTCCAGGTCTTCCATTTTTTTGAGTATTTGTGAATGTGATTGTTGTTAATCGCAAATCTGCGTTCTAAATCGCTGTGTTGGCCTATCTTGTCAAGTATGTCTGAAAACTTGGGAACCTCTGCTTTCTTCCACCATTGTGCTAACATGGTCTTGGTCACTAAGAGGATGTGTATGATAATGTGTCTTACCGAATCATCAAATTGTTCCATGTCTAATGAAAGAAGTGCTCTTTTGGGTGTAATTGTGAAGTCCTTAGCAATGAGGTTAATGTGCTGTGTGACTTGAAGCCAGAGGTTTTTGATTTTTGAACAACCCCAGAAAATATGGTAGAGGTTCCCTTGGTGACCACAATCTCTCCAGCACAAGGAAGATAGCTCTGTGTTAAAATGCGATAACCTCGTCGGGGTATAGTACCACCTATTTAACAATTTGAAATAACTCTCATGAAGACCCATTGATATGTTGGAATTGTAAGTGTTTTTGATGGCATTGTTCCAATTCTCGAGACGGATATCAGCACCAAAATCGGACTCCCATCTCTTCAAGTATATGTTTTTGTGGCTCGTTAGGTCTTTGACAACAGATCTATACAAATTACGCAGACTCCAGAGGTTTTTATTTTTAAGGTTGCACAATAGTGGAGATAGCATTTCATAATTCAAAGTCTTCCCTTTTATGAATTTCCAAATTCTGTCTTTCAACATGGTGTAAAAGACTAGCTCAGATGACGGTAAATTATATTTAACCCTGATCTCACCGAATTTCAGGAACTCCACTCCACTAAAAACATCCCCCACCCTTTTAATTCCAGATTTCCCCCAAACCTCCGGTATCGGGAGATCATCCATCAGTGCCAATGAAGATAGAGGCAACTTTAAGATTTGCTCTGCTTTTTTTATATTTTTAGTCGGCTTAATGAGATCCCTCCAGGCTGAGATTATCGGCCGGAATATAGGATGAGTTCTCACTGGGCTTTGCAGAAGGAAGTGAAAGAAAAGCTTTTGCATGGAACTTCTATCACTAGCATCTCTCTCCAAGCCATACCAAGCTGGATGCGTCATGTTTTCAGTAAACCAGTGCCAGCTCTGTTTGATGAGCGAGGCCTGATAATAAGCGTATATGTTGGGCAGTCCAGCGCCCCCATGTTTTTTATTTTTGTACATCAAGTCTGCAGATATTCTTGCTCTTTTACCTTTCCAAATAAATAGTCGGATGAGCTCTTGAGCTTTATCAATGGTTTGGTGCGGAAAGCTGACTGGTAAAGTCCTAAATATGTATAAAATTTTGGGAAGGATAAAAGTTTTGACTGCCAGAATCTTCCCAAAGATGGAAGTCTCGAGCTGAGCCAAAAAGGATAGATCGCCTGTAATAGTCTTTATAATGCTGTCTAAATTGGCCCTAACTGTGGCTTGGATTGATCCAGCTATTCTAATCCCTAGATAGACAATCTCTTTCTCCTCCCAAATGAACTGGGTTTGGGCCTTTATTTAGTTAATTTCAGATTGTTTCATGTTTAGAGTTATAAATTTTGATTTGTTTGGGTGTATCTTAAAATAAGATTCTCTAGAGAATTTTTCTAGTTCAACTGAAAGGGCTTTAATGGAGTTTGCAGGATCCAGTAGCGTGAGGAATAGATCATCTGCGAATAATCCAATTTTAAAATTTCGTGATGTCAGTTCAAAGCCTTTAATATCATTGTTTATTCTTATTTTTTCGGCTAGGGGCTCTATGGCAAGCACAAATAGAAAGGGGGGACAGGGGGCACCCCTGTCTCGTGCCATTGATAATGTCGAACGGGTCGGAGAGGAAATTGTTTGTATAAATCCTGGCACTAGGACCCGAGTACAAGGCGAAAACTGTTGATAGAAACTTCTCGTCAAAGCCAAATCTAGCGAGAGTTGCTTTTAAGTAAAGCCAGTTTAGTCTATCAAACGCCTTCTTGGCGTCCAGTGCCAGAAAAGCAGTTTGGATTCTCAGGTTGTTCGCTAAATTTATCAGGTTCAACACCCTTCTAGTTCTGTCTGAGGCCTGGCGGCCCTCTGTAAAGCCTATTTGATTATCCGCCAACAGACGTGGAAGGATGTTTTTTAATCGGTTTGCAATAATCTTTGAGCAGATTTTAATATAGCTCTTTATGAGCTATATTGGCCTATAGCTCTGTATCCTCTCGGGGTCCCCCCCTCCTTTTGAATCATGATAATTGTTGCCTCTAACATCTCCTTTGGGAAGGAACCCCGAGAGGACGCCAGATCAAAGACGGAAGCCAGCCGCATAGCCAGAACTTTTGAAAAGGATTTATAGTAGTCTCCAGAGAAGCCATCTGGCCCTGGTGATTTTTGGGACTGCAGTTTCTTGATAACGTCAACAATTTCTCTCTCTGTAAAGGGGCTATTGACATAATTCTAGTCCAGCTCATCGACTCTTGGTAGATCGATACTTTGTAGAAAAGAATCTACAAAATTCGAGTTAACCACCGGTGTTTGGGGGTCATCTTTCAGGTTATAGAAATTTTTAAAGAATTCTGCAAATGAGTTGACAATGTCCATAGGGTGAGTTTTGGGGTCACCCGAGGGAGATACTATCTTATTTATTCTCCTTTTAATTCTCTTTTTAATTTCCTCATCATAAACCTGGTAGGCTTGTTAAGAGATGCATACAATTTGTACCTAGATGCTTTGATGACTGCATCATATTCCTGGTAGATTTCAGATCTAAAACCCTGTCTAAGTCTCAAAATCTCAGCCTGGACGGTCTGGGAAGGAACTTTTAAGTTTTTTTGTTTTTTCTCTAGATCATTAATTTGGGCCTGTAGGTTTGTAATATTTTCCCTATTTCTCTTCTTATGTTTAGAAAGAATTTGCATAAGACACCCCCTCAGGACCGCTTTATGGGCGTTCCAGACCGTGAACTGATCTACTTCACCAGGTACGTTTTCCTTGAAGTAGTTTAAGAGAGCGTTTTCTATCTCTTGTTTGTACTCTGGTATATATAGCAAAGCTGAGTTAAGCTTCCAGCGGAATGGTTTGTCAGGGGGAGGACCCACAAGGAAGTCAGTGAGAACCGGGGTATGATCCGAGATGGACTTCTGCATGAAGCGAATGTCCTTAATTTTGGACAGAGTGAATATGTTAGTAAGTAGGAGAGCTATCCTGGAAGCTGTCTTATGTACATCTGAAAATTGAGAATACTCACGTGACAATGTATTCAAGCAGCGTTCCGCATCAGCATCATAAAGCTCATTTTGAATTAACCAGTTTTTTAAAGCTGGGACCGTGTGGCGAACTAAAGAGGATGAATCAATGCTGCTATCTGGGACAATATTAAAGTCGCCCAATAAGATGAGTTCGCCTGTTTTAACTTTGTCGATTTTTTTTGATAAGCTTGTTCAAGAAACAAATGTGTCCCTTGTTGGGTGCGTATACATTCACTATTGTGCATGGCCTTTCATGGAGTAAGCATATGAGTATATGAAACCTGACCAAGGAGTCTGGTATTTCTTTGATGAGCTGAAAAGGAAAGGTGCCACCTACCAATGTGATGACCCCAGACTTTTTCTTTGTGGAGAGTGACTTGTACATTTGTGGGAAGTTTTTGTGCTGGAAGACCGGGTGTCGATCGGAAGCCAGTATAACCTCCTGAAGGCATACCAATTCGGCCCGGGTTTGGTTGATCTCCTTCCATACCGCATACCTCTTATTCAGACTGTTGAGCCCCCTAACATTGTACGATAAAATTTTCATCGTTAGAATGCAATATCAAAACAGGAAAGGGAAACAAATAGAACAATGAAATACAGAAAAAAAAATTAAGAACTTGAGAGTTCTCCTGGAGGACTCCAAACTGGTTGGTGTCTCACCTTAGATCGGGGGAAAAACGATAAACTGTAATTACGGGTACTAATCATGTTCAGGAAAAGGAAATAATAGTGACCCCCAAATAAATTCAAACATAAGACAAAGATCAATCCTAATCCCTATCTCTAAAGGATGGCTCATCAGGAATTTAGGAAACTTCTGACTCTCGTGTGGAGTATAGATGGGGTAGTGTTTATCTTTATACCAGACTAAAAGCTTGCTAGGGAAACCCCATCTATACGACACTCTAAGTTCCCTAAGTTTAGAGGTCAGATCTCTGAAGGAGCTTCTTGCGTCCATAGTCTCTTTGGAAAAGTCTTGGAAAATCTTAAGATCTTTATAAGGCTCAGGAGTTGAACCTCTCCCTCGCAAAGATTTTAAAACCTTCTCCTTGGTTTCAAAGAAATGGACCCTGAGGATAGTGTCCCTGGGCTTTTCCTGTGGGAACCCCTTGGGACATGGGAGGCGGTGTATAGGATCGATATTGACTTCTGATTCTGTCAATTTTGGCGATAATTTTTTAAACAAATTTTTGGTGTAATCAGAGAGATCTGCCTGGGAGACCGACTCAGGAATACCTCGTATCTTTAAGTTATTTCTCCTGCTTTGGTCTTCCAGATCCGTCAATTTGTTTTTAAGGGAAATAACCTCCTTTTTGAGGAGTGAATTCTCCTTTGAGAGGTAAACTATATCTCTCTCCGATTGTACCATCTTTACCTCATATTTCTCAACCTTTTGGCTAAGATTTCTGCAAGTTTCCTGTAGGGCCTTGGCCTGAGTCTCAAACCCTATTTTTAGGGCATCACTGATGGACTGGAAGAGATCCGCCATGAATCCTTCAGTGGCTTGTTTGTTGGACCCCTTGTATTCCCCCAGGTTAATGGATGGAGGAGGAACCTCAAACGAAGGGAATGGACCTCCATTATCCCTCCTTTCAGGGCTTGTGTTTGGAGTATAGTCAGCTGAGACACTGTTGGAGTCCTCAGATGAGATACTCCCAGTGTTTTCCTGATCGCCTGGTCCCTTCCTTTTGTTTGATTTGGAAGTGTCCATTTCCTCCGTAAGAGTCTCAAGTGGAGGGGGGGTTTAATGTTGCCCCCTAAATTTTTATTTTTTTGAGGCGTTTCAGGTTGTGTTTTAGATAGTGTTTTGGTCAATGAGCTATTAGTACCTGATCCCCCTTTTGCAACTTTGACAGATGCAGGGTTCTGAGATTTTTTTAGCTAAAGCGTTTTTGGCTCGTCTCCTTTCAGGGGTGACCTAGATTTTATTGGGCTTAACAAATTAGAGATATCGTTGTATGATTTAGAGTGTGCCCCAAAATTGTGCCTCGTGACCCTGTGTGGGCTATTGGAAGCTCTGCCCCTACTTGACTGCATCTTGGTTTGCCACAAACCCTTCCCAGACATCAGATCTATGACCTCTTTAAATTATTCAATCAAACAAGTTAAGAAAAATGGTCAAAAAGCAAGTTTCCCAAAGGAGTTAACTGAGAGACCCTCAGTGAGAGTGAGGAAAGTCACACAATTCTGCAGTATCAATATCAGCAGCCCACTGTGTCTCTGATCCTCAGTTGAAATAAAGGTAATCTTCTGTTATAATTCACTGGTCAGATGGATACCAGGCACCGGGACCACCAGCCATGAACTGCAGACTCTGTTATATTGTATGCCTGCGCCGCTGATATGCTGAAAGCAGCCAGTGAACAATCCCTAGGGACACCATATGGGGATAAAGAGTGCCTCCCAGATGCCTGTGTCCTTTCCCCAGTACCCCTGTGGTTAAGTCTCTGCTGTGTTGTACAGTTCGTGGGAGTATCTGTGCCTGTCACAGGGGAGACCGCTGACTGAACGCTGCAGGGCCTGTGACATCAGGTCTGCTCAGTGCTGACAGGCTGGAAGCTGGGAGCAGTTGGATCTACTTCCCATTGAAGTCTATTGCGGCTGTGAGCACTAATCAGCAGCCGGATCTAGTGGCCCAAACTCAGATGTGCCTCACCTCTGCTGTCTTCAGAGGCTCCCCCTGTGCTTGTTGTCCCCTGTCCAGTCCTCAATGTGGCTTTGGAACGCTGTTCTTAGCCGTTGTGATGTCTTTTCAATGGGTCCAGTGGTATCCCACCGCCACTCTGCTCTGTGACAAGAAAGTAGTCCCCGCCGGTGTCCTCTGCTTATATCCTCGGTGTGTCAGTCCAGAAAGGGTCCAGATCAGCTCCTCTGCCCCCGCTCTCCTCACCCTGGCTGTGGAACTTCCTGATTTCGGCAGCACTCAGCCAGAAATCCAGAGAGGAGATTGTGCATAGTTCCGTATCCCTCCGCCACAGCCGTGCCATTATCCTCTACACCCCGCAGGCAAAAACATTGCAGTCAGTTAGAATCAAGTTGTGCCTTACCGGGAGGATTCCAAATAAAGTCCTTATTGACCTTATTACTGGCGATGAGCCTCCAGATCAGTCCTGGCTTATATACAGCCCACAGTAGCACTCCAGTCACTTCCAGGAAGGCAAATGGTGGGAGGGTGATGTCCCTCTGTTTCTCCTACACCACTACTGTCCCACACTTTTAAAAGTTCATATCTTTGGTCTCCTTTGGACCAGGGACCTAGTTTTAGGCTCAGAATGTGCACCAGAGTTTCAGGAAGAGAATAGGGTCCAGTATGGGTTTTTTTGTTAACCCTTTGCATGCTTTTTTGTTGCTTTAGTGTGTGACTTTGGGAGCTTAGAGCTCTTGCCTCCTACATGCTCAGAGCCCAGGCCACGCCCCACATACTGTATGTTGTAACAAAACAGCAACTGTCAGAAATCTGAGTGAAAAGCAATATCTGTTTATTTTTCAAAAACATTTTTTTAAAAATTGCACGGGCTCCCGCATAATTTTCATAACGAGCAGAGGGAAAGCCGACTGATGAGGGTTGATGTTATATTTCTGGGAAGGAGCCAATAGCCATAAAGGTTCTCAGGCTATTAATATCAGCTCATAAATGTTTGCTTAGCCTTTACTGGCTAGCTTACAGGGGAACCCAAGAAAAAATTTGAAATGGGGGTCCTATAAAATCGAACCAGCAAAGGCTAGGCAGACAGCTGCAGGCTGATATTCATAGCCTGGGAAAGGGCCATGTATATTGGCACCCCCCAGGCTAAAAACAGCAGCTCTCAACCATCCCAGAAATGGCACATCTTAGCCTTGCTCTTCATATTTGTGAGGTTGATGTCACCTTTGTATTGTCAGCTGACATCAAGCCCACAGGTTAGTAATGAAGAGGCTTCTATAAGACACCTATCCATTACTAATCCTATAATTATATGGTAAATAAACACACAGCCAGAATAAAGTCCTTTATAATAATAATAACAATAATAATAATCTTTATTTTTATAAAGCGCTAGAATATTCCGCAGCGCTTTACAGTTTGCACACATTATCATCATTATCATTTATTTGAAATAATCACACAGACTCCTTTATTGAATCTAAATTAACCATACTTACTGAAAGCCTAATCTCCGATGCCCTCGTCTCCTGCAAATAATAAAAAAAATAAACCAACATATAATACTAAACAGACTTCTTAAATAAACAAAGGAATAAATCCATATTATTTGTGTACATATATTCCCTTAAAAACTTTTATTGATCGTTTGAATAAAAAACACCTATTCCCGTGTAATCCACAAAGACAAAAAGCCCTAATCAAGGACTACAATAACCTATCTATACACCTTCCTAGCCTTGGAGGTTGGCACCCTAGAAGAAATCGATTATTTGGCGCCCCCACTCAGACGTCGTCTGTCCCTATCTCCCCTAACTCACCCTGATTACAAAGGTGAGAAAACAATCAATGAGAGGAATGAGATGAAGGAAGGGAAAAAAAAGGTTATATGTAGAATATAAATGGGCAAGAAACATATTATATCATATTAGGAGTGACCCTAAAAAAGGTACAAATCTCAATAAGAGACCAACAAAAACCACATACAGCAATGTTATTGCACCCTAGGTACAGGTGCTGATAGAGTGAAGTATGGAAGACTTCACCTGCCCTGAAGAGAATCGAGGATGAAACCCAAAGTTACAAAAAAAAGGTGACAGCAAAGTGGCAGAACTAGCTCTATTATTTAAAGCAAATTCGGCCAAGGGCAAAAATGAAACCCAATCATCCTGATCAGCAGAAATAAAACATCTCAAATACGACTCCAAAGTCTGGTTTGTTCACTCCGTCTGCCCATTGGTCTGAGGGTGAAACGCAGAGGAGAAGGACAACTGAATTCCCAGCTTGGAACAGAAAGTCCTCCAAAATCTAGAAACAAACTGAACTCCTCTGTCAGATACAATGTTCTCAGGAATCCCGTGCAAGCGAACCACCTGTTGCAAAAACAAGGGCACCAACTCTGAGGAAGATGGCAACTTAGGGAATGGTACAAGATGGACCATCTTAGAGAATCTATCACAAATCACCCAAATAACAGTCATTCTCTGAGAGACAGGTATATCAGAGAAAATCCATTGAAATATGGGTCCATGGCCTCCTGGGCACCGGCAAAGGCATCAACAACCCACTAGAGCGAGAACAAGGTTTAGACCGGAAGCAAGTCCCACAGGACTGTACAAAATTCCTGACATCACGAGACAAGGCGGGCCACCAAAAAGACCGACTCACCAAATCTCTAGTACCAAAAATACCTGGATGACCAGCCAATGCTGAGCAATGAACTTCAGACATTACTCTCTTCCTCCACTGGTCAGGAACATACAATTTTCCAATGGAACAACGCTCAGGTTTGTCCTCCTGAAACTCTTCCAGAGCACGTCTCAAATCGGGCGAGATGGCAGAAAGAACTACCCCCTCACCTAAGATGGTAGCAGGCTTGGTCACAACAGGAGAATCAGCAAAGAAACTCCTAGAGAGGGCGTCTGCCTTGACATTCTTAGTGCCCGGAAGAAAAGAGACCACAAAATCAAAATGTGTGAAAAACAAGGCCCACCTAGCCTGTCTAGGATTCAAGCGTTTGGCTAATTCCAGGTAAATCAAATTCTTGTGGTCAGTAAGGACCACGACTTGATGTTTAGCTCCCTCCAACTAATGTCTCCACTCCTCAAATGCCCATTTCATGGCTAACAGTTCCCGATTCCCCACATCATAGTTACGCTCGGATGGGGAGAACTTTCGGGAAAAGAAAGCACAGGGATTCATTTTAGATGTTACAGGATCTTTTGGGGACAAAACAGCTCCTGCACCAATCTCAGAAGCGTCCACCTCTACCTGAAACGGGAGTGAGACATCAGGTTGCCGCAAGACTGGAGCAGAAGTGAACCTTCACTTCAGCTCCTGAAAGGAAGAAACAGCCTCCGGAGACCAATTCAGCACATCAGCACCCTTCTTAGTCAAATCAGTCAATGCTTTGGCAATACCAGAAAAATTAGCTATAAATTTACGATAAAAATCAGCAAAACCCAAAAACTTCTGGAGGGCCTTCAAAGAAGTGGGCTGAACCCAATCATAAATGGCCTGTACCTTGGCCGGGTCCATTTCAATAGTTGACGGAGACAAAATAAATCCCAAAAATGAAATCCTCTGTACCCCAAAAAGGCATTTCGATCCCTTGACATACAGGGAATTCTCCTTCAAAATCCGGAACACAGTCCGAACATGTTCCACATGAGAGTCCCAATCCCTGGAAAAGATCAAAATATCATCCAGATAGATGATCAAACATTTATCCACAAAGTCTCGGAAAATATCATTCATGAAGCACTGGAAGACAGAAGGGGCATTAGTGAGCCCAAAAGGCATCACCAGGTACTCAAAATGTCCCTCCGGAGTATTAAACGCCGTCTTCCATTCATCCCCATGCTTAATGCGAATAAGATTATACGCCCCCCTGAGGTCAAGCTCGGTAAACCAGCAAGCACCTTTAACTCTGGAGAATAGATCAGAAATCAGGGGTAACGGATACTGATATTTAACAGTAATTTTGTTGAGGGAACGATAGTCAATACAAGGCCTTAATGAACCATCTTTCTTGGCCACGAAAAAAACCCCACCACCTAAGGGTGAAGAGGATGGTCTAATATGACCCTTCTCCACCGACTCCTTAATATAGGATCGCATAGCCTCATGCTCGGGTACAGATAAATTGAAAAGTCGACCCTTGGGAAATTTACACCCAGGGCTCAGCTCAATTGCACAGTCATAACTCCTATGAGGAGGCAAAGACGCAGACTCATTCTCACTAAATACATCATAAAAATCAGCCAAATAGTCAGGAGCATCATGCGACTGGGGAGAGGTGGAGAAAACAGGAGCGTCACTAAGGGCACACCGACAACCCCAACTCACCACAAAGATTTCCAATCCAAAACTGGATTATGGATTTACAACCAAGGAAACCCCAGAACAATGGTATCATGCAAATTATGCAACACCAAAAATCTGCAATTTTCTTGATGGTCTGGGGTGACCCGCATTACCACCTGGGTCAAAAACTGAGGTTTATTCTTCGCCAAAGGAGTAGCATTAAATACCCCTCAAAGGGATAGGCGTCCGCAGAGGTGTCATAGGAAACCCACAACGTTTAGCAAAATCCAAGTCCATCAGGTTCAGAGCTGCTCCCGAATCCACAAAAGCCTTAGCGGAAAATGTGGACAGGGAGCAGATCAGAGTAATTGCCAGAAGAAACTTAGGTTGAACACCACCCACAGCAAATGTGTGTGCAAAATGTTTCTCTCATTTAGGGCAGACAGAAATAATATGAGAGGCATCTCCACAAAAAAAACACAACTTATTATGCCTTCTGAACTCCTGACGTTGCGCCCTAGACAAAACTCTATCACATTGCATAGGTTCAGACATTTGTTCAACAGGTGGCAACACCTCTCGTGCAGTTTTGCGTACACGCAAACGCCGATTAACCTGAATGGCTAATGACATAGAATCGTCCAGACCAGAGGGAACAGGAAATCCCACCATAGTATTTTTTACGGTTTCTGACAAACCCTTCCGAAAGAGAGCTGCCAAGGCACCATCATTCCAGGTAGTAAGGACCACCCACTTTCGGAATTTTTGACAGTACAACTCTGCAGAATCCTGACCCTGGTTCAATGCCAACAGGGCCTTTTCAGCCTGATAAATAGCATTAGGTTCATCATACAACAACCCCAAGGCTTGAAAGAATGCGTTCACATTAGTTAGAATAGGATCATCAGGTTTCAAAGAAAACGCCCAATCCTGGGGATCGCTGAGCAGCAAAGAGATGACAATTTTAACCTGCTGCGCGGAGCTCCCCGATGAGTTAGGCTTCAAGGCAAAAAATAATTTACAATTATTCTTAAAATTCAAAAATTTAGACCGATCCCCACAAAACACATCAGGAGTAGGTATCTTTGGTTCTGCAGCATGTAAATGAGCAAGATAGGTGGAAATTCCCCGCACTTCAGCAGTGAGCTGCTCCACACGATCAGACAATTGCTTAATCTCCATTGAGAAAAAATTCCCCCTACGGCCTCAGAGAAATAGAGGAAAAAATATACACAAAAAAAAAACAATTCTGACACTTTTTTTTTTTTACAATTCCTTCCTGCTATTAAGTACCCTAGAATCTGCGGTATGGCTGGTGAATCTGTTATGAATGAGTCACCGGAGGATGAAAAAACAAAAACACAAGCTAAGTCCAGAAAACCGGAGAGGTTGGTAGCTAGCGGATTGCCGACCCCTGATCCTATACACCACAACTAACAGTAGCCGTGGGGGGTTCCTACGGTGCCCTAGACCCCTCGTCACAGCCGGAGAGCTAAATAAGCCTAAAGAAAGAAAGGGGAAATCTAAACTGCCCCAGAGCAGACCCCAAAGCAATAGACAGCCCCCAACATGTATTGTCGGTGAAAAACAGATGAAAACACAAACACAGACAGAAAGACAGGCTGAGCAAATTATGGGGCCCAACTAACTAGATAGGAAAGGACAGAAAAGATGCTGGCTGCAATCACGCAAAAAACCCTGCCAAAAATAGTGTCCAACACGTCTGATAGAAAAGGCCCTGAAGTCACTAGACTTCAAAATCACTATATCAGCACTCAGGTATATTCTGAAGACAGAGCAAAGAGATCAACTGATCAGAGACAAAAATGGAGTTCAGCCCGTCCCAACCAGGGCAGGCTGAACACAAACACTAAGTAAACAGACAAAATCTCATGGAAAAATAGAAGAGCAAAAATTTAGCTTTTAGTAGACAGGAACTAAACTGGATGCCAGAGCTCAGAGCAGAAAGGATCACCAGCAACCCTGCAGGGCGTCGGCTGCCTTATATCCACTCAGAAATTCCAGATGTCCAATCACACTCCACCTGTTCAGATGACAGGTTCTTCCCATCCAGATCAATTTCACTACCACCTTTCACCAGCAGAGGGTGTTCATCAGACATCAGAGGTGAAGGAGAAAATGAACTCATAACACTATCCTGTCCGACATAGTTCATTTAATTCCGAGTGTCCCACGGCGATCTCACATGTAGAACAATCACATTGAGAGACTGCTCTACCGGGCCTCCGGCGATACATTGACAGGAAGTAATCTCTCCCGCAGTGTATAACTGTGCTACCATGAGAGTTCACCGGAGTTCATCAGCTCCGGTGCTCTCAAGGCACTGCCACTGTCTGAGAACTTTCTCACGCAGCGGTGCCGTAAGTGAGAGCACCGGTGCTGATTAGTTGATGTACTCCATTTCATCCATTATAAGTTTATGCTTAGAACATACAACACTGCCCTTCACCTCTCCAAACAAACCTATTTCAACACCCTTATCACCTCACTGTCCAATAACCCGAAACGTCTCTTTGACACTTTTCATTCTCTACTCAACTCAAGAGTACAGGCCCCAACCACGGAGCTCCGAGCAGACGGTCTGGCCAATTACTTCAAAGAAAAAATTGACCAGATTCGACAGGATATTATTTCCCAGTCACCTCATACCATGCAGTGTCCTCCCTCCCCCACTGCATCAAGCTCACTCTCTGATTTTGAACCAGTCACAGAAGAAGAAGTAAGAAGAAGTATGCACCCCTCACCTAACTAAAATATTTAACCTCTCTCTCTCTTCTGGTATATTTCCCTCCTCATTTAAACATGCCATCATACATCCACTACTTAAAAAACCATCCCTCGACCAAAACTGGGCTGCTAACTATAGACCTGTCTCTAATCTTCCCTTCATCTCTAAACTCCTGGAACACCTGGTCCACTCCCGTCTTATCCGCTATCTCTTTGATAACTCTCTTCTCGACCCTCTCCAATCTGGTTTCCGCTCTTTACACTCTACTGAAACTGCCCTCACTAAAGTCTCTAATGATCTACTAACAGCTAAATCAAATGGTCATTACTCCATGCTAATTTTCTTGGATCTCTCTGCAGCATTCGACACTGTGGATCATCAGCTCCGCCTCACTATGCTCCGTTCCATTGGCCTCAAGGACAACGCTCTCTCCTGGTTCTCCTCCTATCTCGCTGACCGCTCCTTTACTGTATATTTTGCCGGTTCCTCCTCCTCTCATCTTCCCCTTACTGTTGGGGTTCCTCAAGGATCGATTCTAGGTGCCCTCCTCTTCTCATTGTACACTGCCCCTATTGGTCAAACAATCAGTAGATTTGGTTTCCAGTACCATCTCTATGCTGATGACACCCAATTATATGCTTCTTCTCCTGACATCACGCCAGCCTTTCTAGAAAACACCCTGGCGATTGTCTAAACGCTGTGTCTAACATCATGTCATCACTATATCTGAAATTGAACTCCTTTTGTTTCCTCCCTCTACTAATGTACCTATACCCGAGATTGCCATTTCTGTGTGTAGTTCCACTATTACTCCCCAGCAACATGCCTGCTGTCTTGGGGTCATACTTGACTCCAAGCTTTAGTTTGCCCCCCACATTCGATCACTGGCTCGCTCTTGTCATCTGCACCTCAAAAACATTTCTAGAATTCGACCTTTTCTTACTTTTGTCTCTGCAAAAACTCTTACTGTTTCTCTTATTCATTCTCGTCTCGACAATTGTAACTCTCTTCTAATCGGTCTCCCTCTTACCAAACTCTCCCCTCTCCAATCTGTCTTGAATGCTGCAGCCAGGATCATATTTCTCACCAATCGTTACACCGATGCCTCTACCTTGTGCCAGTCATTACACTGGCTACCCATCCACTCCAGAATTCAGTATAAACTTATTACCCTCACCCACAAAGCCCTCCATGGCTCAGCACCACCCTACATCTCCTCCCTTGTTTCAGTATACCACCCTACCCACACCCTCCGTTCTGCTGATGACCTGAGGTTAGCATCCTCAATAATCAGAACCTTCCACTCCCGTCTCCAAGACTTTACACGTGCTGCGCCAATTCTTTGGAATGCAGTTCCCAGGTCAATACGATTAGTTCCCAATCCCCACAATTTTAAGAAGCCCTGAAAACACATTTATTCAGACTGGCCTATCGCCTCAACACATTAACCTAATCTATCCCTGTGTGGCACAGCCAAAAGTTTTACCATAACCAGGTTCCCCGCATCATGTTCCCATATGCTTTAGGCATCCATTAGCCCTCTGTGTCTGTACTGTTACACACTTAACATTATGGCTGGTCCATACAATCAGGGCAACTGTTACTGTGACATCGACATGGGCCACTCGGTACTAAATGGACTATGGCGGACAGGGAGTATATGTGGGTTTATTATTTTTGTTTGCTTGCAGGAGACGCGGGTGTCGGGGATTAGGAGTTCGGTGAGTATGTATATTGTATGTGAATTTGTATTTGATTATGTCAATGTTTTCATTTTTTTACAATTGAACTCAGGCACCGGATGATAAGACTATTCTCCCATCATCAGTTCATGCTCTCTCTGTTATGTGACTGCAGACATAGCCGGATGGGAGTAGTAGTCCCATCAGACGATGCCTAAGTACAATCACTATGGGCTGCGCGTCGCATGGGTACACACGCACACAGACACCCGCAGACAGACGCAGATAAACACAGACACACGCACACAAACACAGACACCTACAGACAGACACATACATATTCTCCGTTCAAACACATATTCTCTGCCCACACACTCTTCCTCCTTCTGTCATCATTTCCTTCGACAATTCTGCAGCATTTTTGGCAGAAAATCTGCAGCAAATATGAGGCAAATATGCAAACCTTTTTACACCTGCATTTTTGCCGCAGATTTGACTGACTCAATTGAAGTCATGAGTCAAAAACGCTGCAGAAGCGCAAAAAGAATTGACATGCTGCAAAAAGTAAAATGCTCCAAAAAAGGACGCAAATTTGCGTATCATGTGCACAACACTTCAGAATTGTCATTGCATTACCTTGCTTTAGTGTTCCATTACATTTTTGGAGCATTTCCGTGTATAAAAAAATGCCACGAAAGCGCATTAAAAACGCATCGTGTGCACATAGACTAAAAGTACTTTTGATTCCTCCATTCCTAACATGCATATCTTTTTTTTGTCTAAACATTTAACACTAATTTGACCTGGCTGTTCTAACCTTACATAGCTGTACTGAGATATTCCATTGTCTCCGTGGTGTATATACAGTACATTTATACTAAGGGTATGTGCACACGTTGCAGATTAGCCTGCAGAATTTTCTGCAGAGAATCTGCATCTCTTTGCAGAAAACACAGGGAAAAACGCTTGCGTTTTTCATGCAGAATTGATGCAGATTTGGATGTGTTTTTGCTGTGCGGAGTTGTTTGGCGTTACTGGGAATGGAGTTGGGTGAACTTTCTTCTTTGTGTCCCTCGAGGAGAGGAGAGAGAGAGAGATATTTTATGTACCAGACTGGAAAACGCTGGTGCGGATCCGCAAAAAGAATTGACATGCTGCGGAGGATCCGCAAAAAGAATTGACATGCTGCGGGAAAAAAAGGCTGCAAATCTGTGCGGATTTTTCCACAGCATGTGCACAACAATTCTTCATTTACCATTGAATAAGGCTACTTTCACACTTGCGTTTTTTTGCTGTGCATTTTTTGCGCACACAAACACATGAAAAAAATGCATCATGCGTTTGTGTGCGTTTTTTGCGGGTTTTGGTGCGTTTTTTGCGCATACGTGCGCATTACAATGCGCACATATGCACACCCATAGACTATAATGGGTGTTTTGCTGTAAAAAAAAACACATTGCGTGCGCATGCGTTTTTTGGGGGCAAGTCGGACGCATAAAAAATGCGCACACTACAAACGCACACAAACGCATGTGTATGTGCACCTATGTTAAAGTATAGGGAAAAAAACGCATGCTTTTTTTGCGCTAAAAAACTGCGCAAAAAAATGCAAGTGTGAAACCAGCCTAAGGCCTGTTTCACACTTCAGTTTTTTGCAGTCAAAATCCGCCAAAATTTGAAAATGGCGGATCCGCTAAAAATGTGTAAAAACGGATGCCAGCTGATGGTACGGATTTGTTATTTGACGGATCCGCTATACGGATTTTTGTACGGATCCGTCAAAAAGCGGATCCGTTCCATCCGTTGGCATCCATTTTCCCATCCGTTGTATCCGTTTTCTTGCGGATCCGTTTTTCCACACCTCCAAAATGGGATGCTCCCAAATATGACTGGCTTTTGGAGAATGCTCCCAAATGTGATTGGATACTGGAAACTAGGGAAAACTATTTCTAGGGTGTAGTAATTCAATTTCTTTGAAAGGTTTTAGAGCTAGTGGCAGCGATGGAAGGAGTTAGTGCGAGTATGGAAGGAGTTATTGCGAGTATTGACAGCTTCTGTGTGGAATTTGATGTTCACTGCAATCGGTTGGCAATTATTGCTCTCCAGAGGGAGAAAAGAAGACTGCGAGTCCTGCGTCTGAGGAGACAACGGCAGTGGATTCATCCGATTAATGCGCAGAGGTTTAGTCGTGGCTTGTCTTCTACACTATACCTGTAATTGAAGGATAACCCTGAAAAGTTCTTCAACTATGTGCGCATGAGGCAGGAATTGTTCGAGATATTGGTGGAGCGTGTTGGAGAACAAATCCGGAGAAGGGACACCTACAGTACATGCGGTTTTCTATATCACCGGCGGAGCGTTTGATGGTGACCCTTCGGTAAGTTAACTACTTTTTAAAATGTTTCAGATTCTGCAGGCTTTTATTGTTATGTTATGGCTTGTATTTTGTATTAATTTTACTTTTTTCCCTTTTTTTACCAGATTCCTGGCAACTGGAGAATCCTTCACCTCCCTCCATTACCAGTTCCACCTTGGGATTTCAACTATTTCTGAAATTATCCAACAGACCTTCCGGGCATTGTGGGATTGTCTACAGGAGGAATACATCCCACAGCCAACACAGGAGAGGTGGCTGGAGATTGCGGAAAACTTTCAACAAATCTGCCAGTTTACAAATTGCATTGGTGCTGTGGATGGCAAGCATATTCGGATTGTGAAACCCATTGGATGTGGTTCACAGCTTTACAACTATAAGAAATACTTTTCTATTGTCCTTATGGCCATTGCAGATGCAAACTTCAAATTCATTGCCGTGGACATTGGTGCATACGGTCGTTCAAATGACTCTCAGGTCTTCAAGATGTCCGCCATGGGCTGTCGTTTGTATGGAGACAATTTTGACTTCCCACCTCCAAGACCACTCCCTGGAACAACAGGCCCACCAATGCCATTTGTGTGCGTTGGTGACGACGCTTTTCAGCTTTACAAACACCTTCTCAAGTCATATGGTAGTCGTGAATTGACACACCGCAAAAAAATATATAACTATCGATTGACCAGAGCGTGAAGAGTGGTGGAGTGCGCTTTTGGCATTTTAACTGCCAAATGGAGAGTCCTGTTAACGGCCATAATAATAAAAACTGAGACTGTGGATGAGGTGGTGAAGGCATGTGTCATCCTGCACAACTTTGTATTTTCAAAGGAACCTGTTTCCATAGAAGAAAATCTGTCTGAAACCACCTTGTGGGATTATCAGCAGCCAACTGTTCGGAGAACTGGGTCAGTGGCAAGAATGAGGGACACCTTTGCAGATAATTTTCTGACACCAGAGGGACAACTTGACTGGCAAGATGACATGGTATAATTTTTTTTTTAATATACCAATTGTGGGTAATAAGTGTTGTGTTTTTTTTTACCTTTTACACCACTGGTGTACTGTGAAATGTTACCAAGTGTTACCAAGCATTGTGTTAAAGTGTTGTGTTACCAAGTGTTGTTTTTTTTTTTGCCTTTTACACCACCGGTGTACTGTGAAATGTTACCAAGTGTTGGGTTACCAAGTGTTGTGTTACCAAGTGTTGGTTTTTAAAATAACTTTTACACTGTGAAATGTTACCAAGTGTTGCTTTTTTTTACATTTTACACTGTGAAATGTTACCAAGCGTTGTGTTACCAAGTGTTGTGTTTTGTTTACCTTTTACACCACCGGTGTACTTTGAACCTTTACCAAGAAATAAAGAACAAAAAAGAAACTACACAATAAAGTTCTTTGAAAAATAAAAACATTGTTTATTAGTGGAATTTTTCAAAGTTATTTATTTTAAACCTTTTTTTTGGTATATATGTAACTTTTTTTGGTTAAATTTTTTAAAACTTTTTTTGGGTATATATTTGACACCTTTTTTTGGTATTTTTGTAAAAAAATTTTTGCTAATTTTTTTTTTAACAAACCAAAATTATCATTGCAAATGCTGATACTGTTGGGTGGAGATACTATCGGAGGGGTTAACAGGGTTGACCACATCGAGGGGGGGTGGAGGACTGGGAAGGGAGTTGGTGAGGATCAGAAGTGGAAGGGGGGTTGAAAACATGAGGTTGGGACGGGAGTGGATGGACAGACGAGGTTTGTGGGTACAATGAAGGTGTATGTGGGGGTGGGTACGGTGAGGGCATTGGGGTATAATGCAATGGGGAAGGAAGGTACTGGGAAGAATGGAATGGGGAACTAGAGAAAGGAGAGGGAGTGGTAGGAGGAGGGATGGTTGTATGATGGATAGTGGTGGAAGGATGGACGGGGAAGGATGGACGGTGGAAGGATAGACAGGGGAAGGATGGACAGAGGGAGGATGGACAGGGGGAGGATGGACAGGGGGAGGATGGACATGGGGAGGTTGGGATGCTTTTAACAATACTTCCACTAGAGCATTGTGACAGGCTTGCATCACACGCATCTGTTGGTAAGTACTTAAACCTTCCATTTGCCGGACAACGGATTGAAAAAAAATATGTCTCGGCGTCTGGTTTGACTCTAAATTCATCTGTTCCATGTATCTTCTGAGTTCCATGATACTTTGATTGATCATGGTCAACCCAGAAGATAACTGTTGTCCATAAGTCTGGAAACCATGCTGGACAGATGAGTTCAGGCTCAAACAGTCAGACAAGATCATCCTTTCCTGACTCCTCAGACCCTGCCGGCCAGAACCAAAAGTCGGTCTAGATGTTGCGGCAGTGTCTGAGGGGTGGGGAACAGGGTACAAGTCGTCACCAGTAGCTTCATGTGATGAAGTCTGCCCTGCTGCTCCAGTGCTGGTGGAGGGGATAGAGGGACGAGACAAGAGGGAAGGTAGAGAGGGATCGGATACCTCGATGTGGTCACCGGGGGCGGTCTCACAAGGGATCACTCCAGAGGGAGGCAACTCTGATGCAGGCTCCCGAGTGCTGCAGATGGTGCTAAAAAAAGAAAAGAAAATATATTAAAGATATTGATATTTAATTTAACTGTGCTGAAAAAAAAATGGTTAAACATGTAAACATTTGTACTACAGAAATGGGAAAAAGCAAGGTTGTCGTGGAAGGGGGAATAGGCTTGAAATTTGAGGTGTTCGTGGGGTAGGTGGTAATGTTACTTAAAGTGCTTAAAGTGTTACTAAACAAACACCGGCTTGTCCTATCCAAAGACAACTAACAACTTTTGTTACTGAATGAGCTACTTGACGTCCTTTGTTTGGTAGCCACACAGTGATACGCTTTGTAGATGAGGGTCAGAAAGAGCGTGAGCTCCAGTTGATGACAAGCGTTGCATCAAATGGCCTCTCCTCCTCTTCCTTCATCTTAACATCACACACAGTAAATCCTAAGAGGTGGCATCCCAACTACCTTTGTTTCCCTCCATGTCTTAACTCCCAGGGGTGGAGATGATCCTGATGAGGCTCAGATACCTGAGCCGCATGCATACTGTGCTGTGCTGTCACGGCAAGAAGAGGAGGAGGCTGACTCTCAGGGCAAGTAGTGGGAGAACAGATAGGATGACAAAGAGGTTGTAGATTCTACTTGATGTGAACCCAGAGGCATGCAGCTGAGTAGCTTAGCAGACAAAGTGGAGGAGGAAGATGACGAGGTTATGTTGCAGCTTCCCGCACAGACACAGAGTGATGCAACCATGACACCATGACAAGCACTGCATCATCAGCCACAACTCTGGCTGTTACCACCATTGGTCACGGGTCTGCAGTTTGCAGGGGCGGCAAGGGTTGCATATGCTGAGCCTATTTTGAGACTGCAAAGGATGACCCAACTCATGTTATCTGCCAATTTTGTAAGAAACTAATCAGTAGAGGCAAAAATTCCTTTAATTTGACTACTACATGCATGAACTGGCACATGTGCAATCAACATGTGTTAGTCTGGGAATCTCATTGCGCTAAAATGCGGCCTAGCGGGCCTCACCAACCACCGGCTGCCCCATCAACTGCATCTGCTGCTTCTTCCTCCTCCATCACCATGGCAAGTGTTCTCACTCTGGTCTCCAGCTGCAGAACCTCCACTTGTTTACCCACTACAGTCGGGGTGAGTGAGAGCCCGTCAGCTGTTACGGAAGTGGACATTCCTGCTGTTTTTGACAAATCTTTCTCAATCCACCATAACATCTCTGCGTGCAGCTCACTCACAGTTCAGCAGTTTGTTGTGTACAGGCTACTCCATCCTCACTCAGCACAGCAGCCAGCCCTCGGTCCCACAGTTGTGGTCACATAAAAAATTGTTTCCTGCTACACATTAAAGTTAAGAGCTAGAACTTCGCTATCTTCAATCTGTTGACCTCGGAAATGTTGCCTTTCCGCCTGGTGTATACAGATGGTTTCTGAAAGCTAATGGCCCTCGCAGTCACCCAGTACCAGTTGCCAAGTTACCATTACTTCACTAAGAAAGCTGTGATTGCGCTACGCCAGCATGTTGCAGACAACATCACCCGTTCCCTGAAAAAATGTATGTCTGATAGGGTGAACTTCACCACTGACACCAGGGCGAGCAAACAAGGGCAGGGGCATTACATCTCACTGTCTGGGCATTGGTTAACTCTGGTTGTTGTGTGGGCAGGCGGGAAAGGGGCTGCTCCACAAGTCTTGGAATCTCCAGGGCTTGAACGGCAAACCTCTTTATCTAACACTTACTCCATGCCTTCTGCCTCCTCCACCTCCTCTAGTGCCTCAACCTGTGTCCTTAATCTCTCCCATGATGAGCCACTCGCTTCAACAGTGCAGAGAAAATCCCCTCCACCTTCGTACTGCACAACCAAGACTTACCGCAATCAGGTAGTGTTCTAATTAATATTCCTTGGAGCAGGGCTGGACTGGCCATCTGGTAATTCTGGCAAATGCCAGAAGGGCTTGTCTGACTGTGGGCTGCATTGTGTGCTACAGTGTTAACAAATTGGCATGCTCTGGATGCCTATACTGTTAACAGTTGTGATGGAACACAGAGCTACCGACTCCATCACTTACCCCAGCAGGCTTCTTTTTTAGACGGAATCCTGCCGGAAGCCAGATAGGATAGAAAAGTAGACAGAGGCTATGGAGGAAGAGGTACTGGAATAAGTGAGTAAAAAGTTTTTTATTTTGGGGGTACTTGGGGGACCATCATACTATATAGGGGTCTCTGGAGTGGGCCATCATACTATATAGGGGCTGTTGGGGGACTATCACATTATATAGGGGGCTGTTAGAGGTACCCTCATACTATATAGGGTGCTATGGGATGGACTATAATACTTTATAGGGGGCTGTGATGTGGAATATCATACTATATAGAAGCAGGGCCCTCACTCTTTTTGATATCTCGGTTATGTTCATTCTGTAATGTCTATATTGTATGTACAAGTCCCCTTTAAAATTGTAAAGTGCTGCGGAAAATGCTGGAGCTGTAAAAATTATTATTATAGTGGGCTGTCATGTGGATCTTCATACTTTATAGAGGCTGTGTGGTGGACCATCATACTATATAGGGGGCTGTGACCTTGACCATCATACTATTTAGGGGACTGTTGGGAAGACCTTCATACTATATAGGGGTTGTGGGGTTGACTATCTTTCTACATATGGTGCTGTTGGGGGGACAATCATACCGTGGGCTGTAGCCCATGTGGGGCTGTAGTGACCATCTTATTGTGATGGGATTGTGGGGCAACCATACTGTGTAGGGTCATCATACTCTATGGAAATCATGAAAGTGGTATCCTAATGGGTGACATGACTTAGAGGTTTCAGTAGGAGCAAAATAATTGTCAGGACTCTCTTGTCGAGTATCCCAGGACCAAAGGCTCTTTCCCTGTCCCTAGCGCTAGGGGCACCCTAGCTTGCCCTAGTCCCCAGATTACTTCTGATGGTAAAGATGCCAGGGCCACGTACCTTGCCTTAGCTCCTGAATCCACCTTGCGTTTATTGTGAAAAAACGGATATTTTCCGAAAATTTTGAAAATTTTGCAATTTTCCAACTGTTTTCATGCCCTTAAAACAGAGAAATATGTCTCACAAAATAGTTAATAAATAACAATTCTCACATGTCTACTTTACATCAGCACAATTTTGGAACCAAAATTTTTTTTTGTTAGGTGGTTATAAGAGTTAAAACTTGATCAGCGATTTCTCATTTTTACAACACTATTTTTTAGGGACCACATCACATTTGAAGTCACTTTGAGGGGTCTATATGATAGAAAATACCCAAAAGTGACACAATTCTTATAACTGCATCCCTCAAGGTGCTCAAAACTGCATTCAAGAAGTTTATTAACCCTTCAGGTGCTTCACAGGAATTTTTGGAATGTTTAAAAAAATGAACATTTAACTTTTTTCACAAAAAATTTACTTCAGATTCAATTTGTTTTATTTTACCAAGGGTAACAGGAGAAATAAGACCACTAAAGTTGTTGTACAATTTGTCCTGAGCACGCTGATACCCCATATATACAGGTAAACCACTGTTTGGGCGCATGGCAGAGCTTGGAAGTCGAAGGAGAGCCGTTTGACTTTTCAATGCAAAATGATCGGACGCCATGTCACGTTTGGAGAGCTGCTGATGTGCCTAAACAGTGGAAACCCCCCACAAGTGACACCATTTTGGATAGCAGACCCCCTAAGGAACTTATCTAGATGTGTGGTGAGCACTTTGAACCCCCAAGTGCTTCACAGAAGTTTATAATGTAGAGCTGTAAAAATAAAAAATCATATTTTTTTCACAAAAATGATCTTTTCACCGCTAATTTTTTATTTTTCCAAGAGTAACAGGATAAATTGGACCCCAACAATTTTTCCTGAGTATGCTGATACCCCAAATATGGGGGTAAACCACTGTTTGGGTGCATGGCAGAGCTCAGAAGGGAAGGAGCACTGTTTGACTTTTTCAACACAGAATTGGCTGGAAATGAGATATGTCACGTTTGGAGAGCCCCTGATTGTGCCTAAACAGTGGAAATCCCCCAATTCTAACTCCAAACCTAACCGCAACACACCCCTAACCCTAATCCTGACCCTAATCCCAACCATAACCTTAACAACAAACATAACCCTAACACACCCCTAAACCTAATTTCAACCCTAACCCTAATTTCAACCCTAACCCTAATCCCAACCCTAACCCTAATCCCAGCCCCAACCCTAAACCTAACTTTAGCCCCAACCCTAATCCCAGCCCCAACCCTAATCCTAACCCTAACCCTAATGGGAAAATGGAAATAAATATTTTTTTTTTACTTTATTATTATTTCCCTAACTAAGGGGTTGATAAAGGGGGGTTTGATTTACTATTTAGAGCAGGTTTTTATGTTTGGCAGCTGTCACACACTAAAAGACGCTTTTTATTGCAAAAAATAGTTTTTGCATTACCACATTTTGAGAGCTATAATTTTTCTATATTTTGGCCCACAGAGTCATGTGAGGTCTTATTTTTTGCAGGACAAGTTGAAGTTGAAGTGTTTATTGGTACCATTTTCAGGCACATGACAGTTTTTGGTCGCTTTTTATTCTGATTTTTGGGAGGCAGAATGAACAAAAACCAGCAATTCATGAATTTCTTTTGGGGGGCGTTTATACTGTTCCGCGTGTGGTAAAATTGATAAAGCAGTTTTATTCTTCGGGTCAGTACGATGACAGTGATACCTCATTGATATAATTGGCGCTTGATATGATATGTTTTGGCGCTTTTGTACAATAAAAACTATTTTATATAAAAAATAATTATTTTTGCATCGCTTTATTCTGACAGTTATAACTTTTCATTTTTTCTCTGATGACGCTGTATGGTGGCTTGTTTTTTGCAGGACAAGATGACATTTTCAGTGGTACCACGTTTATTTAAATCCGTCTTTTTGATCCCGTGTTGTTCCTCTTTATGTTCAGCGGTATGCTGATAAAGCATTTTTTTTGCCTTGTTTTTTTTAATGGTGTTCACTAAAGGGGTTAACTAGTAGGACAGTTTTATAGATCAGGTCGTTACGGACATGGCTATACTAAATATGTGTACTTTTATTTTTTAAATTCTTTTTCTTCAATTATTGATTTAATGATAGAATAAATATTTATTTTGTATTATTATTTTTTATTATTTTTAAAAAATATTTTTACATTATTTTTAATTTTTTTTAAATTAAATTCTTACTTTTACACTTTGTCCCTCTATGGGGCACTCAACTTGTGCAGGCTGATCGTTTCTATAGCATGCAGATCTGCATGCTGTAGAAGCTGTCAGCGCTGCAGCTTCTGTACACTGACCTGTGAGACTTCCTGACTTGCACTGCACATGACAGGAAGTCTCTCAGGCCTGGAGACCCGGATGTCATCATGGCGACATTGGGTCTCCTTGACAGCATCATGCCACGGGGTCGCCGATCCAAAGGCAGAGGGGCTGTCAGAGCTGACAGCCCCTCTGCCTGCTCCCGTGACCGCTCCTGGCACTTAGTGTCAGGTATCAGCTGTGAGAATCAGCTGACACCCGGTCACGATCAACCGCGCTCCCCTGTGAGAGTGGCTGATCGCCTATGACGTACTATCCCGTCCATGGGAATTAAGCCCCAGGGCACATGGACGGGATAGTACGTCATCTGGCAGAAAGGGGCTAAAATGTCTGGGTATCTGTTTAAGGTACTCCAAGCTCATCTTTGACAGCAGCCAAAATGTCCCTCTGCAATCATGTTCCCATGTCGATCGGATCATGATATTTCTCTTTTGTGTACTGGCGGTCACCATGGTAACCTATATGCGGTATATCTATTCCTCCATGTTGCATCCACATACCAGTGATGTGCATGCGGGCCCACCTCCCCCTCTCCCTCTTCCTCCAATACATCTCCATGGCTGCATCGCTGTCTCCTGGTCCGGCGTCTGCTCATAGGTTGCACATGGGCATTGCTCCAGATCACATCAGGATGCCTCCTTGACAGTTGATGGGAGCAACGGGCAGGTAGTGGGGGGCCAAATGCGCTAATCCACACTGGCAACATATATCCCTCCTTTGTACCCTCGTGGTGTCATGATCCAGACCAGCTTTTGGGTCTTGTCGCTCCTCTCCCGGTCTGGTCATGTCAAGGGTTAACTTTCTCTGCCTCATTATGGTGTCAGGTCTGCTATTTCTCTGCGCTGCATCCTGCAGGCAGTGCCAGTTATATTTCCTGCCTACGGCGTGTGGAGCTGGCTCTGGTAAAACCCTGATTTGTCCTACTGCGTTTAGCTTTCTTAGCCCGTGTCTGTTCATTCCTCTCTTACCCGCCCCGTCTCTGCATGTCCTTGTGTGTTTGGATTCCCCGGGACTCGACTGCTTTGGCTCTGACCTGACTCTGTCTCTTCCTTCTGGTACTTCTGCTATGGACCGATACTGATCTTTTGGTGCTCCTCTGACTCTGCGTTTGGGATTTCCCTTGGTACTACTCTCCTCTCTGGTATCGACCCGGTTTGTCTGATTATTCTGCTGCCACCTGGTGCTAGCTTCGCTGCAGTTCTGCTGGTCTGCTCTGAGTAGGATTTCAGCCCTCTCTCCACTCTGCTGCCATCTAGTGGAGTTTGCATTTACCTGCAGTGCTGCAGCGTGACATGTGGTTCACGCAATCTTATTGGCCACATGCATAAATATATGGACCTTTGTCCCACATGTCATTCACTTTCCCCGGAATAAGGCTTGTTCAGTCAAAACACTGCATCTGGATAAATGACTCTATATTCATTTGTTTCTTGCATGTTTACTGCTCTGTGTCTGTAACATTATACATGGCTTATACTTTATCCCCTAAGTGACCACCAATACATCTTATTGACCTGCAATATAAGAGACCAACATCCCCCTACAGGTGACAATCCTGTAGCTGTCAGCTGTACACTATAGCTGACAACTTGCTGCATCTACCATGATTTGTGTTGGTACTGACTATAGTTGTTTAACCCCTTAACGACCAGAGGTATTTTTGGTTTTGCATTTTCAATTTTTGCTCCCCTTCTTCCCAGAGCCATAACTTTTTTTATTTTTTGGTCAAAATGGCCGTGTAAGGGCTTGTTTTTTTGTGGGATGAGATGTCCTTTTGACCAACACCATTGGTTTTATCATGTTGTGTACTAGAAAATGGGAAAAAAATTCCAAGTGCAGTGAAATTGCAAAAAAAGTGCAATCCCACACTTATTTTTTGTTTGGCTTTTTTACTAGGTTCACTAAAAGCTAAAACTGACCAGCCAGAGTGTTTTCTAAGAGATAGTATACTGGAGTATTTAGAGAAGAATAACCTCATGACCCAATATCAACATGGGTTTACAAGGGACCGTTCCTGTCAGACTAATCTGATAAGCTTTATGAAGAGGTAAGTTCGGGACTGGACCAAGGGAATGCAGTGGACGTGGTGTACATGGACTTTTCAAAAGCTTTTGATGCGGTGCCACACAAAAGGTTGATACATAAAATGAGAACAATGGGGATAGGGGAAAATATGTGTAGGTGGGTTAAGAGCTGGTTCAGGGATAGGAAACAAAGGGTGGTTATTAATGGAGCACACTCGGACTGGGTCACGGTTAGCAGTGGGGTGCCACAGGGTTCAGTTTTGGGCCCGCTTCTTTTTAACATATTTATTAATGACCTTGTAGGGGGCATAGAGAGTAGAATTTCAATATTTGCAGATGACACTAAACTCTGCAGGGTAATCAATTCAGAGAAGGACAATTTTATATTACAGGAGGATTTATGTAAACTAGAAGCTTGGGCTGATAAATGGCAAATGAGCTTTAATGGGGATAAATGTAAGGTCATGCACTTGGGTAGAAGAAACAAGATGTATAATTATGTGCTTAAGGCCGGGGTCACACTAGAGAGGAATACGGATGAGTGAGAGGTGTTAAAAGCACGCATTACACACGGACCAATGATTTTTTATGGGGTAGCTCCCAACAGCCGTATATTTCTCGGCCGTATTCTACGGACCGTGCCAATCGCAGCATGCTGCGATTGTCAGCGTACTACGCCCGTAATACGCCAATGCAAGTCTATGGGTGCGCAAAAAATACAGATTACACACGGACCATACATGTGACTTGCGAGAAATACACACCAGGTGTCTTTTAATTCAGTGCGCTATACAGTAAACTCACACTGACAGTTTTAATAAAGAAACGGAAGAATAGATATAGACACATAGAATATATATATATATATATATATATAAATCCAACAATGTAGACCAGCTCACTCCTGTGAACCACCTGGAACCTCAGCTGACCTGGTTAACTCCGTTGTGCCCGGATCTGGATGTAGGAGTCCATCCATACAAATGTGAACAACGACAAAGCAAAGTCCAGCAATAACGTGAGCAATCCAGGATGCTATTAAAATTTTTTTTCTTTTTATTCATAAATCCATTAAAATGCAATGGTCCAAGCAGTTCAAAACAGCAATAAAGCAGGAAAGTCGTGCAGATAGGACTACGCGTTTCAGCGGTAGAACCCGCCTTCTTCACGGTCCAGAATCTTTCCATTTTAATGGATTTATGAATAAAAAGAAAAAATTTTTAACAGCATCCTGGATTGCTCACGTTATTGCTGGACTTTGCTTTGTCGTTGTTCATATATATATATATATATATATATATATGCATTCTATGTGTCTATATCTATTCTTTGGTTTCTGTTAGAAACCCTGTCATAGGGCTCCATTATATGTCCAGTTTGCAAGTCTGCGAGAAAATCTCGCCATACGGATGCCATACGGATTACATACGGATGCTGACATGCGCAAAATACGCGACCACACCTTGATTACGGATGACATACGGAGCACTATTTAGGGGTCATTCATCCGTATTACGCATGTAAAATATGGACCGTATTTTGCGTCGGTTAGTGTGACCCTGGCCTAATTGTAAAACACTGGGCAAAACTGTCACTGAAAAAGACCTGGGTGTATGGGTGGACGACAAACTCACATTTAGTGGCCAGTGTCAGGCAGCTGCTGCAAAGGCAAATAAAATAATGGGATGCATTAAAAGAGGCATAGATGCTCGTGAGGAGAACATCATTTTTCCTCTATATAAGTCACTAGTGCGACCACACTTAGAATACTGTGTACAATTCTCCGGTGTATAATAAAGACATGGCTGTACTGGAGTGGGTGCAGAGAAGAGCGACCAAGGTTATTAGGGAACTAGGGGGTCTGCAATACCAAGACAGGTTATTACACTTGGGGTTATTTAGTTTGGAAAATCGAAGGCTTAGGGGTGATCTTATTACAATGTATAAATATATGCGGGGACAGTACAAAGACCTTTCTAATGATCTTTTTACACTTAGACCTGTGACGGGGACAAGGGGGCATCCTCTACGTCTGGAGGAAAGAAGGTTTAAGCATACTCACAGATGCGGATTCTTTACTGTAAGAGCAGTGAGACTATGGAACTCTCTGCCATATGATGTTGTAATGAGTGATTACCTAATAAAATTTAAGAAGGGACTGGATGCCTTCTTGAAAAGTATAATATTACAAGGTATATACACTAGTTTCCTTAATATTGCGTTGTTCCAGGGAGCTAGTCTGATTGCCGTATGTGGAGTCAGGAAGGAATTTTTTTTCCCAATGTGAAGCTTACTGTTTGCCACATGGGTTTTTTTTGCCTTCCTCTGGATCAACATGTTAGGGCAAGTTAGGCTAGGATATGGGTTGAACTAGATGGACTTAAAGTCTTCCTTCAACCTTAATAACTATGTTACTATGTTACTATTATTTTCCAGGTCATTACGAGTTCATAGACACCAAACATGTCTAGGTTCTTTTTTATTTAAATGGTGAAAAAAAATTCCAAACTTTGTTAAAAAAATGGTGCCATTTTCCAATACTTGCAGTGTCTCCATTTTTTGTGATCTCGGGTTGAGTGAGGGTTTATTTTTTTTTTAATGATACCATTTTAGTGCAGATATGATCTTTTGATCGCCCACTATTGCATTTTAATGCAATGTTGTGGCGAAAAAAAAAAGAAGTAATTCTGGCGTTTTGACTTTTTTCTCGCTACGCCGTTTAGCGATCAGGTTAATCTTTTCTTATTGATAGATTGGCGATTCTGAATGGGAGATACCAAATATGTGTGTGTTTGATTTCTTTTAATTGTTTTATTTTGAATGGGGCAAAAGGGGGGTGATTTAAACTTTTATTTTTTTTATATTTTTAAAAACTTTTTTACTTTTGTCTTGCTTCAATAGTCTCCATGGGAGACTAGAAGCTGCCTTAGGCTGGTTTCACATTAGCGCTTTTTAAGCGCATGCACAGCCGGGGGTAGCTCCGCCCCCGAGCCGGCTCTCTGCCCGGCGTGCCCGCCCCTTGCTTGTAGCGCCGCCTCCTAGCGCACAGCGGCGCCTGCGATCGGCGCACCCTATCTTTAGCATAGGGTGCGCAGATCGTGCGCAGGCCATGCGCTAGTTGCGCTTTGACCTGCGCTGTGCACTTTTGACGGTGCGCCGTGCGCGCCAAAATCCGGAAAGTTTGATTTTGGCGCGCACGGCGCACCGTCAAGAGTGCGCAGCGCAGGTCAAAGCGCAACTAGCGCACGGCCTGCGCACGATCTGCGCACCCTATGCTAAAGATAGGGTGCGCCGATCGCAGGCGCCGCTGTGCGCTAGGAGGCGGCGCTACAAGCAAGGGGCGGGCACGCCGGGCAGAGAGCCGGCTTGGGGGCGGAGCTACCCCGGCCGTGCGTGCGCTTAAAAAGCGCTAATGTGAAACCAGCCTTAACCTGATTGGCTCTGCTAGATAGAGGCAATGATCAGATTGCCTCTATATAGCAGAATTACTTACATGCTATGTGCGCCGACCACCAGGTGGCGCTCACAGAAAGAATGCACTGACAATCAAAGGGGTCTCCAGGAGACCTCTGACTGTAATGCCAACAAACCAGTGACCCACGATCACGTGACGGGCGTCACCGGTGGGCAGATTTCCGGCTCTATGACCGGAAGTGGGAGTTAAATGCTGCTGTTTATCTGATTGCACTCGTCCGCAAGTGAGTATGAGCCCTTAATGTGCTTTCCTTGCATCATAGGCACTTGATATGTCTTTCTAACCAAAGTTATGGAGCTCTATAAGATATAGATACAAAAGAGCAAATGCACTTTATATATACTATATATTTATAGATCTACATACTCCTTTCTGAATGGCACCCCATTCCTATGCTTTCCATTCCTTTCATTATAATTAGTTTTTTTTTTTTTTAGCCAGATTAACATCATACAATTGTTTTCCCAACAATAGGAAGCCATGATAATACTAAAATGCACTTGCACCTTAAGGCTATGTGTGCACGTTGCCTATTTGTGTTTTTGATGCATTTTTTCATGTGTTTTTGCAAATCCATAGAGCTAAATAAGGATATACTATTAAAAAAATTCTGTTGTCATTTCCTTGTTTAACCTTTTTCATTCTCCATTGAAGACCATAACATCATTACATACCATGTTCAAATTTATAATCTTTACACACTAAACAAATATAAGGGAATATATATATATATATATATATATACAGTGGGGCAAAAAAGTATTTAGTCAGTCAGCAATAGTGCAAGTTCCACCACTTAAAAAGATGAGAGGCGTCTGTAATTTACATCATAGGTAGACCTCAACTATGGGAGACAAACTGAGAAAAAAAAATCCAGAAAATCACATTGTCTGTTTTTTTTTCATTTTATTTGCATATTATGGTGGAAAATAAGTATTTGGTCAGAAACAAGCAATCAAGATTTCTGGCTCTCACAGACCTGTAACTTCTTCTTTAAGAGTCTCCTCTTTCCTCCACTCATTACCTGTAGTAATGGCACCTGTTTAAACTTGTTATCAGTATAAAAAGACACCTGTGCACACCCTCAAACAGTCTGACTCCAAACTCCACTATGGTGAAGACCAAAGAGCTGTCAAAGGACACCAGAAACAAAATTGTAGCCCTGCACCAGGCTGGGAAGACTGAATCTGCAATAGCCAACCAGCTTGGAGTGAAGAAATCAAATGTGGGAGCAATAATTAGAAAATGGAAGACATACAAGACCACTGATAATCTCCCTCGATCTGGTGCTCCACGCAAAATCCCACCCCGTGGGGTCAGAATGATCACAAGAACGGTGAGCAAAAATCCCAGAACCACGCGGGGGGACCTAGTGAATGAACTGCAGAGAGCTGGGACCAATGTAACAAGGCCTACCATAAGTAACACACTACGCCACCATGGACTCAGATCCTGCAGTGCCAGACGTGTCCCACTGCTTAAGCCTGTACATGTCCGGGCCCGTCTGAAGTTTGCTAGAGAGCATTTGGATGATCCAGAGGAGTTTTGGGAGAATGTCCTATGGTCTGATGAAACCAAACTGGAACTGTTTGGTAGAAACACAACTTGTCGTGTTTGGAGGAAAAAGAATACTGAGTTGCATCCATCAAACACCATAGCTACTGTAAAGCATGGTGGTGGAAACATCATGCTTTGGGGCTGTTTCTCTGCAAAGGGGCCAGGACGACTGATCCGGGTACATGAAAGAATGAATGGGGCCATGTATCGTGAGATTTTGAGTGCAAACCTCCTTCCATCAGCAAGGGCATTGAATATGAAACGTGGCTGGGTCTTTCAACATGACAATGATCCCAAGCACACCGCCAGGGCAACGAAGGAGTGGCTTCGTAAGAAGCATTTCAAGGTCCTGGAGTGGCCTAGCCAGTCTCCAGATCTCAACCCTATAGAAAACCTTTGGAGGGAGTTGAAAGTCTGTGTTGCCAAGCGAAAAGCCAAAAACATCACTGCTCTAGAGGAGATCTGCATGGAGGAATGGGCCGACATACCAACAACAGTGTGTGGCAACCTTGTGAAGACTTACAGAAAACGTTTGACCTCTGTCATTGCCAACAAAGGATATATCACAAAGTATTGAGATTAAATTTTGTTTCTGACCAAATACTTATTTTCCACCATAATATGCAAATAAAATGAAAAAAAAACAGACAATGTGATTTTCTGGATTTTTTTTTCTCAGTTTGTCTCCCATAGTTGAGGTCTACCTATGATGTAAATTACAGACGCCTCTCATCTTTTTAAGTGGTGGAACTTGCACTATTGCTGACTGACTAAATACTTTTTTGCCCCACTGTATATATATATAAATTATATATATAATTACCAAGCCCAAGAGTAGTAATTAACAGGTGTCAGCTAGATACCCTCATTAATAAAACAGTACATAAAGAGTTAACTAAAGACACACACACCAGCCTATGTAGGAGCATTAACATAATTAACCTACATACTGTATGTTGTTTTCAAATAATTTTATTGGTTTTTTAGAAATAAACAGGGTAGGGAAAGGAAGGTAGGAAGGGAGGGAAGGGAGTGGGGAATAAACAACCTTGTACAGGTACGGAAAAAAATTTAAAAACTAGAGAACCCACAAACAGGCATAGAATAACATATATCGAATAACAACATAAAAGAAAAAAAAAATCAACAATCCTTATTATGGGGTAACATTCTTGGAAGGAGATACAGCATCCCAGTACTAAAACTCCCAGGTTTAAACTTCAAAATATAGTGCCTCTTGTTAAGTCTATTTGATATGAAATTTGTTGTTCCAGGTCTTCCATTTTTTTGAGTATTTGTGAATGTGATTGTTGTTAATCGCAAATCTGCGTTCTAAATCGCTGTGTTGGCCTATCTTGTCAAGTATGTCTGAAAACTTGGGAACCTCTGCTTTCTTCCACCATTGTGCTAACATGGTCTTGGTCACTAAGAGGATGTGTATGATAATGTGTCTTACCGAATCATCAAATTGTTCCATGTCTAATGAAAGAAGTGCTCTTTTGGGTGTAATTGTGAAGTCCTTAGCAATGAGGTTAATGTGCTGTGTGACTTGAAGCCAGAGGTTTTTGATTTTTGAACAACCCCAGAAAATATGGTAGAGGTTCCCTTGGTGACCACAATCTCTCCAGCACAAGGAAGATAGCTCTGTGTTAAAATGCGATAACCTCGTCGGGGTATAGTACCACCTATTTAACAATTTGAAATAACTCTCATGAAGACCCATTGATATGTTGGAATTGTAAGTGTTTTTGATGGCATTGTTCCAATTCTCGAGACGGATATCAGCACCAAAATCGGACTCCCATCTCTTCAAGTATATGTTTTTGTGGCTCGTTAGGTCTTTGACAACAGATCTATACAAATTACGCAGACTCCAGAGGTTTTTATTTTTAAGGTTGCACAATAGTGGAGATAGCATTTCATAATTCAAAGTCTTCCCTTTTATGAATTTCCAAATTCTGTCTTTCAACATGGTGTAAAAGACTAGCTCAGATGACGGTAAATTATATTTAACCCTGATCTCACCGAATTTCAGGAACTCCACTCCACTAAAAACATCCCCCACCCTTTTAATTCCAGATTTCCCCCAAACCTCCGGTATCGGGAGATCATCCATCAGTGCCAATGAAGATAGAGGCAACTTTAAGATTTGCTCTGCTTTTTTTATATTTTTAGTCGGCTTAATGAGATCCCTCCAGGCTGAGATTATCGGCCGGAATATAGGATGAGTTCTCACTGGGCTTTGCAGAAGGAAGTGAAAGAAAAGCTTTTGCATGGAACTTCTATCACTAGCATCTCTCTCCAAGCCATACCAAGCTGGATGCGTCATGTTTTCAGTAAACCAGTGCCAGCTCTGTTTGATGAGCGAGGCCTGATAATAAGCGTATATGTTGGGCAGTCCAGCGCCCCCATGTTTTTTATTTTTGTACATCAAGTCTGCAGATATTCTTGCTCTTTTACCTTTCCAAATAAATAGTCGGATGAGCTCTTGAGCTTTATCAATGGTTTGGTGCGGAAAGCTGACTGGTAAAGTCCTAAATATGTATAAAATTTTGGGAAGGATAAAAGTTTTGACTGCCAGAATCTTCCCAAAGATGGAAGTCTCGAGCTGAGCCAAAAAGGATAGATCGCCTGTAATAGTCTTTATAATGCTGTCTAAATTGGCCCTAACTGTGGCTTGGATTGATCCAGCTATTCTAATCCCTAGATAGACAATCTCTTTCTCCTCCCAAATGAACTGGGTTTGGGCCTTTATTTAGTTAATTTCAGATTGTTTCATGTTTAGAGTTATAAATTTTGATTTGTTTGGGTGTATCTTAAAATAAGATTCTCTAGAGAATTTTTCTAGTTCAACTGAAAGGGCTTTAATGGAGTTTGCAGGATCCAGTAGCGTGAGGAATAGATCATCTGCGAATAATCCAATTTTAAAATTTCGTGATGTCAGTTCAAAGCCTTTAATATCATTGTTTATTCTTATTTTTTCGGCTAGGGGCTCTATGGCAAGCACAAATAGAAAGGGGGGACAGGGGGCACCCCTGTCTCGTGCCATTGATAATGTCGAACGGGTCGGAGAGGAAATTGTTTGTATAAATCCTGGCACTAGGACCCGAGTACAAGGCGAAAACTGTTGATAGAAACTTCTCGTCAAAGCCAAATCTAGCGAGAGTTGCTTTTAAGTAAAGCCAGTTTAGTCTATCAAACGCCTTCTTGGCGTCCAGTGCCAGAAAAGCAGTTTGGATTCTCAGGTTGTTCGCTAAATTTATCAGGTTCAACACCCTTCTAGTTCTGTCTGAGGCCTGGCGGCCCTCTGTAAAGCCTATTTGATTATCCGCCAACAGACGTGGAAGGATGTTTTTTAATCGGTTTGCAATAATCTTTGAGCAGATTTTAATATAGCTCTTTATGAGCTATATTGGCCTATAGCTCTGTATCCTCTCGGGGTCCCCCCCTCCTTTTGAATCATGATAATTGTTGCCTCTAACATCTCCTTTGGGAAGGAACCCCGAGAGGACGCCAGATCAAAGACGGAAGCCAGCCGCATAGCCAGAACTTTTGAAAAGGATTTATAGTAGTCTCCAGAGAAGCCATCTGGCCCTGGTGATTTTTGGGACTGCAGTTTCTTGATAACGTCAACAATTTCTCTCTCTGTAAAGGGGCTATTGACATAATTCTAGTCCAGCTCATCGACTCTTGGTAGATCGATACTTTGTAGAAAAGAATCTACAAAATTCGAGTTAACCACCGGTGTTTGGGGGTCATCTTTCAGGTTATAGAAATTTTTAAAGAATTCTGCAAATGAGTTGACAATGTCCATAGGGTGAGTTTTGGGGTCACCCGAGGGAGATACTATCTTATTTATTCTCCTTTTAATTCTCTTTTTAATTTCCTCATCATAAACCTGGTAGGCTTGTTAAGAGATGCATACAATTTGTACCTAGATGCTTTGATGACTGCATCATATTCCTGGTAGATTTCAGATCTAAAACCCTGTCTAAGTCTCAAAATCTCAGCCTGGACGGTCTGGGAAGGAACTTTTAAGTTTTTTTGTTTTTTCTCTAGATCATTAATTTGGGCCTGTAGGTTTGTAATATTTTCCCTATTTCTCTTCTTATGTTTAGAAAGAATTTGCATAAGACACCCCCTCAGGACCGCTTTATGGGCGTTCCAGACCGTGAACTGATCTACTTCACCAGGTACGTTTTCCTTGAAGTAGTTTAAGAGAGCGTTTTCTATCTCTTGTTTGTACTCTGGTATATATAGCAAAGCTGAGTTAAGCTTCCAGCGGAATGGTTTGTCAGGGGGAGGACCCACAAGGAAGTCAGTGAGAACCGGGGTATGATCCGAGATGGACTTCTGCATGAAGCGAATGTCCTTAATTTTGGACAGAGTGAATATGTTAGTAAGTAGGAGAGCTATCCTGGAAGCTGTCTTATGTACATCTGAAAATTGAGAATACTCACGTGACAATGTATTCAAGCAGCGTTCCGCATCAGCATCATAAAGCTCATTTTGAATTAACCAGTTTTTTAAAGCTGGGACCGTGTGGCGAACTAAAGAGGATGAATCAATGCTGCTATCTGGGACAATATTAAAGTCGCCCAATAAGATGAGTTCGCCTGTTTTAACTTTGTCGATTTTTTTTGATAAGCTTGTTCAAGAAACAAATGTGTCCCTTGTTGGGTGCGTATACATTCACTATTGTGCATGGCCTTTCATGGAGTAAGCATATGAGTATATGAAACCTGACCAAGGAGTCTGGTATTTCTTTGATGAGCTGAAAAGGAAAGGTGCCACCTACCAATGTGATGACCCCAGACTTTTTCTTTGTGGAGAGTGACTTGTACATTTGTGGGAAGTTTTTGTGCTGGAAGACCGGGTGTCGATCGGAAGCCAGTATAACCTCCTGAAGGCATACCAATTCGGCCCGGGTTTGGTTGATCTCCTTCCATACCGCATACCTCTTATTCAGACTGTTGAGCCCCCTAACATTGTACGATAAAATTTTCATCGTTAGAATGCAATATCAAAACAGGAAAGGGAAACAAATAGAACAATGAAATACAGAAAAAAAAATTAAGAACTTGAGAGTTCTCCTGGAGGACTCCAAACTGGTTGGTGTCTCACCTTAGATCGGGGGAAAAACGATAAACTGTAATTACGGGTACTAATCATGTTCAGGAAAAGGAAATAATAGTGACCCCCAAATAAATTCAAACATAAGACAAAGATCAATCCTAATCCCTATCTCTAAAGGATGGCTCATCAGGAATTTAGGAAACTTCTGACTCTCGTGTGGAGTATAGATGGGGTAGTGTTTATCTTTATACCAGACTAAAAGCTTGCTAGGGAAACCCCATCTATACGACACTCTAAGTTCCCTAAGTTTAGAGGTCAGATCTCTGAAGGAGCTTCTTGCGTCCATAGTCTCTTTGGAAAAGTCTTGGAAAATCTTAAGATCTTTATAAGGCTCAGGAGTTGAACCTCTCCCTCGCAAAGATTTTAAAACCTTCTCCTTGGTTTCAAAGAAATGGACCCTGAGGATAGTGTCCCTGGGCTTTTCCTGTGGGAACCCCTTGGGACATGGGAGGCGGTGTATAGGATCGATATTGACTTCTGATTCTGTCAATTTTGGCGATAATTTTTTAAACAAATTTTTGGTGTAATCAGAGAGATCTGCCTGGGAGACCGACTCAGGAATACCTCGTATCTTTAAGTTATTTCTCCTGCTTTGGTCTTCCAGATCCGTCAATTTGTTTTTAAGGGAAATAACCTCCTTTTTGAGGAGTGAATTCTCCTTTGAGAGGTAAACTATATCTCTCTCCGATTGTACCATCTTTACCTCATATTTCTCAACCTTTTGGCTAAGATTTCTGCAAGTTTCCTGTAGGGCCTTGGCCTGAGTCTCAAACCCTATTTTTAGGGCATCACTGATGGACTGGAAGAGATCCGCCATGAATCCTTCAGTGGCTTGTTTGTTGGACCCCTTGTATTCCCCCAGGTTAATGGATGGAGGAGGAACCTCAAACGAAGGGAATGGACCTCCATTATCCCTCCTTTCAGGGCTTGTGTTTGGAGTATAGTCAGCTGAGACACTGTTGGAGTCCTCAGATGAGATACTCCCAGTGTTTTCCTGATCGCCTGGTCCCTTCCTTTTGTTTGATTTGGAAGTGTCCATTTCCTCCGTAAGAGTCTCAAGTGGAGGGGGGGTTTAATGTTGCCCCCTAAATTTTTATTTTTTTGAGGCGTTTCAGGTTGTGTTTTAGATAGTGTTTTGGTCAATGAGCTATTAGTACCTGATCCCCCTTTTGCAACTTTGACAGATGCAGGGTTCTGAGATTTTTTTAGCTAAAGCGTTTTTGGCTCGTCTCCTTTCAGGGGTGACCTAGATTTTATTGGGCTTAACAAATTAGAGATATCGTTGTATGATTTAGAGTGTGCCCCAAAATTGTGCCTCGTGACCCTGTGTGGGCTATTGGAAGCTCTGCCCCTACTTGACTGCATCTTGGTTTGCCACAAACCCTTCCCAGACATCAGATCTATGACCTCTTTAAATTATTCAATCAAACAAGTTAAGAAAAATGGTCAAAAAGCAAGTTTCCCAAAGGAGTTAACTGAGAGACCCTCAGTGAGAGTGAGGAAAGTCACACAATTCTGCAGTATCAATATCAGCAGCCCACTGTGTCTCTGATCCTCAGTTGAAATAAAGGTAATCTTCTGTTATAATTCACTGGTCAGATGGATACCAGGCACCGGGACCACCAGCCATGAACTGCAGACTCTGTTATATTGTATGCCTGCGCCGCTGATATGCTGAAAGCAGCCAGTGAACAATCCCTAGGGACACCATATGGGGATAAAGAGTGCCTCCCAGATGCCTGTGTCCTTTCCCCAGTACCCCTGTGGTTAAGTCTCTGCTGTGTTGTACAGTTCGTGGGAGTATCTGTGCCTGTCACAGGGGAGACCGCTGACTGAACGCTGCAGGGCCTGTGACATCAGGTCTGCTCAGTGCTGACAGGCTGGAAGCTGGGAGCAGTTGGATCTACTTCCCATTGAAGTCTATTGCGGCTGTGAGCACTAATCAGCAGCCGGATCTAGTGGCCCAAACTCAGATGTGCCTCACCTCTGCTGTCTTCAGAGGCTCCCCCTGTGCTTGTTGTCCCCTGTCCAGTCCTCAATGTGGCTTTGGAACGCTGTTCTTAGCCGTTGTGATGTCTTTTCAATGGGTCCAGTGGTATCCCACCGCCACTCTGCTCTGTGACAAGAAAGTAGTCCCCGCCGGTGTCCTCTGCTTATATCCTCGGTGTGTCAGTCCAGAAAGGGTCCAGATCAGCTCCTCTGCCCCCGCTCTCCTCACCCTGGCTGTGGAACTTCCTGATTTCGGCAGCACTCAGCCAGAAATCCAGAGAGGAGATTGTGCATAGTTCCGTATCCCTCCGCCACAGCCGTGCCATTATCCTCTACACCCCGCAGGCAAAAACATTGCAGTCAGTTAGAATCAAGTTGTGCCTTACCGGGAGGATTCCAAATAAAGTCCTTATTGACCTTATTACTGGCGATGAGCCTCCAGATCAGTCCTGGCTTATATACAGCCCACAGTAGCACTCCAGTCACTTCCAGGAAGGCAAATGGTGGGAGGGTGATGTCCCTCTGTTTCTCCTACACCACTACTGTCCCACACTTTTAAAAGTTCATATCTTTGGTCTCCTTTGGACCAGGGACCTAGTTTTAGGCTCAGAATGTGCACCAGAGTTTCAGGAAGAGAATAGGGTCCAGTATGGGTTTTTTTGTTAACCCTTTGCATGCTTTTTTGTTGCTTTAGTGTGTGACTTTGGGAGCTTAGAGCTCTTGCCTCCTACATGCTCAGAGCCCAGGCCACGCCCCACATACTGTATGTTGTAACAAAACAGCAACTGTCAGAAATCTGAGTGAAAAGCAATATCTGTTTATTTTTCAAAAACATTTTTTTAAAAATTGCACGGGCTCCCGCATAATTTTCATAACGAGCAGAGGGAAAGCCGACTGATGAGGGTTGATGTTATATTTCTGGGAAGGAGCCAATAGCCATAAAGGTTCTCAGGCTATTAATATCAGCTCATAAATGTTTGCTTAGCCTTTACTGGCTAGCTTACAGGGGAACCCAAGAAAAAATTTGAAATGGGGGTCCTATAAAATCGAACCAGCAAAGGCTAGGCAGACAGCTGCAGGCTGATATTCATAGCCTGGGAAAGGGCCATGTATATTGGCACCCCCCAGGCTAAAAACAGCAGCTCTCAACCATCCCAGAAATGGCACATCTTAGCCTTGCTCTTCATATTTGTGAGGTTGATGTCACCTTTGTATTGTCAGCTGACATCAAGCCCACAGGTTAGTAATGAAGAGGCTTCTATAAGACACCTATCCATTACTAATCCTATAATTATATGGTAAATAAACACACAGCCAGAATAAAGTCCTTTATAATAATAATAACAATAATAATAATCTTTATTTTTATAAAGCGCTAGAATATTCCGCAGCGCTTTACAGTTTGCACACATTATCATCATTATCATTTATTTGAAATAATCACACAGACTCCTTTATTGAATCTAAATTAACCATACTTACTGAAAGCCTAATCTCCGATGCCCTCGTCTCCTGCAAATAATAAAAAAAATAAACCAACATATAATACTAAACAGACTTCTTAAATAAACAAAGGAATAAATCCATATTATTTGTGTACATATATTCCCTTAAAAACTTTTATTGATCGTTTGAATAAAAAACACCTATTCCCGTGTAATCCACAAAGACAAAAAGCCCTAATCAAGGACTACAATAACCTATCTATACACCTTCCTAGCCTTGGAGGTTGGCACCCTAGAAGAAATCGATTATTTGGCGCCCCCACTCAGACGTCGTCTGTCCCTATCTCCCCTAACTCACCCTGATTACAAAGGTGAGAAAACAATCAATGAGAGGAATGAGATGAAGGAAGGGAAAAAAAAGGTTATATGTAGAATATAAATGGGCAAGAAACATATTATATCATATTAGGAGTGACCCTAAAAAAGGTACAAATCTCAATAAGAGACCAACAAAAACCACATACAGCAATGTTATTGCACCCTAGGTACAGGTGCTGATAGAGTGAAGTATGGAAGACTTCACCTGCCCTGAAGAGAATCGAGGATGAAACCCAAAGTTACAAAAAAAAGGTGACAGCAAAGTGGCAGAACTAGCTCTATTATTTAAAGCAAATTCGGCCAAGGGCAAAAATGAAACCCAATCATCCTGATCAGCAGAAATAAAACATCTCAAATACGACTCCAAAGTCTGGTTTGTTCACTCCGTCTGCCCATTGGTCTGAGGGTGAAACGCAGAGGAGAAGGACAACTGAATTCCCAGCTTGGAACAGAAAGTCCTCCAAAATCTAGAAACAAACTGAACTCCTCTGTCAGATACAATGTTCTCAGGAATCCCGTGCAAGCGAACCACCTGTTGCAAAAACAAGGGCACCAACTCTGAGGAAGATGGCAACTTAGGGAATGGTACAAGATGGACCATCTTAGAGAATCTATCACAAATCACCCAAATAACAGTCATTCTCTGAGAGACAGGTATATCAGAGAAAATCCATTGAAATATGGGTCCATGGCCTCCTGGGCACCGGCAAAGGCATCAACAACCCACTAGAGCGAGAACAAGGTTTAGACCGGGAGCAAGTCCCACAGGACTGTACAAAATTCCTGACATCACGAGACAAGGCGGGCCACCAAAAAGACCGACTCACCAAATCTCTAGTACCAAAAATACCTGGATGACCAGCCAATGCTGAGCAATGAACTTCAGACATTACTCTCTTCCTCCACTGGTCAGGAACATACAATTTTCCAATGGAACAACGCTCAGGTTTGTCCTCCTGAAACTCTTCCAGAGCACGTCTCAAATCGGGCGAGATGGCAGAAAGAACTACCCCCTCACCTAAGATGGTAGCAGGCTTGGTCACAACAGGAGAATCAGCAAAGAAACTCCTAGAGAGGGCGTCTGCCTTGACATTCTTAGTGCCCGGAAGAAAAGAGACCACAAAATCAAAATGTGTGAAAAACAAGGCCCACCTAGCCTGTCTAGGATTCAAGCGTTTGGCTAATTCCAGGTAAATCAAATTCTTGTGGTCAGTAAGGACCACGACTTGATGTTTAGCTCCCTCCAACTAATGTCTCCACTCCTCAAATGCCCATTTCATGGCTAACAGTTCCCGATTCCCCACATCATAGTTACGCTCGGATGGGGAGAACTTTCGGGAAAAGAAAGCACAGGGATTCATTTTAGATGTTACAGGATCTTTTGGGGACAAAACAGCTCCTGCACCAATCTCAGAAGCGTCCACCTCTACCTGAAACGGGAGTGAGACATCAGGTTGCCGCAAGACTGGAGCAGAAGTGAACCTTCACTTCAGCTCCTGAAAGGAAGAAACAGCCTCCGGAGACCAATTCAGCACATCAGCACCCTTCTTAGTCAAATCAGTCAATGCTTTGGCAATACCAGAAAAATTAGCTATAAATTTACGATAAAAATCAGCAAAACCCAAAAACTTCTGGAGGGCCTTCAAAGAAGTGGGCTGAACCCAATCATAAATGGCCTGTACCTTGGCCGGGTCCATTTCAATAGTTGACGGAGACAAAATAAATCCCAAAAATGAAATCCTCTGTACCCCAAAAAGGCATTTCGATCCCTTGACATACAGGGAATTCTCCTTCAAAATCCGGAACACAGTCCGAACATGTTCCACATGAGAGTCCCAATCCCTGGAAAAGATCAAAATATCATCCAGATAGATGATCAAACATTTATCCACAAAGTCTCGGAAAATATCATTCATGAAGCACTGGAAGACAGAAGGGGCATTAGTGAGCCCAAAAGGCATCACCAGGTACTCAAAATGTCCCTCCGGAGTATTAAATGCCGTCTTCCATTCATCCCCATGCTTAATGCGAATAAGATTATACGCCCCCCTGAGGTCAAGCTCGGTAAACCAGCAAGCACCTTTAACTCTGGAGAATAGATCAGAAATCAGGGGTAACGGATACTGATATTTAACAGTAATTTTGTTGAGGGAACGATAGTCAATACAAGGCCTTAATGAACCATCTTTCTTGGCCACGAAAAAAACCCCACCACCTAAGGGTGAAGAGGATGGTCTAATATGACCCTTCTCCACCGACTCCTTAATATAGGATCGCATAGCCTCATGCTCGGGTACAGATAAATTGAAAAGTCGACCCTTGGGAAATTTACACCCAGGGCTCAGCTCAATTGCACAGTCATAACTCCTATGAGGAGGCAAAGACGCAGACTCATTCTCACTAAATACATCATAAAAATCAGCCAAATAGTCAGGAGCATCATGCGACTGGGGAGAGGTGGAGAAAACAGGAGCGTCACTAAGGGCACACCGACAACCCCAACTCACCACAAAGATTTCCAATCCAAAACTGGATTATGGATTTACAACCAAGGAAACCCCAGAACAATGGTATCATGCAAATTATGCAACACCAAAAATCTGCAATTTTCTTGATGGTCTGGGGTGACCCGCATTACCACCTGGGTCAAAAACTGAGGTTTATTCTTCGCCAAAGGAGTAGCATTAAATACCCCTCAAAGGGATAGGCGTCCGCAGAGGTGTCATAGGAAACCCACAACGTTTAGCAAAATCCAAGTCCATCAGGTTCAGAGCTGCTCCCGAATCCACAAAAGCCTTAGCGGAAAATGTGGACAGGGAGCAGATCAGAGTAATTGCCAGAAGAAACTTAGGTTGAACACCACCCACAGCAAATGTGTGTGCAAAATGTTTCTCTCATTTAGGGCAGACAGAAATAATATGAGAGGCATCTCCACAAAAAAAACACAACTTATTATGCCTTCTGAACTCCTGACGTTGCGCCCTAGACAAAACTCTATCACATTGCATAGGTTCAGACATTTGTTCAACAGGTGGCAACACCTCTCGTGCAGTTTTGCGTACACGCAAACGCCGATTAACCTGAATGGCTAATGACATAGAATCGTCCAGACCAGAGGGAACAGGAAATCCCACCATAGTATTTTTTACGGTTTCTGACAAACCCTTCCGAAAGAGAGCTGCCAAGGCACCATCATTCCAGGTAGTAAGGACCACCCACTTTCGGAATTTTTGACAGTACAACTCTGCAGAATCCTGACCCTGGTTCAATGCCAACAGGGCCTTTTCAGCCTGATAAATAGCATTAGGTTCATCATACAACAACCCCAAGGCTTGAAAGAATGCGTTCACATTAGTTAGAATAGGATCATCAGGTTTCAAAGAAAACGCCCAATCCTGGGGATCGCTGAGCAGCAAAGAGATGACAATTTTAACCTGCTGCGCGGAGCTCCCCGATGAGTTAGGCTTCAAGGCAAAAAATAATTTACAATTATTCTTAAAATTCAAAAATTTAGACCGATCCCCACAAAACACATCAGGAGTAGGTATCTTTGGTTCTGCAGCATGTAAATGAGCAAGATAGGTGGAAATTCCCCGCACTTCAGCAGTGAGCTGCTCCACACGATCAGACAATTGCTTAATCTCCATTGAGAAAAAATTCCCCCTACGGCCTCAGAGAAATAGAGGAAAAAATATACACAAAAAAAAAACAATTCTGACACTTTTTTTTTTTTACAATTCCTTCCTGCTATTAAGTACCCTAGAATCTGCGGTATGGCTGGTGAATCTGTTATGAATGAGTCACCGGAGGATGAAAAAACAAAAACACAAGCTAAGTCCAGAAAACCGGAGAGGTTGGTAGCTAGCGGATTGCCGACCCCTGATCCTATACACCACAACTAACAGTAGCCGTGGGGGGTTCCTACGGTGCCCTAGACCCCTCGTCACAGCCGGAGAGCTAAATAAGCCTAAAGAAAGAAAGGGGAAATCTAAACTGCCCCAGAGCAGACCCCAAAGCAATAGACAGCCCCCAACATGTATTGTCGGTGAAAAACAGATGAAAACACAAACACAGACAGAAAGACAGGCTGAGCAAATTATGGGGCCCAACTAACTAGATAGGAAAGGACAGAAAAGATGCTGGCTGCAATCACGCAAAAAACCCTGCCAAAAATAGTGTCCAACACGTCTGATAGAAAAGGCCCTGAAGTCACTAGACTTCAAAATCACTATATCAGCACTCAGGTATATTCTGAAGACAGAGCAAAGAGATCAACTGATCAGAGACAAAAATGGAGTTCAGCCCGTCCCAACCAGGGCAGGCTGAACACAAACACTAAGTAAACAGACAAAATCTCATGGAAAAATAGAAGAGCAAAAATTTAGCTTTTAGTAGACAGGAACTAAACTGGATGCCAGAGCTCAGAGCAGAAAGGATCACCAGCAACCCTGCAGGGCGTCGGCTGCCTTATATCCACTCAGAAATTCCAGATGTCCAATCACACTCCACCTGTTCAGATGACAGGTTCTTCCCATCCAGATCAATTTCACTACCACCTTTCACCAGCAGAGGGTGTTCATCAGACATCAGAGGTGAAGGAGAAAATGAACTCATAACACTATCCTGTCCGACATAGTTCATTTAATTCCGAGTGTCCCACGGCGATCTCACATGTAGAACAATCACATTGAGAGACTGCTCTACCGGGCCTCCGGCGATACATTGACAGGAAGTAATCTCTCCCGCAGTGTATAACTGTGCTACCATGAGAGTTCACCGGAGTTCATCAGCTCCGGTGCTCTCAAGGCACTGCCACTGTCTGAGAACTTTCTCACGCAGCGGTGCCGTAAGTGAGAGCACCGGTGCTGATTAGTTGATGTACTCCATTTCATCCATTATAAGTTTATGCTTAGAACATACAACACTGCCCTTCACCTCTCCAAACAAACCTATTTCAACACCCTTATCACCTCACTGTCCAATAACCCGAAACGTCTCTTTGACACTTTTCATTCTCTACTCAACTCAAGAGTACAGGCCCCAACCACGGAGCTCCGAGCAGACGGTCTGGCCAATTACTTCAAAGAAAAAATTGACCAGATTCGACAGGATATTATTTCCCAGTCACCTCATACCATGCAGTGTCCTCCCTCCCCCACTGCATCAAGCTCACTCTCTGATTTTGAACCAGTCACAGAAGAAGAAGTAAGAAGAAGTATGCACCCCTCACCTAACTAAAATATTTAACCTCTCTCTCTCTTCTGGTATATTTCCCTCCTCATTTAAACATGCCATCATACATCCACTACTTAAAAAACCATCCCTCGACCAAAACTGGGCTGCTAACTATAGACCTGTCTCTAATCTTCCCTTCATCTCTAAACTCCTGGAACACCTGGTCCACTCCCGTCTTATCCGCTATCTCTTTGATAACTCTCTTCTCGACCCTCTCCAATCTGGTTTCCGCTCTTTACACTCTACTGAAACTGCCCTCACTAAAGTCTCTAATGATCTACTAACAGCTAAATCAAATGGTCATTACTCCATGCTAATTTTCTTGGATCTCTCTGCAGCATTCGACACTGTGGATCATCAGCTCCGCCTCACTATGCTCCGTTCCATTGGCCTCAAGGACAACGCTCTCTCCTGGTTCTCCTCCTATCTCGCTGACCGCTCCTTTACTGTATATTTTGCCGGTTCCTCCTCCTCTCATCTTCCCCTTACTGTTGGGGTTCCTCAAGGATCGATTCTAGGTGCCCTCCTCTTCTCATTGTACACTGCCCCTATTGGTCAAACAATCAGTAGATTTGGTTTCCAGTACCATCTCTATGCTGATGACACCCAATTATATGCTTCTTCTCCTGACATCACGCCAGCCTTTCTAGAAAACACCCTGGCGATTGTCTAAACGCTGTGTCTAACATCATGTCATCACTATATCTGAAATTGAACTCCTTTTGTTTCCTCCCTCTACTAATGTACCTATACCCGAGATTGCCATTTCTGTGTGTAGTTCCACTATTACTCCCCAGCAACATGCCTGCTGTCTTGGGGTCATACTTGACTCCAAGCTTTAGTTTGCCCCCCACATTCGATCACTGGCTCGCTCTTGTCATCTGCACCTCAAAAACATTTCTAGAATTCGACCTTTTCTTACTTTTGTCTCTGCAAAAACTCTTACTGTTTCTCTTATTCATTCTCGTCTCGACAATTGTAACTCTCTTCTAATCGGTCTCCCTCTTACCAAACTCTCCCCTCTCCAATCTGTCTTGAATGCTGCAGCCAGGATCATATTTCTCACCAATCGTTACACCGATGCCTCTACCTTGTGCCAGTCATTACACTGGCTACCCATCCACTCCAGAATTCAGTATAAACTTATTACCCTCACCCACAAAGCCCTCCATGGCTCAGCACCACCCTACATCTCCTCCCTTGTTTCAGTATACCACCCTACCCACACCCTCCGTTCTGCTGATGACCTGAGGTTAGCATCCTCAATAATCAGAACCTTCCACTCCCGTCTCCAAGACTTTACACGTGCTGCGCCAATTCTTTGGAATGCAGTTCCCAGGTCAATACGATTAGTTCCCAATCCCCACAATTTTAAGAAGCCCTGAAAACACATTTATTCAGACTGGCCTATCGCCTCAACACATTAACCTAATCTATCCCTGTGTGGCACAGCCAAAAGTTTTACCATAACCAGGTTCCCCGCATCATGTTCCCATATGCTTTAGGCATCCATTAGCCCTCTGTGTCTGTACTGTTACACACTTAACATTATGGCTGGTCCATACAATCAGGGCAACTGTTACTGTGACATCGACATGGGCCACTCGGTACTAAATGGACTATGGCGGACAGGGAGTATATGTGGGTTTATTATTTTTGTTTGCTTGCAGGAGACGCGGGTGTCGGGGATTAGGAGTTCGGTGAGTATGTATATTGTATGTGAATTTGTATTTGATTATGTCAATGTTTTCATTTTTTTACAATTGAACTCAGGCACCGGATGATAAGACTATTCTCCCATCATCAGTTCATGCTCTCTCTGTTATGTGACTGCAGACATAGCCGGATGGGAGTAGTAGTCCCATCAGACGATGCCTAAGTACAATCACTATGGGCTGCGCGTCGCATGGGTACACACGCACACAGACACCCGCAGACAGACGCAGATAAACACAGACACACGCACACAAACACAGACACCTACAGACAGACACATACATATTCTCCGTTCAAACACATATTCTCTGCCCACACACTCTTCCTCCTTCTGTCATCATTTCCTTCGACAATTCTGCAGCATTTTTGGCAGAAAATCTGCAGCAAATATGAGGCAAATATGCAAACCTTTTTACACCTGCATTTTTGCCGCAGATTTGACTGACTCAATTGAAGTCATGAGTCAAAAACGCTGCAGAAGCGCAAAAAGAATTGACATGCTGCAAAAAGTAAAATGCTCCAAAAAAGGACGCAAATTTGCGTATCATGTGCACAACACTTCAGAATTGTCATTGCATTACCTTGCTTTAGTGTTCCATTACATTTTTGGAGCATTTCCGTGTATAAAAAAATGCCACGAAAGCGCATTAAAAACGCATCGTGTGCACATAGACTAAAAGTACTTTTGATTCCTCCATTCCTAACATGCATATCTTTTTTTTGTCTAAACATTTAACACTAATTTGACCTGGCTGTTCTAACCTTACATAGCTGTACTGAGATATTCCATTGTCTCCGTGGTGTATATACAGTACATTTATACTAAGGGTATGTGCACACGTTGCAGATTAGCCTGCAGAATTTTCTGCAGAGAATCTGCATCTCTTTGCAGAAAACACAGGGAAAAACGCTTGCGTTTTTCATGCAGAATTGATGCAGATTTGGATGTGTTTTTGCTGTGCGGAGTTGTTTGGCGTTACTGGGAATGGAGTTGGGTGAACTTTCTTCTTTGTGTCCCTCGAGGAGAGGAGAGAGAGAGAGATATTTTATGTACCAGACTGGAAAACGCTGGTGCGGATCCGCAAAAAGAATTGACATGCTGCGGAGGATCCGCAAAAAGAATTGACATGCTGCGGGAAAAAAAGGCTGCAAATCTGTGCGGATTTTTCCACAGCATGTGCACAACAATTCTTCATTTACCATTGAATAAGGCTACTTTCACACTTGCGTTTTTTTGCTGTGCATTTTTTGCGCACACAAACACATGAAAAAAATGCATCATGCGTTTGTGTGCGTTTTTTGCGGGTTTTGGTGCGTTTTTTGCGCATACGTGCGCATTACAATGCGCACATATGCACACCCATAGACTATAATGGGTGTTTTGCTGTAAAAAAAAACACATTGCGTGCGCATGCGTTTTTTGGGGGCAAGTCGGACGCATAAAAAATGCGCACACTACAAACGCACACAAACGCATGTGTATGTGCACCTATGTTAAAGTATAGGGAAAAAAACGCATGCTTTTTTTGCGCTAAAAAACTGCGCAAAAAAATGCAAGTGTGAAACCAGCCTAAGGCCTGTTTCACACTTCAGTTTTTTGCAGTCAAAATCCGCCAAAATTTGAAAATGGCGGATCCGCTAAAAATGTGTAAAAACGGATGCCAGCTGATGGTACGGATTTGTTATTTGACGGATCCGCTATACGGATTTTTGTACGGATCCGTCAAAAAGCGGATCCGTTCCATCCGTTGGCATCCATTTTCCCATCCGTTGTATCCGTTTTCTTGCGGATCCGTTTTTCCACACCTCCAAAATGGGATGCTCCCAAATATGACTGGCTTTTGGAGAATGCTCCCAAATGTGATTGGATACTGGAAACTAGGGAAAACTATTTCTAGGGTGTAGTAATTCAATTTCTTTGAAAGGTTTTAGAGCTAGTGGCAGCGATGGAAGGAGTTAGTGCGAGTATGGAAGGAGTTATTGCGAGTATTGACAGCTTCTGTGTGGAATTTGATGTTCACTGCAATCGGTTGGCAATTATTGCTCTCCAGAGGGAGAAAAGAAGACTGCGAGTCCTGCGTCTGAGGAGACAACGGCAGTGGATTCATCCGATTAATGCGCAGAGGTTTAGTCGTGGCTTGTCTTCTACACTATACCTGTAATTGAAGGATAACCCTGAAAAGTTCTTCAACTATGTGCGCATGAGGCAGGAATTGTTCGAGATATTGGTGGAGCGTGTTGGAGAACAAATCCGGAGAAGGGACACCTACAGTACATGCGGTTTTCTATATCACCGGCGGAGCGTTTGATGGTGACCCTTCGGTAAGTTAACTACTTTTTAAAATGTTTCAGATTCTGCAGGCTTTTATTGTTATGTTATGGCTTGTATTTTGTATTAATTTTACTTTTTTCCCTTTTTTTACCAGATTCCTGGCAACTGGAGAATCCTTCACCTCCCTCCATTACCAGTTCCACCTTGGGATTTCAACTATTTCTGAAATTATCCAACAGACCTTCCGGGCATTGTGGGATTGTCTACAGGAGGAATACATCCCACAGCCAACACAGGAGAGGTGGCTGGAGATTGCGGAAAACTTTCAACAAATCTGCCAGTTTACAAATTGCATTGGTGCTGTGGATGGCAAGCATATTCGGATTGTGAAACCCATTGGATGTGGTTCACAGCTTTACAACTATAAGAAATACTTTTCTATTGTCCTTATGGCCATTGCAGATGCAAACTTCAAATTCATTGCCGTGGACATTGGTGCATACGGTCGTTCAAATGACTCTCAGGTCTTCAAGATGTCCGCCATGGGCTGTCGTTTGTATGGAGACAATTTTGACTTCCCACCTCCAAGACCACTCCCTGGAACAACAGGCCCACCAATGCCATTTGTGTGCGTTGGTGACGACGCTTTTCAGCTTTACAAACACCTTCTCAAGTCATATGGTAGTCGTGAATTGACACACCGCAAAAAAATATATAACTATCGATTGACCAGAGCGTGAAGAGTGGTGGAGTGCGCTTTTGGCATTTTAACTGCCAAATGGAGAGTCCTGTTAACGGCCATAATAATAAAAACTGAGACTGTGGATGAGGTGGTGAAGGCATGTGTCATCCTGCACAACTTTGTATTTTCAAAGGAACCTGTTTCCATAGAAGAAAATCTGTCTGAAACCACCTTGTGGGATTATCAGCAGCCAACTGTTCGGAGAACTGGGTCAGTGGCAAGAATGAGGGACACCTTTGCAGATAATTTTCTGACACCAGAGGGACAACTTGACTGGCAAGATGACATGGTATAATTTTTTTTTTAATATACCAATTGTGGGTAATAAGTGTTGTGTTTTTTTTTACCTTTTACACCACTGGTGTACTGTGAAATGTTACCAAGTGTTACCAAGCATTGTGTTAAAGTGTTGTGTTACCAAGTGTTGTTTTTTTTTTTGCCTTTTACACCACCGGTGTACTGTGAAATGTTACCAAGTGTTGGGTTACCAAGTGTTGTGTTACCAAGTGTTGGTTTTTAAAATAACTTTTACACTGTGAAATGTTACCAAGTGTTGCTTTTTTTTACATTTTACACTGTGAAATGTTACCAAGCGTTGTGTTACCAAGTGTTGTGTTTTGTTTACCTTTTACACCACCGGTGTACTTTGAACCTTTACCAAGAAATAAAGAACAAAAAAGAAACTACACAATAAAGTTCTTTGAAAAATAAAAACATTGTTTATTAGTGGAATTTTTCAAAGTTATTTATTTTAAACCTTTTTTTTGGTATATATGTAACTTTTTTTGGTTAAATTTTTTAAAACTTTTTTTGGGTATATATTTGACACCTTTTTTTGGTATTTTTGTAAAAAAATTTTTGCTAATTTTTTTTTTAACAAACCAAAATTATCATTGCAAATGCTGATACTGTTGGGTGGAGATACTATCGGAGGGGTTAACAGGGTTGACCACATCGAGGGGGGGTGGAGGACTGGGAAGGGAGTTGGTGAGGATCAGAAGTGGAAGGGGGGTTGAAAACATGAGGTTGGGACGGGAGTGGATGGACAGACGAGGTTTGTGGGTACAATGAAGGTGTATGTGGGGGTGGGTACGGTGAGGGCATTGGGGTATAATGCAATGGGGAAGGAAGGTACTGGGAAGAATGGAATGGGGAACTAGAGAAAGGAGAGGGAGTGGTAGGAGGAGGGATGGTTGTATGATGGATAGTGGTGGAAGGATGGACGGGGAAGGATGGACGGTGGAAGGATAGACAGGGGAAGGATGGACAGAGGGAGGATGGACAGGGGGAGGATGGACAGGGGGAGGATGGACATGGGGAGGTTGGGATGCTTTTAACAATACTTCCACTAGAGCATTGTGACAGGCTTGCATCACACGCATCTGTTGGTAAGTACTTAAACCTTCCATTTGCCGGACAACGGATTGAAAAAAAATATGTCTCGGCGTCTGGTTTGACTCTAAATTCATCTGTTCCATGTATCTTCTGAGTTCCATGATACTTTGATTGATCATGGTCAACCCAGAAGATAACTGTTGTCCATAAGTCTGGAAACCATGCTGGACAGATGAGTTCAGGCTCAAACAGTCAGACAAGATCATCCTTTCCTGACTCCTCAGACCCTGCCGGCCAGAACCAAAAGTCGGTCTAGATGTTGCGGCAGTGTCTGAGGGGTGGGGAACAGGGTACAAGTCGTCACCAGTAGCTTCATGTGATGAAGTCTGCCCTGCTGCTCCAGTGCTGGTGGAGGGGATAGAGGGACGAGACAAGAGGGAAGGTAGAGAGGGATCGGATACCTCGATGTGGTCACCGGGGGCGGTCTCACAAGGGATCACTCCAGAGGGAGGCAACTCTGATGCAGGCTCCCGAGTGCTGCAGATGGTGCTAAAAAAAGAAAAGAAAATATATTAAAGATATTGATATTTAATTTAACTGTGCTGAAAAAAAAATGGTTAAACATGTAAACATTTGTACTACAGAAATGTTTTGTGGAATATTTACCTTCTGGACACCATCGTCGACCGGAGGAACCCCAGGGCTCTGTAGTTTTTATAATGGGTTCCCCGGCGTCCTCACGATCCACTCGGGGCCTGCATCTCCTTGTTGAAGTCCCTCTTGAAGCGATCCCTGAGCGACCGCCACCGTGTGATAACCCTGTCTCCTGTGCAGAAAAAAACCAAAGTGTTTTGTATTCAACACTTCACATGCTGGAATATAAGTTACTGAAATTGTATTACTTACGCACTAAATCCCTGGCCCTCGCATTGAGCTCTTCCCAGTTGTCTACAACCACGGAACACACCTCATCCCAGAGCCGTCGGGTGGTCGGTTGGTCGGCATGCAAACGGTTTCCCATGTTCCACAGCGGCTCCTGTGTTTCAACCTCATGGATGAGGTCGTCCGCGTCTATTTGGAGACCCTCCTCGATTGGTCTCCAGGGAGCACGCTGTGAAACCTGTGAAGAAAAAAACTAGCAAAAAAAAAAAAAATTACATTCTATTCAAACACATGATGTTCATTACTCAATTATCCAAATAGGGTTACTTACCGTTTGCCGACCACCAGAGTCATCACCTCGACGACGCTGGGATGTCCTGGGAGTCGCTCTAGTGCGGGCACCAGATTGTGAAGACTGTAAAAAAAAGAAAAAAAATTTTGGTTTGGATGGATGTGTAGTTATTGTGTGTGCGCTGTGATGAATGTTTGTGTTGGGTGTAGCATTATGTATGTATGTCTGTATGTGCTAAACTTACACTCTGCGTGCCCCCTCCTTGCGTCTATCCACCCTGAATGTCTCCGCCTGCCAGCTCCTCAGCTTCAGCTTCCTGAGAAAACATAATACATGCATATAGGGTTAAAAAAACAAAAAAAAAGGAAAAATACGCTTAAACCAAAATTCAGATTTTTTTTAAAAAAAAGAAACATTATTTACCTCAGTTCGCTGATGATGTGAGGGGGAGCTGTCAGAAGAAGACATTCCCGCAGCCTGTCTGGCGGGTCTGCTGCGGTCTTCCTGGCTGGATCGGCTGCGGTACTTCTGGCTGGATCTGCTGCTGCGGCCTTCCTGGCTGGATCTGCAAGTATAAAGACACTTGTTAAGCTACTATACAAAGGATAAAATAAGCTTTCAGGCCTTTATACTTACTGGGAAAACTGAAGTCTTTTCCTAGGCAGTTATATGCTGCGGCCTTCCTGGCTGGATCTGCTGCTGTGGCCTTCCTGGCTGGATCGGCTACGGTACTTCTGGCGGGATCTGCTGCTGCGGCCTTCCTGGCTGGATCTGCAAGTATAAAGACACTTGTTAAGCTACTATACAAAGGATAAAATAAGCTTTCAGGCCTTTATACTTACTGGGAAAACAGAAGTCTTTTCCTTGGCGGTTACGCTGCGACCTGTAGGGTTTGCTGCGGTGTGTGGCTGCTGCGGCTCTGCAGTCCTTTCTCAACTGATCTGCAAGTATAAAAGAAAATTTTAATAACATAACAAAAAAAACTTCATTTTTATTTATGTGTGTAATTCCCTGAAACTGAGTATACCCACACTTTTAAGTGTTGGCATGTGTGTAAATTCCCTGAGAATCTCTCACTATACTGTATTCCCCAACTCTCACCAACATTATAACCCAGTGTTTTCATGTGTAAATTCCCCAACTCTCACCGAGAGTATAACCTAATGTTTTCATGTGTAAATTCCCCAACTCTCACCGAGAGTATAACCTAATGTTTTCATGTTTAAATTCCCCAACTCTCACCGAGAGTATAGCCTAATGTTTTCATGTGTAAATTCCCCAACTCTCACCGAGAGTATAACCTAATGTTTTCATGTGTAAATTCCCCAACTCTCACTGAGAGTATAACCTAATGTTTTCATGTGTAAATTCCCCAACTCTCACCGAGAGTATAACCTAATGTTTTCATGTGCAAATTCCCCAACTCTCACAGAGAGTATAACCTAGTGTTTTCATGTGTAAATTCCCCAACTCTCACCAAGAGTATAACCACACTTGTATACCAAAAACCAACACTGTATGTAATTTTTTTGTACATATACCCATACTTAATTTTACCTGTTTTTAAAATAATACTACAGACAGTTTTTAAAAAGTTTTTATTACATTTTTTTTTGGTTATTTTTTTCTACACAAGTAGGAGCTACTCTGCTCTTTATTTGAAATACCACAATAAATGAAAAATAAAAAAACAGTGATATACAAGATAAACACCACATACAACACACAACACAATCACACCACAATTTCAAATATGAAAATGCAATTCAGTACACATGCAACAGAAAAAAAATTAAAATATGACAAAAAAGCATAACAAAAATACACACACACACAGACATGCAACACTAGGAGGCCACGAACATACATGCAGGAAGGCAGAACAAACACAGATACTCAGCTACACAGACAGGCCACACACACACATGCCCCACACAAATAGTTTAGCACAATTGCAAATATTTAAATAAAATTACAGTAGTATGACAATAAAATTCAGTGAACATGCAACAGAAAAACAAGTATGAAAAAGAAAACATGATAAAAATACACATACACACATACCACACACACAGACAGGCCACACACACACAGGCCACACACACACAGGCAGACAAGCCACAGACACACAGACATGCCCCACAAAAATAGCTATACTCACACAATTGCAGGCTTTGGCTTGCTAGCAGGCCTCTCCGTCCTGTCTTGGTGCTTGGCAGGTGATGTCAGGCAGGCTGTTGCAGGGATCTTGCTCTCCAGGGGTCTTGCTATCCAGGGGTCTTTCAGCTGGGTAGGCAGGTTTTATAGCTTGCTTGCTTGCTGGCTGGATGGCTCTGTCTCCTTCCTTCAGTCTGGCTGGTGCCGGATGTCTGGGCCCAATGATAATTAGCCCACCTTATATAGTTTTGGGACTGTCTGGAAAAGTATCTTTTTTTCTGAGCATGCTCAGTGCGATTTAGCGGATTCCGCCGGCGGATTCCGCAAAATAGCGGATCCCGGTGGATCCGCCGCCCATAGGCGCCCATTCTACTGCATGGCGGACGACGGCGGATCCGCCGTCATCCGCCATTTTGACGGCGCAAAAAAACGTTGCAAGCTCCGTCCACATCAGACAGAATCCGCCAGGAATTTGGCGGATCCGCCGAATAGCGGACGCAACGGACGACCATCTGCCAAAATCCGCCACTAATGTATCCCAATGGGAAAAAATGGCGGATCCGCCACAAGAAAAGCGGATCTGCCATTTTAAAATTTTGGCGGATTTTGACTGATTGCAAAAAACTGAAGTGTGAAACAGGTCTAAGCCTTCTTTTCCCAAGGTTGTCTCTCTTGGGTAAGGTTTGCAATTAATATCCTAGAAGATTTATGCATTTTATGACAGACTGTGCTGACTAATGCATACAGTTGTGTGAGTGTTTGCCCCTTTCCTTATTTCCTATTCTTTTGTACTGTATGTTTGTCACACTTAAATGTTTCAGATCATGAAACAAATTTAAATATTAGACAAAGATAACACAAATAAACACAATGTTTATTATTAATGGAAAAAGAAATCCAAACCTACAGGGCCCTGTGTGAAAAAGTGATTGCGCCCTAAACCTAATAACTGGTTGGGCTACACTTAGCAGCAATAACTGCAATCAAGCGTTTGCGATAACAGTCAATGAGCATCTTACAATGCTCTGGAGGAGTTGTGGTCCAATCATCTTGCAGAATTCTTGTAACTCAGCCACATAGATGGGTTTCTGAGCATGAACTGCCTTTTTAAGGTCATGCTACAGCATCTCAATCGGATTAAGGTCAGGACTTTGACTTAATCACTCCAAAGTCTTAATTTTGTTTTTCTTAAGCCATTCAGAGGTGGGCTTGCTGGTGTGTTATGGACTATTGTCCTGCTGCATAACCAAAGTGTACTTCAGCTTGAGGTCACAAATAAATGACAGGAAAGTTCAACTTTTTTTGTCTCCTCAGTCCACTCAGTATTCTCCTAAAAGTCTTGGGGCTCATCATGATGTTTTCTGGCAAAACTTAGACAAGCCTTTATGTTCTTATTGCTTAGCAGTTGTTTTTGTCTTGGAACTCTTGTTGCGGAACCATGCAGGCCATTTTTGCACAGACTCTTTCTTACGGTGAAGTCATGAACACTGACCAAAGGCTTTTCACCATTTGTGGATAATGGCTCTCACTGTGGTTTGCTGGAGTCCCAAAGCTTTAGAAATGGCTTTATAACCTTTTCAGAACTGATAGTTGTCAATTACTTTGTTTTTCATTTGTTCCAAAATTTCTTTGGATCGTTGCATGATGTCTAGCTTTTAAGGATCTTTTGGTTTACTTCACTTTGTCAGGCAGGTCCTATTTAAATGTTTTCTTGATTGAGAACAGGTGTGGCAGTAATCAGGCCTGGGTCTGGCTAGATAATTTGAACTCAGCTTCCCAAAGTTGTGATAAACCACAGTTGATTTACGTTATAAGGAGAAGGGGATGAGGGCAATCAATTTTTCACACTGGGCCCTGTAAGTTTTGATTTTTTTCCACTTAATAAATACCTTCATTTGAAAACTGCATTGTGTATGTACTTGTTATCTTTGTCTAATTTTTAAATTTATTTTGTGATATGAAGCATTTAAGTGTGACAAGCATGCCAAAGAATAGGACATAAGGAAAGGGACAAACACTTTTTCAGAGAACTGTATAAATATACATATCTGTGTAAATATACACTGTATGCACAATTATTATTTTGACCATATCATTTTTATGCAGATTTTCCAAGCTGTATAAACTTAAATGATTACAGTCATGGCCAAAAGTTTTGAGAATGACACAAATATTATATTTTCACATGATCTGCTGGCCTCTGGTTTTTATGTGTGTTTGTCAGATGTTTTTATCACATACAAAAATATAATTGCAATCATATTATGAGTAACAAAAGGTTATATTGACAGTTAGAATGAGTTAATGCAGGAAGTCAATATTTGCAGTGTTGACCTTTCTTCTTCAGGACCTCAGCAATTCTCCCTGGCATGCTCTCAATCAACTTCTGCATCAAATTCTGACTGATAGCAGTCCATTCTTGCAAAATCAATGCTTTTATTTTGTCTGAATTTGAAGGTTTTTATTTGTCCACCCGTCTCTTGATGATTGACCACAAGTTCTCAATGGGATTAAGATCTGGGGAGTTTCCAGGCCATGGTCCCAAAATCTCTATGTTTTGTTCCCTGAGCCATTTAGTTATCACCTTTGCTTTATGGCAAGGTGCTCCATCATGTTGAAAAAGGCATTGTTGATCGCCAAACTGCTCTTGGACGGTTGGGAGAAGTTGCTCTTGGAGGACATTCTGGTACCATTCTTTATTCATGGCTGTGTTTTTAGGCAAGACTGAGAGAGAGCCCATTCTCTTGGCTGAGAAGCAACCCCACACATGTATGGTTTCAGGATGCTTGACAGTTGGCATGAGACAAGACTGGTGGTAGCGCTCACCTGGTCTTCTCCGAATAAGCCATTTTCCAGATGTCCCAAACAATCGAAAAGGGGATTCATCAGAGAAAATGACTTTACCCCAGTCCTCAGCAGTCCACTCCCTGTACCTCTTGCAGAATATCAGTCTGTCCATGATGTTTTTCCTGGAGAGAAGTGGCTTCTTTGCTGCCCTCCTTGAGACCAGGCCTTGCTCCAAGAGTCTCCGCCTCAAAGTGCGTGCAGATGCACTCACACCTGCCTGCTGCCATTCCTGAGCAAGCTCTGCACTGCTGGTAGCCCGATCCCACAGCTGAAACACTTTTAAGAGACGGTTCTGGCGCTTGCTGGTCTTTCTTGGGCGCCCTGGAGCCTTTTTGGCAACAAGGGAACCTCTCTCCTTGAAGTTCTTGATGATGCGATAGATTGTTGACTGAGGTGCAATCTTTCTAGCTGCGATACTCTTCCCTGTTAGGCCATTTTTGTGCAGTGCAATGATGACGGCATGTGTTTCTTTAGAGATAACCATGGTTAACAGAAGAGAAACAGTGATGCCAAGCACCAGCCTCCTTTTAAAGTGTCCAGTGGTGTCATTCTTACTTAATCATGACAGATTGATCTCCAGCCCTGTCCTCATCAACACCCACACCTGTGTAAATGGAGCAATCACTGAAACGATGTTAGCTGGTCCTTTTAAGGCAGGGCTGCAATGATGTTGAAATGTGTTTTGGGGGATAAAGTTAATTTTCTAGGCAAATATTGACTTTGCAAGTAATTGCTGTTAAGCTGATCACTCTTTATAACATTCTGGAGTATATGCAAATTGCCATTAGAAAAAAAAGCAGTAGACTTTGTAAAAATTAATATTTGTGTCATTCTCAAAACTTTTGGCCATGACTGTATTGTATGAAGCATAAGGAGGTAAGGATACAATCTCCTTCATCAAGCTGTGCAGAATTATTAAGCAACTTGTTTTCCTTGGCAAAATGGATCAAAAAAGAGATTTAACTGACTCTGAAAAGATAAAAATAGTTACAAATCTTAGAGTGATGCGGCATGCCTGAAATTGTCAAGATATTGGCGTGTGATCACAGAATTATCAAAAGTTATATTGTAAATACTTAACAGGGTTATTGTGTTAACAAAAAAAGGCAAATTAATTGCCAAAGATTTGAGAAGAATCAAACGAGAAGTGACCAAGAAGACATTCTAAAACTGCAACCTCCCTTGAGTGCTCAGAATTATAAGGAGTTTAGTGCCCAGAGACATGGCTGAGGTAAGGGAGACTGACATTATTGTGTCCAGTTTTGGGCACCACATTTTAAAAAAGACATCAACAAACTGGAGCAAGTTCAGAAAAGAGCGACCAGAATGGTGACCGGTCTGCAAACCCTGTCTTATGAGGAAAGGTTGCAGGATTTGGGAATGTTTAGTTTGCAAAAGAGAAGACTGAGAGGAGACTTAATTGCTGTCTACAAATATCTAAAAGGCTGTCACATTGTAGAAGGATCAACTTTATTCTCATTTGCACAAGGAAAGACTAGAAGCAATGGGATGAAACTGAATGGGAGGAGACACAGATTAGATATTAGAAAAAACTTTTTGACAGTTAGAGTGATCAATGAGTGGAACAGGCTGCCACGAGAAGTGGTGAGTTCTCCTTCAATGGAAGTCTTCAAACAGAGGCTGGACAGACATCTGACTGGGATGATTTAGCGAATCCTGCTTTGAGCAGGGGGTTGGACCAGATGGCCCAGGAGGTCCCTTCCAACTCTACGATTCTATGATTCTATGATTCTATGATTCTATGACATCCGACCATCACTGAACAAGTGTCACACTGTGATGGTCTTCGGTAAGGATGGGGGGCCTCAAACTGTCCCTTGAACTAGGACTCTAACTATACCTATCCCAGGAGTACTCTTGAAGGTAGAGAGGCATGAGTCTCCAACCTTACTATGCTCCTGTTCAACCCCGATCTGATTCCAACCCAATACCATGAGGCATGGGACAGAAATTAAAGGTACACCAGATTCAAAGACAAATCAGGGCTATCAGAAAACCTCTATAATACAAAATAAATAATCAACAATAGGAAAGAGGATAGGGACAAGGAGGAATAAATTAAATGGGAACAGGACCCAGGAGATAAACACACATGTACTACAGCAAACCACAGAACACTTCTACAAGAATTATACTTTAACCACTTAACTTTAACACACACCAAAGAAGACAATTCTTTTACAGGCAGGGAAAGAAGGTCTGACCAGTTTATAAAGGAAAAGGTAATGACCAGATCAGAAGCAGCGGAAATGGAGCTACATGTTTCTGACCAGCATACAATGGGTCGTTAGTTTCTTCTGGTGCTGAAAAGGTTAAGTCCATTAAATATGGGACACAAATCACACCATCTCTAAAAAAGTTCTTTAATTCATTATCTGAAGTGACCTTCTAGCTTCAGGTCTTCCAGGGGACTTGACACCCTCGTAAAAACAAGACACAGAAGTGGAAATGTCAACACTGAGCCAAAAAATATCTAAAGACAAATTTTTCAAAGATTTTATATACTGATGTTATGAAAATTACACTTGATAGACTAGATAGATGGGTCTGTGGCTGGAACAGTAATGGGCACAGACCTACACTTTCACTTAGACGCCAGCAAAGTGGAAGTGGGCACTGCTATGTGCTGATATTGTTAAAGATGAGCTAATTTGACTTTTTTTCAGGTCCCTACTGCTTGGCTCCCAATAAAGGCTTTAGAAATGAAAGAATAATTACATGGCACCTTCTCACCTGACCTAAACCCTATTGAGATCGTGTGGGCCCTACTGAAGCAAGAGATTTTCTGTGAAGGAAAATAGTAACCGCTCTGAACAGTGTCTGGAGGCCGTGGTTGGCACTGCCCAAAAAGTTGATCAACAGATTCAAAAGACTGAGACTCCATGGTTGGAACTTATGTTAGTTGCTAAAAGGAAGGGTGGTTGTATTGGTCATTGATATGAATATATATTTTGTACATTTTCAGTTGTTTGGTTATTATTCTCACTTTAACAGATGAAAATAATCAATTGTGATGGAAAAAGGTACATTTTTTATTTAGTTGCATAATAATTCTGCACACTAATAGTTGCCCAATAATTCTGCACACATATATATTCTCCTAAGAAAGACAAAACTTCACTTTCACTTTCTTAAATATTCAGGTTTATATTTAGGTTTATTAACCTTTTGGATTGACCGACAGCACTGTAGTTCTTTAGTAATACAATTAATGATCAAAAATACAAATTGTCTAATAATTGTGCACATAGTGTACTGGTCTGAAAGCACACAGCTATGCCTTCACAGAAGAGGGGATGATAACCTCCTTACAGGTCTGCTCCACTCAATGACTGTCTGCCTTGCAGGACTTACAGCATCCTACCTTCCTTCTCTGAAATCCTACTGTTGCTACTGTAGGGATTCGACTCGCTTAGGTGCAGCGGGAGACAAACATGAGGCACGCTCCTTTAAAATTTCACCAGGTTTATTACTCCATAAACCATAGACAGCATAACACTGAAATGTAACCTTCACTTCAGGCAAAGGAACAGAAATGTCCATGGCTTCAGACTCGGACTGAGAGTCTCAGCACATGCTGGGAGCTGTAGTCCTCCCCATATACACTCTCTGTAGTGTCCCACCTGGACACATGGAAGTCTCTCCACACTCAGACAGACTCACTCTCACACTCTCTCACATGTGCCAAACACCTCAATTACATAGCCCTGTAACCACACCCACAGGTGATCACATGGCTATGACATCACTAAAGGTTGTATAGACACACACAGGCTTCCCTGACACAGTGTAACAGAAAGATCAGCAGTACCTCTGCTGATCAATACACCCTGGAGCCTGCATCCCAAGGCCACCCACCTTGAGACCCATAATGGTCATTTAGGACCCTGCTCCTGTTACCACACTGAATGTGCCTGTACACCCGTCCTGGGACACCCACACAGCGCCCCCTAGCTGACATAGTGGTAACTACACCACATACCTCCCCCCTCTGTTCAAACTTGTGGGGTTGAACACATGACATCACCCAGGGATCTTGAGACCTGGCACCCATGTCACCTTGCCCTACCAGTCGGGAGGACCATCTCCATCTGTTTCGGTAGTCATACTGCATATTTACGTTAGGCCTCCCCTGCCCCCAGTGGTCAGTATCTCGGCCTTGGGCTTTGGCCTTCCCATCAATGTCCGTCAGTGTGACCAGACACTCTTTAGTCTCCACCTGTCTGCAGTGTGCTTCATCACGCGACCTTTCTCTCACTGGCTGGCTCTCCCTGTTCACACGGTCATGAGTCCCACGTCCAGCTGGGCCAACTGGCTGGTCTGAGTCTGACCCTCTGTCGCTATGTCCACCACCGAGTCTCATGCCTATGTTACTAAGATTAGAACGGCCACTTGCGGACTCTCGACGTTCTTGCCTTCGACTACCTGTCCTTTCATTCCTTGGAGGATCCCTTCGGGTCCTTACACCTTGGGTTGGAGGGGGACGCCACCTGACGTTCTCTATCTGCTCATTCATCTGCAGTCGATCCTGTCTTAGCTGCTCAATCTCCTTCAGGTACGCTACCCGATATTCCAGGAGCATTCGAAGCTTCCCAATGCTTTCCACAGAACCAACCACAATTACAGGAACCATGTCATCTTCAATAACGACTTGGATTTCACCAGCAGGTGGGATCCTCACTCTCTTCACACAGGATCGATTCACCATCTCCTGCATCACCTTTCCAAGTCTGCCAACGACTTTCCCCACCAGATTTCTGGGCACCGGAATTATGTCTTCCACAAAGCCCAGCCGACTTTGTGCTTCCCTTGCAAGCTCCAGACGTCGAGCGGCTTTCCTATTACGCTCCACGAGCATCTGTTTCGTGCGGAGACATTGTAGGTGCATCTCCTTCAGGACAGCCACCCTTCTCTCTGTGTCTTCCGTTTCTGCCAGTATCACCAACTGGTCTGTTTCTGGTGCCCAGCTCACACTATAGGCCTTTACTGCCTTTTTAAAGGTCTCATGCACACCTTCGCTGGCACACGCTTCTCGCACGTTTTCGGGTACCTCCATCACGCACTTGAAGGTCATGGACTTGCTCTCATCCTGGACAGATGGCTCTGGGTTCCCCACGGACACTTCCCTCAAGGTATCTGCCAAGACCGGGTGACTGTCTTGTGCAGCTCTTGGCTCACCATCTTCCTGAGATTTACAGTCTTCAGGACCCTTTTCCAAGATGGGCTTTGGCAGTTCTGCCTTGCTATCAGTCGGGCACGGCCGCTGTACGTCTTCGCCCATCCACTTCTCCTGCAGAAGACCTTTTACTACTCCACTGAGTTCTTGCAGAACTTTATCTCGCTCCTCTGCCAGGTAGCGACGCTCATCCTCTCTCCTGAGAATCTCCTGTTGATGCTTCTCTTGGGCCTCTCTGAGCACCTCCATATCTTCCAACAGGGTCTTGTTCATGGTTTTACAAGCGGACAGGTGACCTCTGAGCTCAGAGACTTCCTTCTCCAGCTCATCCACTCTGTGCTCAGCTGCTTGCCTTAGGACTCTTTCCCGTTTGACATGTTCTGTTACAGTCTCCTTTATCAGCTGTATCTCACGATCCTACTCTCTTTTGTCCATCACGTGTCTCACTTCTACCTCTTTAATTATATCGTTAAAGGGTACCACTGGGTCAGTCACCCCAGTCGAGTGAACCCTCCAGTTACCGTCCAGCACCAATGTGTCTAGTCCAGTCGTCTCATCTCCCAGCCCACCATCTGTCTTATCACGAGACGTCAGGTCCGCCAGTTGGGCAGATGTACTTCTTCCTCTGGTCAGTTCTACCTCTGACCTGTCCATGTCAGGAGCCGTCACTGTCTCAGTGTCTGCTTGCCCCACAGTCGAAGCATCTCCATCGTCAGACCAAACGTCATCAAACAAAAGAAAGTCCCGGCCCCTCTCCCAGGCATAGACTAAGTCCCGTGGTATCCCGCTACCTTGGCACTCACCACCTTTGGTCCCCTCAAACACTACTCTGTCTACTGCGTAGTTCACCGTGACCCCGTGTTTACAGCGAACCCTGATGTTTTTCTCGGTCAGAGAGAAAACGAGAGGAGTTCCTGTCAGAGTCACCTGACTCTCTGATTCCAGCCGACCAAAGGCTCCTTCCCGGTGCAGCATCACTGTACACATCTGTGGCCCATCATTACTCCCCGGAAAGGATATTCCACATTCTGAAAAAGACCTGCACATACACTGCGGTACTCCAGACATACCTACTGAGTCACCCAGTGCTGTCACTTCTTCACACTTGGCCCCTTTCTGGACCACCACCCTGCTTTGGGTTGCCACCCCAATTTTGGTCACCGCCCCCTTTTGGAACTCCACCCCTTTTTGGGTTACCACTCCAATTTGGGTCACCGCCCCCTTTTGGGTCACCGCCCCCTTTTGGGTCACCGCCCCCTTTTGGAATTTCCCCATGTCCGTCCTGCAGAACCTCTTAGGCCACAGTTCACACAGTACAGTTTGTCTTTTAACGATACCACACAAGTCTTTGCTGGCACCACGACAGCTCCTGCTGTCACTGATCACCGGCACCTCCGGCTGCTGTTCACACACATACACAGCGGCTGGTGTCACTGCAGCTCCTGCTGCGCCATCTTCGTGGACCCGCCGATCCACCGAAGCCGCTTGTCACCTTCGTAACCCCGCCGGGTTACTGGAAGCCGCTTGACACCCTCAAAGATAAAAAAGCCACAAAAGTGCGCCCATAGGGCCTTACCAGTGCAGGTATAATGGGTTATGCAGCAATAATACAGGGTACTCACCCTTAATAGTTGTGTAAAGCCACAACTACTGTACCCGCTTAGTCATATGCAATAAAGCTGCAGCAGGATGGTGTAGACAGACAGCGTCTGCTACCAATGCTCCCAGGAAAAACACCAGGGCCCTGTGCTGCGAGACCTTCATGACCCCACTGAGCCACAGCAAGCACTTTCAGGTTTTTGCAGAGAAAACGAGGAAAAGGAAAAAAAAAAGACATGCACAGTCTCTCACGTGTCCTGTTCGTGTGCCACTCAGGACGTACCGTCTCCGCCTGAAGACCGTCCAACACACAGGGCACACCGGGTGCTATTCAGGGAGCCGACCCTCCTCCCAGGGTCTCCCAACACACCAGCCTCACCAGGTCCAGGGGCTCAGCGGGTGCTCTTCAGGACATCCGTCTCCGCCTGAGACTGCCCAACACTCGCCTCACCAGGTCCAAGGTCATAGCACGTGTTCCAGGGATCCGATTCCTCTCCCAGAACCTCCCAACACTGACCCTCCAGGACCTTGCTCACTGACCCCTCCAGGAACACAGTCTCTCACTGACCCTGGTCAGTGCAACACAGACTCCTGTCTGTTACCTGTGTCGGCCACACAGGTTCCTGGACGCCTCTTCTCCTCCAGAGGTATCCCACAAATTTTAATACAGTCACTTTCTCTGACCTCGGTCAGTATTACTCACGGTTGTCAGACCGTCTGCTCTCCTGGCTCAGAATCGCCAGCGCTGCCACACGTGCTTCTGGGAATCGCTGCCCGCAGTCTGTCACCAATTGTAGGGATTCGACTCGCTTAGGTGCAGCGGGAGACAAACATGAGGCACGCTCCTTTAAAATTTCACCAGGTTTATTACTCCATAAACCATAGACAGCATAACACTGAAATGTAACCTTCACTTCAGGCAAAGGAACAGAAATGTCCATGGCTTCAGACTCGGACTGAGAGTCTCAACACATGCTGGGAGCTGTAGTCCTCCCCATATACACTCTCTGTAGTGTCCCACCTGGACACATGGAAGTCTGTCCACACTCAGACAGACTCACTCTCTCACATGTGCCAAACACCTCAATTACATAGCCCTGTAACCACACCCACAGGTGATCACATGGCTATGACATCACTAAAGGTTGTATAGACACACACAGGCTTCCCTGACGCAGTGTAACAGAAAGATCAGCAGTACCTCTGCTGATCAATACACCCTGGAGCCTGCATCCCAAGGCCACCCACCTTGAGACCCATAATGGTCATTTAGGACTGCTCCTGTTACCACACTGAATGTGCCTGTACACCCGTCCTGGGACACCCACACAGCGCCCCCTAGCTGACATAGTGGTAACTACACCACACTACATACGGTATATATACTGCACCCATACAGCACATTTTCATCCTTTGCATTTAGACAATATACCTGATTAGGCATTATGAATAACTAATCAGAGCACCACATGCAGACCCCCCCTACAGCCCGGCCTTATGGCACGAGCATATCATTAACACAAAGCTGAAAATAGCTGAAGATTAACCCCTTTGTCCCCAAGGGTGGTTTGCACGTTAATGACAGGGCCAATTTTTACAATTCTAACCAATGTCTCTTTATGAGGTAATAACTCTAGAACTATTTCATGGATCCCGGTGATTCTGACATTGTTTTCTCGTGACATATTGTACTTCATGTTAGTGGTAAAATTTCATTGATATAACTTGTGTTTATTTGTGAAAAAATGGAAATTTGGCAAAAATTTTGAAAATTTAGCAATTTTCCAACTTTGAATTTTTATGCCCTTAAATCACAGAGATATGGCACACAAAAAAACTTAATACCGTATATACTCGAGTATAAGCCGACCCGAGTATAAGCCGACCCCCCTAATTTTGACACAAAAAACTGTTAAAACTTATTGACTCGTGTATAAGCCGAGGGTGCACAGTGAGTGGCCTCAGTTATCTGCAGTGTGTGGCCCCAGTTATCTGCACAGTATGTGGCCCTAGTTATGCTGCACAGTGAGTGGCCCCAGTTATCTGCAGTGTGTGGCCCCAGTTATCTGCACAGTATGTGGCCCCAGTTATGATGCACAGTGAGTGGCCCCAGTTATTTGCACAGTATGTGGCCCCAGTTATGCTGCACAGTGAGTGGCCCCAGTTATGCTGCACAGTGAGTGGCCCTAGTTATCTGCAGTGTGTGGCCCCAGTTATCTGCACAGTATGTGGCCCCAGTTATGATGCACAGTGAGTGGCCCCAGTTATTTGCACAGTATGTGGCCCCAGTTATGCTGCACAGTGAGTGGCCCCAGTTATGCTGCACAGTGAGTGGCCCCAGTTATGATGCACAGTGAGTGGCCCCAGTTATGATGCACAGTGTGTGGCCCCATCATGCTGCTGCTGCCGCTGCCTCTCTTACAAAAAACCCAAAAAAACTGTATAGTCACCTCAGTCGCTGCTCCCTGCTCATCAGCGTTGCGCTCTGCAGTGACTGTGCAGGCAGAGAGCGATAGCGCTCTCTGACCTGAATGTCACTGCAGAGGACGCAAGACAGCAGAGTGCAGGGACAGGTGAATGTGCCTCCCAACTCCCGTTCATACTCACCGGGTCCTGGCGCTTGTCTCTGCAGCTCCTCTGCTTGTTCCATGTTGTCGGCGCTGCTCTCTTCCTGGTTCAGCGGTCACGTGGTACCCGCTCATTAAATATGCGCATATTTAATGAGCGGGTACTGTTTGACAGCTGAAGCAGGAAGAGAGCAGCGCCGACAACATGGAACAAGCAGGGGAGCTGCAGAGAAGGGTGAGTATGATCTGACACCCCCGCTCCCCCTCCCCCGCCGATCCCCCCGGTATATGACTCGTGTATAAGCCGAGAGGGGGACTTTCAGCCCAAAAAAATGGGCTGAAAATCTCGGCTTATACACGAGTATATACGGTAAATAACATTTCCCACATTTACTTTACATCAGCACAATTTGGGAACCAAATTTTTTTTTTTGAAGGAAGTTATAAGGTTAAAAGTTGACCAGCGATTTCTTATTTTTACAACACCATTTTATTTTTAAGGACCACATCACATTTGAAGTCACTTTGAGCGGTCTATATGATAGAAAATACCCAAAAGTGACACCATTCTAAAAACTGCACCCCTCAAGGTGCTCAAAACCACATTCAAGAAGTTTATTAACCCTTCAGGTGCTTCACAGGAATTTTTTTGAATGTTTAAAAAAAATGAACATTTAACTTTTTTCACAAAAAAAATTACTTCAGGTCCAATTTTTTTATTTTACCAAGGGTAACAGGAGAAATTGGATTGAAAAAGTTATTCTGCAATTTGTACTGAGTACGCTGATACCTGATATGTGGGGGGAAACCACTGTTTCGGCTCATGGCAGAACTCAGAAGGGAGGGAGCGTCGTTTGAATTTTTCAATGCAAAATTGGCTGGAATTCAGATCGGACGCATGTCACGTTTGGAGAGCCCCTGATGTGCCTAAACAGTGGAAAACCCACACAAGTGACCCCATTTTGGAAACTAGACCCCCCAAGGAATGTATCTAGATCTGTGGTGAGAACTTTGAGCCTCCAAGGGCTTCACAGAAGTTTATAACGTAGAGCCATAAATATAAAAAAATCATATTTTTCTCCACAAAAATGATCTTTTAACCACCAATTTTTATTTTCCCAAGGGTAACAGGACCCCAAAATTTGTTGTGCAATTTGTCCTGAGTAGGCTGATACCCCATATGTGGAGGTAAACCACTGTTTGGGCGCATGGCAGAGCTTGGAAGGGAAGGAGCACCGTTTGACTTTTTGAACGCAGAATTGGCTGGAATTGAGATCAGACACCATGTTGCATTTGGAGAACCCCTGATGTGCCAAACAGTGGAAACCCCCCAATTCTAACTTCAACCCTAACCCCAACACACCCCTAACCCTAATCTCAGCCCTAACCCTAGCCCAAACCCTAAGGATGTGTGCACACGTTGCGGATTCTGCTGCGGATCCGTAGCGGATTTGGCCCTGCGGATCCGCAGCAGTTTCTGCTGTGTTGTACAGTATCTTTATTTTCAATGGCAAATGAAAAATGCAGTGCACATGCTGCAGATTTTTCCACGCGGATTTGCTGTAGCATGTCACTTCTTTGCTTGGAATCCGCAGTGGTTTGACACCTGCTCCATTACCAGGTGTCAAGCCGCAGGGGAAAACCACAGGCTAATCCGCACTAAATCCGCAGGAAAAATGCAGGTCATTTGACCTGTGGATTTACCTGCAGATTTAGCCAAATCTGCGCTGAAAAATCCACAACAGAATCCGCATCATGTGCACACAGCCTTACCCTAGCACTAGCCCTAACCCTAACCCTAGCCCTAACCCTAAGCCTAATGGGAAAATGGAAATAAATACATTTTTTTAATCTTATTATTTTTCCCTAACTAAGGGGGTGATAAAGGGGAGTTTGATTTACTATTTATAGCCGGTTTTTATGTTTGGCAGCTGTTGCACGCTAAGGCTAGTTTCACACTTGCTTTTTTTTGCAGCGCGTTTTTCCCGCAAAAAAACGCATTGAAAAAACGCATACAAAAGCATACAACTGCTGCGTTTTTTTCAAGCATTTTTATGAGCATGCATGAAAAAAACGCAGCGTTTTTATGCGTTTGTATGCGTTTTTAGTGCGTTTTTACCGCGTTTGCGTTTTTTCCAACATTAGGTGGCCCCTCACACTAACCCAAACCATGACTTTACTAACCCTAACCCTGACCCTAACCCTTAACCCTAACCCTGACCCTAACCCTAACCCTGACCCTAACCCTTAACCAAACCATACTTAACCCTAACCCAAACCCTAAACCCTAACTAACCCTAACCCTGACCTTAACCCTGACCCTAACCCTAACCCTAACCCTGACCCTAACCCTAACCCTAACCCTAACCCTGACCCTAACCCTAACCCTGACCCTAACCCTTAACCAAACCATACTTAACCCTAACCCAAACCCTAAACCCTAACTAACCCTAACCCTGACCTTAACCCTGACCCTAACCCTAACCCTAACCCTGACCCTAACCCTAACCCTAACCCTAACCCTGACCCTAACCCTAACCCTGACCCTAACCCTTAACCAAACCATACTTAACCCTAACCCAAACCCTAAACCCTAACTAACCCTAACCCTGACCTTAACCCTGACCCTAACCCTAACCCTAACCCTGACCCTAACCCTAACCCTAACCCTGACTCTAACCCTTAACCAAACCATACTTAACCCTAACCCAAACCCTAACTAACCTTAACCCTAACCCTAACCCTAACCCTGACCCTAACCCTTAACCAAACCATACTTAACCCTAACCCAAACCCTAACTAACCTTAACCCTGACCCTAACCCTAACCCTGACCCTAACCCTTAACCAAACCATACTTAACCCTAACCCAAACCCTAACTAACCTTAACCCTAACCCTAACCCTAACTCTAACCCTGACCCTAACCCTTAACCAAACCATACTTAACCCTAACCCTGACCCTAACCCTTAACCAAACCATACTTAACCCTAACCCTGACCCTAACCCTAACCCTAACCCTGACCCTAACCCTTAACCAAACCATACTTAACCCTAACCCTGACCCTAACCCCAACCCTAACCCTGACCCTGACCCTAACCCTAACCCTAAACCCCCTTAACTAGCCCTAACTCTAACCCAAACCCCTAAATTCCATGGTTAACAAAAAAAAACGCATGTGCAAAAAAACGCATACATGAGCATGCCAGTGCGCACGTATGCGCATCCATAGGCTATAATGGCCATTTTTAGCGCAAAACGTGCGCATACGTGCGCATGCGTTTTTTTGCAGGGCCAAAAAATGCAACATGCTGCGTCTGGAAAATACAAACGCACACCCCAAAAAAACGCAGCGCATGAAAATCGCATACGTGCGCTTACCAGCGCGCAGGTATGCGCACCCATGTTAAATATAGGGGAAAAAACGCATGCGCACGTATGCGTTTTTTTCCAGCGCAAAAAAACGCAAATGTGAAACCAGCCTTAAAGATGCTTTTTATTGTAAAAAAAAGTTTTTGCATCACTACATTTTGAGAGCTATAATTTTTCCATATTTTGACCCACCGAGTCATATGAGGTCTTATATTTTGTGGGACGAGTTGACGTTTTTAGTAGTACCATTTTCGGGCATGTGACTTTTCTTATCGCTTTTTATTCCGATTTTTTTGGACGCAGAATGAACAAAATTTTACTTTTTTGAAGGGGTAAAGTAAAGGGGTTAACTAGTGGGACAGTTTTATAGGGCAGGTCGTTACGGACTCGGCGATACTAAATATGTGCATTTTTATCGTTTTTTTTTTTACAAAAAAAAAGAATTTATTGGGGAATTTTTTAAAAAAAATTATTTGGGGATTTTTTATAAATTATTTTTACACTTTTTTATTTTTACTTTATTATATTGTCCCGGGGGGGGGGACATCATCACTGTAAGGTGACAGATAGCTGATCTGACAGTTTAGACAGCACTCTTACAGATCAGCGATCTGACAGACGCTGCTGCAGGCTTCCTCATGCCTACTCTCAGCAGGCACTGTGGAAGCCGCCTCTCTGCAGGCCCCCACGGCCATATTGGATCCGGGGGCCTGCAGAGAGTAGACCATCGGAGCGACGCAGCACATCGCGTCGCTCAGGGGGTCGCAGGGAAGCACGGAGGGAGCCCCCTCCCTGCACGCTTCTCTCCTATGCCCCTGGTACACTGCGATCATGTTTGATCGCAGTGTGCCAGGGGTTAATGTGCCGGTGGCGGTCCATGACTGCCCCTGACACATAGTGCCGGGTGTCAGCTGTGATAGTCAGCTGACACCCGGCCGCGATCAGCGGCGCTCCCCCTGGGGGGGCGCCACTGATCGCTATGACTTACTATCCCGTCCTTGGGAATTAAGTCCCAGGGCACATGGATGGGATAGTACGTCCAATGGAAGAAAGGAGTTACAGAACAGCCACAAGACGGATTTCATCAACCCAGGTATTATTTTATTCAGTATAACAGCACTGACCTGACACTGTGTGTAGGTTACTAAGCACAATCCTGCTGACAGGTTCCCTTTAAGCCATGCAGCACCCAGGTGAAATTAATAAGAGGGTTGTTGATTTGTGCATAACACACTAAAGCATTCAGAGCTTTGTAAAAATAAATAAATAATAGTTTTTTTTTCTGTTTTAATGAGAATTTGCACGTGGACATTTTTTATTATTTTTTTCGAGGACCATTGACTCCATGGTGCTGTACATGACAAGGGGTTACATACAAAATACAGATATAAACTGCAATGAACAAACTAAAAATGACAGGCTGGTACAAACGGGAGAGGGTCCTGCCCTTGTGGGCTTACAGAATAATGGGCAAGGAGACAGTAAGGTAGAGGGTTGTCGCAGCTCCAGTGGTGGAGGGTTGGCAGGGGTTCATTGTAGGCTTTAAACTTTTTTGAAGAGAAGGGTTTTCTATTTCTGCCTGAAAGTTCCGAATGTGATGGATAATTGGTTGTGTTACTGCATGTACAGTATTCCAGAGGATGGGGAACACCTGGGAGAAGTCTTGGAGGTGATTGGGTGAAGAACGTATGAGTGTGGAAGAAGGGCTTGTTAGAACTGGAGGTTGCATGTTGGAAGATATCGGGAGATTAGTTTGAAAATATACGGAGGAGACAGATTATGGATGTATTTGTAGGTCAGTGTTGGCAGTTTGAACTTAATATGTTGGGGAATTAGGAGTCAATGAAGGGATTTGCAGAGGAGAAAGCATGGAGAGGTAAATTAGTCGGTCAGCGGAGTTAAGGAAGGACTACAGTAGTCAAGGCGAGAGATGATGAGGTCAAGCACTCACATTTTAGTAGATTGAGTGTTGAGGAAAGGATGGCTCCTGGATTTATGTCAATGAAGCTTGTTTTCTGCATGATGAGCTGTAGTTATTATTGGTAGCACTTTGGGGTAGGAAGGTTTATTTCTTTTTTGGGGACTTTGATGACCAAAAAACTGCAATTCTAGAGTTTATTTTTTTTGTTCGGACATTTACCTTATGGTTTAAACAATGTTTATTTTGAGAAATATGACTTTTTTTCAAACATGCAAATATGCTCTTATTATTTATTTATCTATAAATTGGGAAACTAGGGGTGATTTAAAAGTTTGGATTTTCTTACACCAGGGTTGTCCCACTTAAATGCTGCTGTCAGAGATTGACAGTAGCATTTCAGTGGTTTTGCAACAGCCATCACCTGCATGGCGTGTAGCTCATCAGCCAACTCAATACACCCACAACCAGTCAATGATATAATAGTCAGGGAGTGCCAAAGGGTTAACATTAGTGCAGAACCTCTTAAAATAATTATAACAGGATTGTTAAGATAAAGAATGTGATGTCATTCAATTGATTTATGTTGAATAGTCATTATATGAGTAGTCTGCAAATCGTATCAGGAAGAGCAGGCATTTACAAAAACTAAAAAAATACAATTTAACAATGAACAATTAAAACATGAAAAAAAATGTAAAAGAAAATTAAGAAGCATTAATTTTATATACTTAATGCATAATATTTAAAATGTAAAATAAAATTTATATTTCAATTGAGACTTGAAATTCCAAAGGAACATTCACCATAATCAGTGATTAAAACAATATATCTAGCACTGCTGGGTGATATGTTGTTATGGCATTTTTATACATTGTTTTCTTCTCCAGTTTCCAGCAGCAAAATTTTCTTTAGAATTTCTTTGAAATGTTATTATAACTATTGCTCATAGGGACCAATGTACCATATATATAGAAACTGTATAAAATGTAAAACAAATCTGACCCACAGCTCTAGCATATGCTGTGCATATACTGCAAGTGATCGCAAGGACTAAAGCAGTAAGTAACTTGGAAAGTTATTGTTTTTTATATCTATTTAGAGATTCGAAAGTCAGAGAAAATTGAACCTCTAACTATGTACATTACCTTTTGCTGTGCAGTTCCCTTTAAAAGGGCCTTGAGAAGTTCTACACGCTATACATTAAACCCATATTTAAATGCATTGGGGACAACCACAAGTGGTTGAATAAAATCAGCAAAAATTAAATTAAATTCAGACGTTTCTGCAGTGTCCTATCTATAATAATAAATGCCCTAACCAGCTTCCGGTTGTAACAACTTCCGTCCAGTTGTAACCGGTGACGTCACCACACACACACGCACGTTAACCCTCAACACACCACACCGCCTCAACACACACTCCTCTCACCTTTCACCTCCACTCATGTCCACTCACTCTTTCACTCCACATACGTTACTTTCTCTCACTCCGTTTCTCATACTCACACCGTCATCGTCGCTGCCCCGACATCTTCCTCCGCCGCCGCGATCCAGGATCCAGACGTTCTCCAGGCCGCCGACATCGGGATCCGAAAAGATGGCGTTGGCGAAATCTCGCGAGATTACGCCGACGCCATTTTGGATCCCGATGTCGCCCATGCCAGCGACATGTTGTTGCGGCGACGCCATCTTGAATATCGCGGAACTTCACGAAATCCAAGATGGCGTCCCGCAAGAACATGTCGGCGGCCTGGAGAACGTCTGGATCCTGGATCGCGGCGGCGGAGGAAGATGTCGGGGCAGCGACGATGACGGTGTGAGTATGAGAAACAGAGTGAGAGAAAGGAATGTATGTGGAGTGGACATGAGTGGAGGTGAAAGGTGAGAGGAGTGTGTGTTGAGGCGGTGTGGTGTGTTGAGGGTTAACATGGCAAGAGGTGTGAGGCTGTGTGCACACGCTGCGGATTTTGCTGCGGTTCCGCAGCGGTTTTGGCCGCTGCGGACCCGCAGCAGTTTTTGCTGCGGTGTACAGTACCATGATTCCCTATGGGAATCAAAAACCGCAGTGCAGACGGTGCGGAATTTTCCGCGCGGATTATCTGCGGTTTTCAATCCGCAGAAAGAATTGACATGTCAATTCTTTCTGCGGATTCCCCTGCGGTTTGCCATCTCCTCTATTGAGGAGATGAAAAACCGCAGAGCAATCCGCAGGTAAAACCGCAGGTCTTTTGACCTGCGGTTTCACCTGCGGATTTTACAAAATCCGCGTGGATGAATCCGCACCTAATCCGCAGCGCGCGCACACAGCCTTAACGACGTCGGCGAAATCTCGCGAGATTTCACCGACGCCATCTTGCATTCGTGAAATTACGTCATTTACCTCACGCCGACTTGCTGTGCGGACGCTTGGCATTGCCTGTACCACCATAACTACTGCTGCCTTGGTCCTATGCCTGTTTACTGCCGGTGTCTAATTACAGGGCCAATTTGCCTATACTGCCATAACTATTGCTACCTTGCTACTCTGCCGGTGTCTAATTACAGGGCTAATTTGCCTCTACCGCCATAACTACTGCTGCCTTGCTCCTCTGCCGGTGTCTAATTACAGGGCTAATTTGCCTCTACCGCCATAACTACTGCTGCCTTGCTCCTCTGCCGGTGTCTAATTACAGGGCTAATTTGCCTCTACCGCCATAACTACTGCTGCCTTGCTCCTCTGACTGTTCACTGCCTGTGTCTAATTACAGGGCCAATTTGCCTCTACCGCCATAACTACTGCTGCCTTGCTCCTCTGCCGGTGTCTAATTACAGGGCCAATTTGCCTCTACCGCCATAACTACTGCTGCCTTGCTCCTCTGCCGGTGTCTAATTACAGGGCCAATTTGCCTATACCGCCATAACTACTGCTGCCTTGCTCCTCTGCCGGTGTCTAATTACAGGGCTAATTTGCCTCTACCGCCATAACTACTGCTGCATTGCTCCTCTGCCGGTGTCTAATTACAGGGCTAATTTGCCTCTACCGCCATAACTACTGCTGCCTTGCTCCTCTGCCGGTGTCTAATTACAGGGCTAATTTGCCTATACCGCCATAACTACTGCTGCCTTGCTCCTCTGCCGGTGTCTAATTACAGGGCCAATTTGCCTATACCGCCATAACTACTGCTGCATTGCTCCTCTGCCGGTGTCTAATTACAGGGCTAATTTGCCTATACCGCCATAACTACTGCTGCCTTGCTCCTCTGCCGGTGTCTAATTACAGGGCCAATTTGCCTCTACCGCCATAACTACTGCTGCATTGCTCCTCTGCCGGTGTCTAATTACAGGGCTATTTTGCCTATACCGCCATAACTACTGCTGCCTTGCTCCTCTGCCGGTGTCTAATTACAGGATCAATTTGCCTCTACCGCCATAACTACTGCTGCATTGCTCCTCTGCTGGTGTCTAATTACAGGGCCAATTTGCCTCTACCGCCATAACTACTGCTGCCTTGCTCCTCTGCCGGTGTCTAATTACAGGATCAATTTGCCTCAACCGCCATAACTACTGCTGCCTTGCTCCTCTGCCGGTGTCTAATTACAGGGCTAATTTGCCTCTACCGCCATAACTACTGCTGCCTTGCTCCTCTGCCGGTGTCTAATTACAGGATCAATTTGCCTCTACCGCCATAACTACTGCTGCCTTGCTCCTCTGCTGGTGTCTAATTACAGGATCAATTTGCCTCTACCGCCATAACTACTGCTGCCTTGCTCCTCTGCCGGTGTCTAATTACAGGATCAATTTGCCTCTACCGCCATAACTACTGCTGCATTGCTCCTCTGCTGGTGTCTAATTACAGGGCCAATTTGCCTCTACCGCCATAACTACTGCTGCCTTGCTCCTCTGCCGGTGTCTAATTACAGGATCAATTTGCCTCTACCGCCATAACTACTGCTGCCTTGCTCCTCTGCCGGTGTCTAATTACAGGGCTAATTTGCCTCTACCGCCATAACTACTGCTGCCTTGCTCCTCTGCCGGTGTCTAATTACAGGATCAATTTGCCTCTACCGCCATAACTACTGCTGCCTTGCTCCTCTGCTGGTGTCTAATTACAGGATCAATTTGCCTCTACCGCCATAACTACTGCTGCCTTGCTCCTCTGCCGGTGTCTAATTACAGGATCAATTTGCCTCTACCGCCATAACTACTGCTGCATTGCTCCTCTGCTGGTGTCTAATTACAGGGCCAATTTGCCTCTACCGCCATAAGCACTGCTGCCTTGCTCCTCTGACTGTTCACTGCCTGTGTCTAATTACAGGGCCAATTTGCCTCTACCGCCATAACTACTGCTGCCTTGCTCCTCTGCCGGTGTCTAATTACAGGGCCAATTTGCCTCTACCGCCATAACTACTGCTGCCTTGCTCCTCTGCCGGTGTCTAATTACAGGGCCAATTTGCCTCTACCGCCATAACTACTGCTGCCTTGCTCCTCTGCCGGTGTCTAACTACAGGGCCAATTTGCCACTACCACTTCATAACTACTGCTGGGCAATTACAGGGTCATTTAGTATCTGTTTACTCTACAATACTCCAGGACGCCTTCTTCACTGCCAGATAACTGCCAAATAGACTCCTTTACCTGTGCCAACATGAGTCATAACAAAAAGTATGCCAATGCCAGTGAAAGGAAAGCAGCTTTAGCACTACGACAAAAACAACGCCGTGCTAATGAGACTCCTGAGGAAAAACACCATCGCCTTGAGAAGATTAAGGCTTATAAACGCCGTCGCCTCACACACGAATCCCCTAACTCTAAATCCATAAGATTGGCTGAAGAAGCCTCTGCACGCCGTCACCGCCGACAACAGACGGCCTCTTCCTCATCATTATTATTAGACTCACAACAGGATGCTTCCAAATCAGCATGTGGAACAATTTACTGCTACACTTCATCCCATATGCCGTTCACTGACATAACTAATCAGCAATCTGTTTCTGCCCTATCAATACCACCATTCAATACCGATGCACAGTATGCCAATGCCAGTGAAAGGAAAGCAGCTTTAGCACTACGACAAAAACAACGCCGTGCTAATGAGACTCCTGAGGAAAAACAGCATCGACTTGACAAGATTAAGGCTTATAAACGCCGTCATCTCACACAGGAATCCCCTAACTCTAAATCTATTACATTGGCTGAAGAAGCCTCTACACGCCATCACCGCCAACAACAGACGGCTTCTTCCTCATCATCTATAATAATAAATGCCCTAAGCAGCTTCCGGTTGTAACAACTTCCGTCCAGTTGTAACCGGTGACGTCACCACACACACGCACATGTTAACCCTCAACACACCACACCGCCTCAACACACACTCCTCTCACCTTTCACCTCCACTCACGTCCACTCACTCTTTCACTCCACATACGTTCCTTTCTCTCACTCCGCTTCTCATACTCACACCGTCATCGTCGCTGCCCCGACATCTTCCTCCGCCACCGCGATCCTGGATCCAGACGTTCTCCAGGCCGCCATGTTCTTGCGGCGACGCCATCTTGGATTTCGTGAAATCCCGCGAGATTCAAGATGGCATCGCCTCAAGAACATGTCGCTGGTGTGGACGACTCGGGATCCAAAAAGATGGCGTCGGCGAAATCTCGCGAGATTACGCCGACGCCATTTTGGATCCCGATGTCGTCCACGCCGGCGACATGTTCTTGCGGTGACGCCATTTTGGATCGGCGAAATCCCGCGATAGTCAAGATGGCGTCGCCGCAAGAACATGTCGCCGGCGAGGATGACGTCGGGATCCAAAATGGCGTCGGCGAAAACTCGCGAGATTTCGCCGACGCCATTTTGGATCCCGACGTCGTCCACGCCGGCGACATGTTCTTCCGGCGACGCTATCTTGACTATCGCGGGATTTCACGATACTCAAGATGGCGTCGCCGCAAGAACATGACGCCGGCGTGGACAACGTCTGGATCCAGGATGGCGCCGGCGGAAGAAGATATCGGGGATCGTGGAGCAGCGGCGATGATGGCGTGAGTATGAGAGACGGAGTGAGAGAAGGGGTCGTATGTGGAGTGAAAGAGTGAGTGGAGATGGTGAAAGGTGAGAGGAGTGTGTGTTGAGGAGTGTGTGTGTTGAGGGTTAACATGGCAAGAGGTGTGATGCTATCGCATCCTCCCGATGCGATAGCATCGGGCCATAATCTAGTGTACCATAAAGGCTTTGCCTGATTGTGGTTGGTTGCGTTAGTTCCAAATGGAAGGGATTGTAAGTTTTTCAAAAATACAACTGTATATTGGCACAAAATATAACTGTCATATAAATCTTGTTTCTATTGTGCATTGTTTTCCACTTCACTGAATGCCGCCAGTAGCAATGCTAACAATGGTCTTTCAAGAACAAGAAACTGAGCCCCTGCCAGCTGTTAAGATGATCTAAACTTTTTTAGAAATAATGTCACAGAGGCCGGAGTCATACTAGCAATAAAATAGGACGAATGCAATGCGATAAAAAATCGCATTGCAGTCGTCCCAATGTTATTCTATGGTGCTGCTCCCATCATCCGTTTTTTTATCGGATCCGTTCCTCGGACCGAGACAATTGCAGCATGCTGCGATTGTCACCGATTTTCGGATCGGATTCGCCAATACAAGTCTATGGATGCAATTAAAAACCGCATTGAAAACGCACCACACGTGTGACTTGCGATTAAATCGCAAGACTTCTCCTGGTCAACAGGACATAGCAGGAGGCATGGCCAGGAAGCTTTGGGATGCAAATTTCTCTTGCAGCATAAAAAAAAACCAGGAAGAACGCCTCCACGGAGTCCTCCATCATGTCCACGCCAGTCAATGTGGAAATGCTGATAGTTCTGGTCCAGGAGAGGCCAGAACTATGGGACCAGAGAGATCCCCACTATGCTGACCGCACACGCAGGGAGGCAGCGTGGCGAAGAATCTGTGCCCAGATGTTCACTGGATATGCGGCAAGACCTCAGGAGGAGCAGGAGCAAATTAGTAAGTTAAATAATGTGTCCACATAATCAAATACCCAAATGTAATCTGCTCAATGTAAGTCCCAATATGTTTCTTCAACGCTCACATATCTGTACAAAATTACTCCGCCATTTTTATTGTGTGCATATTTTCAACATCTAAATGACACCTCCCTGACTGATGGCACCATGACGAATTTGGCTTACAAAAATGGAAAGAGTTAGCTAATTGTTCTGCCACCAAATGCAGTGCTCTCCTTGTTTTTTTACCCGTATCTTAGCCACTATATAACTTTTGTTTTTGGACTCAAAACATCATAGATGTTCGCATTATTGCCACAGGTTTTTCTACATTTTGTTAGCAATTCTGTTGGTTAGAAGGTCCTTTGTAGTAGGCCTCAACCTTTTCCTTTTTTTTTTGTATTGGTGTGGAGCCATCAGGAATATAATTCATATTATTTGCAAAATGTGTGCCTAAGCATATGTAAACCCTTGATACCATAGCCATGTGTGTGGTGTAACAAAATCCTGTGTTTTTCTTCACATTGTAGTGACTGATGTGACAAGGCGTTGGCGCAGCTGCAGGGACACATATAGGAGGGAGAGACAGCTGAGGTCCCATAGTGGAGCGGCCGGAACCACAAAGAGAAAATACCTCTACTTCGACCGCCTACATTTCCTTGCTCCTGTGATGGATCTGAAACCATAAGTGCATGTTTTAATGTCGTACTTTGGATATTCTGTATGCAAAATGTAATTTATGTTATTTTTTCCATTGTAGCACCGAGTGAAACCTCACGGAGAGGGAGACGGGTTCCAACTCTGAGGTGGTGATTGATCCTGAGTCGGATGTTGCTGCAGGGTCCGGCCCATCTGCAGGACTTCCCAGAGCCACACCACCACCACCAAGATCACCACCACCAGAATCTGGTAGCCAGGCAGCACAGCATGATGACCAGGGCAACAGTAGCAGCCCCACCATGCCACTGGATCCCTCTCCACAGCCTTTGGCCCTACCACGACGAGGCAGGCGCAGGAGAGAAGGAGCACCTTTGGGAACAAGAATGCAGGTGGACCGAGGTGTATTGGACTACTTGTCCACAGCTGCTCATGATGATGGGGAGGAGGCTTATGGGCGCAGTCTGGCACAGTATTTGAGGACAATTCCCCGTGGGTACATGCTGCGTACGAGAGGGGCTCTCCAAATCGTTTTGAATGCCAGCACACCACCCAATAATCCCCGCAGTGTGTTTCAGTTTCTTGAAAGGTGGCAGCTGTCAGATGAGAATCAAATTGATAGGCTGGTTGGACTTGATGTGACAAGTCAACCATCCTTGGAACCTGTTCTCCTCCTCCTCCGCCACGGGTGCCAACACCTCCACCTCAGCCTGCACACATCCCCAATGTGGCTCCACAGGTCCAATATATGGGCCAGGGCGCACATGCCCAATATGGCCACTTTAATGTACCCAATGTTGGTGGGTGGCCACAACATGGGTATGTTAGACATGGACATATTGGGGGATATGGCCAACTAGGGCAGCCCTACCAGGACTACCCACACCAATATCAAAATTACCCCTACCCAAACCCACAAATTGTTCCTGGCAGGATGCAACAGATGGCACAGCCAGCTGCCAGCGCACAGGGGGACAAAGATGTGGCCCAGCAACCCAGGCCAAATGTCCTAACAGGCCCTCCACCTTCACCACCCCCAACCTACCATAACTTGTAGGTTTTCCTTTTTCCCTTTATGTTATGTTTGTGTTTTATACATGAAGTTTCATTTTTGGTTTGGAATGTTAAATACTAATGTGCTGATAACATTAGGCCATATGGCATTACTATGGTTATTTGGTACGGCAATACCAAAAAAAAAACCAAAGTAATAAACTTGTTAACATTCAGAATGTGTGTCTGTTCATGTTCGTGCATGTTCTGTAATGTGTTAGATAGATATAGTAAAAAGTCCTTTTTAAAAGAAAACTAAAATAAAGGGCAAGCAAACAATCTTTATGAGAACACAACACAACCAAAGCACTACATAGATAAGGCATCATCTTGCCAAGGAGTAGCACCCTGAGGTGTTAGAAAATACAGTCATATGTTAAAGTTTGGGCACCCCTATTAATGTTAACCTTTTTTCTTTATAACAATTTTGGTTTTTGCAACAGCTATTTCAGTTTCATATACCGTATATACTCTAGAATAAGCCGACCTGAGTATAAGCCGACCCCCCTAATTTTGCCACAAAAAACTGGGAAAACTTATTGACTCGTGTATAAGCCGAGGGTGCACAGTGAGTGGCCTAAGTTATCACTACAGAATGTCACTGCAGAGGATGCAAGACAGCAAAGTGCAGGGACAGGTGAATATGCCTCCCAACCCCCCGTTCATACTCACCGGGTCCTGGCGCTTGTCTCTGCAGCTCCTTTGCTTGTTCCATGTTGTCGGCACTGCTCTCTTCCTGGTTCAGCGGTCATGTGGTACCCGCTCATTAAATATGCGCATATTTAATGAGCGGGTACTGTTTGACAGCTGAAGCAGGAAGAGAGCAGCGCCGACAACATGGAACAAGCAGGGGAGCTGCAGAGAAGGGTGAGTATGATCTGAAACCCCCGCCCCCCTCCCCCGCCGATCCCCCCGGTATATGACTCGTGTATAAGCCGAGAGGGGGACTTTCAGCCCAAAAAAATGGGCTGAAAATCTCGGCTTATACACGAGTATATACGGTATCTAATAACTCATGGACTCAGTTATATTTCTGAATTCAAATGAGGTTTAACAATTACAATGTTCTGGAATGACCATCCCAGTCCCCAGACCTGAATATCATTGAACATCTGTGGGATGATTTGAAGCGGGCTGTCCATGCTCGGCGACCAACAAATTTAACTGAACTGGAATTGTTTTGTAAACAGGAATGGTCACAAATACCTTCATCCAGGATCCAGGAACTCATTAATAGCTACAGGAAGCGACTAGAGGCTGTTATTTTTGCAAAAGGAGGATCTACGAAATATTAATGTCACTTTTATGTTGAGGTGCCCATACTTTTGCACCGGTCAAATTTTGTTTAAATGCAGATTGCACATTTTCTGTTAGTACAATAAACCTCATTTGAATCCAGAAATATAACTGAGTCCATCAGTTATTAGATATATGAAACTGAAATAGCTGTTGCAAAAACCAAAATTGTTATAAAGAAAAAAGGTTAACATTAATAGGGGTGCCCAAACTTTAACATATGACTGTATATAATATGATGATTGCAAAATACTGTATGTACTTCCCTAATGTCATACTGTACTTCTTAGTATTGTTTATTAGTTGTTTCAATTACTGTTGGTACACACACGATTATTAAAGACTATCGGGGGCAGGGATTTCATCAGTTGACCTATGTGGCAATCAATTTACAGACAACCAGTGGATACACATGTCAGCTCTTGTGAACAGACACGGCAGAAAAAAATTGCCATGATTCTCTTTTTCAAGTGTGAGAACAAGCCCACTAATTTATATTCGGGCTGCTTCAATCCTAGCGTATGTCTTCTGGCCTTGTCATGTCTCAACATACTCATAAATTTGGGGCTGTAACTGTTTACAGATGGAAGGCTGCTTGTTTACTGGAATGACAAATAATGTATAACGTGTTCCTCTACTTTTGTCGGAACATCCAAATTTATTGATATAACAGCGTTTTTTAGTATTTACCAAGAGAGGAAAATTCTATCGCTGTACATAGATCTGAGGACATTACACTGACTTGTAATGAGAGCGCTGTAAATAATTTGGTGGAAAAGATAAATTAATTGGAACAACATTTACCATTACCATTACGTTTATGAACAAGACAGATGATGACTAAGATCAGAGTCAAGGGAAGGTATTCTGCATATTCAGTGGGTGTCTGGGGGCAATTACAGGACTCCTCTGTTCAATACATATTTACTATGTACATGTAAAAACCTTTCCATCCCCCCCACTATACACAAAGAAATGTCTACAAAACAGCAAGTGACAGAATATTGTAATTGCTCAGTGTGAAAATAAAAATAAAAAAAAATCACCAAAAAAAAATAGTAAAATGGATCTATTTTGGACTTACTTGGCTGATTTGACATTCCAGGGGGACTCATTGCACTCTTTCACTGTATTCTGCAAAATACCACTTGTGTGCTAAAATTCTCTTAGCCCCTTCATGCAAAATTGATAGAATGCAACAGGCCACATCAGGACACACTGTACATGCACTTCTGTGCCGCCTATAAAATTCAGCTAAGCTTTTGCTCTTTTCCCAGCACATTAATCCCCCAGAGTGCAGTGATTTCTGGGTCTGCCAAACGCCAAACCTATTAGGTCCTGCAGTGTGCGCTGCAGAAAGGGAAGGTCAGTTTTATTTTTCACAAACGCTGTAGTTCTGTATTTAAAGCTTTCTTTTTCTTAAAAACTAACTTAACTAAACTAAAAATAAGCATTATCCTGGAGAACCTCTTTAATAGCACTGCAGTAACAAATGCCAAAATCACACCTCAGGGTATGTGCAGGCGATCCGGGACTGGCATATTCACTACGTCAAAAGCGTTGCTGTCTATTGAACGCAGGTGAATCCGCATGTGACAACTGAACCATTTTTAATCACCGCATCCAGTACATTATACGGGTGAAATTTATCTTGTAGAGACTCGCGTCTCCGCAAGATAAATAGACATGCTGCAGTCTGGAAAGAGGCGCTGCATGTTCGTCTCCGCGGATAATCTGCGGGCGTCTGCGGACGCATAGTGGGCATTGGATTTATTAAAATCCCATCCACTATGCTGTCACATCTGGCCTCTGCAGGTTGGACACTGCACAAGTTTGCAGGATCCAACCTGCAGTGTTTACTGAGCGTGAATGCATACCCTTGCACTGCTTGCTCCCTGCATGCCCTCTGTACATAGTGCTGTTCACAGTCATTGATCTGTTTTTTTTTAATTTATTTTTTAAGCCAAAGTCAGGCCTGCATCTTCTGTTGTTGATCTCCCTGCAGCTCTCGTGGGCTTTAGCTGCTTCATCCTGTGTTTGGTGCAGAACTCCAGTGTTACCAGTATTATGTGTAGAGTGCACTGGGCTGCCGTTAGGAATTTCAAGGCACCTTACTGGCAAAATTTTCGGGGCCCCCTTGAGATTCTGCCCTGGCTCCACCACTCAAACTGTCCACATTCCCACCGCTCTCTTTTGGAAAAACTCCACTTCTCACCAGTCACACATTAACAGTTCCCATCAACAGATCACACATATAACCAGCAGCCTTTGTTTTGGCCAAAAGAGTTTTTAAGCCACCACCACAACACGGTAGACTCTTTTGGCCGGGCCCTACTCTAACCTATTAAACATTTGTTAAAATATGCAATACAGTTTAGGTATATTTTAAAATTTTTAAAATGACCAATGATATCACACACAAGGGACAAATACTGCCGTACCATGACCAGACATCATATTGCCACCACATAGTGACCTATAATACCACATACAAAGAACAAATACCGCCACACCATGTCCAGACCACATATTAAAACCACAGTGACCGAATAATATCACATACAAGGGACAAATACCACCACACCATGGCCGGACAACATATTACCACCACTTTGTGACTGAATACTACAATACTGATCAGTAATAAAAAAAACACAATACTAATATCACCATATGTGCAATTATACACAGGAGAAATGAAGAAAAAAAGGCAACATAGTGTCACTCTGCACATTAACAGGACCGCCCCCATTTAAAACTGTATACTCAAAAAATAAAATAAATACATCACTGCAGTAATAATATCCCTTAATTAGCCCCTATGGTAATAATATTCCCTATCCTGGCCCCTGTGTATCTCATTCCTGGCTCCAGTCATATGTTCTGCCATTATGCCCTTATGAGTATCCATTCTGCCTCATATGATCTCCCCATCCTGCCCCATCTGTCCCATGATCCTGCCCCATCTGTCCCATAAACCTGCCCCATCTGTCTCCATCCTACCCCATGATCCTGCCCCATCTGTCTCCATCCTGTCCCATCTGTCTCCATCCTGTCCCATATTCTTTCACCATCTGTCTCCATCCCGCACCATGTCTCCAATCATGCCCCCTGTGTCTCCAATCCAGCCCCCGTGTCTCCAATCCTGCCCCCATATCTTTAATCCGGCCACCATGTCTCCCATCCTGCCCCGTGTCTCCAATCCTGCCACCATGTCTCCCATCCTGCCCCCTTTGTTTCCAATCCTGCCCTCATGTCTCCAATCCTGCCCCCGTATCTCCAAACCTGCCCCCATATCTTTCATTCTGCCACCATGTCTCCAATCCTGCCCCATATCTTTCATCCTGCCACCATGTATCCAATCCTGTTTCCATATCTTCCATCCTCCTCCCATGTCTCCAATTCTGCCCCCTGTGTCTCCAATCATGCCCCCATAGCTTTCATCCTGCCACCATGTCTTCCATCCTGCCCCCTATGTCTCCAATCCTGCCCCCGTGTCTCCAATCCTGCCCCCATATCTTTCATCCTGCCGCCGTGTCTCCAATCCTGCCCCTGTGTCTGCAATCATGCCCCTTGTGTCTCCAATCATGCCTTCATATCTTTCATCCTGCCACCATGTCTCCAATCCTGCCCCCATATCTTTCAGTCTGCCCCGTGTCTCCAATCCTGCCCCCTGTGTCTCCAATCATGCCCCCTGTGTCTCAAATCATGCCCCCTGTGTCTCCAATCATGCCCCCTGTGTCTCCAATCATGCCCCCTGTCTCAAATCATGCCCCTATATCTTTCATCCTGCCCCCCATGTCTCCAATCATGCCCCCCATGTCTCCAATCATGCCCCTCGTGTCTCCATTCTGCCCCCCGTGTCTTCAATCATGCCCCATGTCTCCATTCTACCCCTGGCTTGCCGTTTTCAATAAAAATAAAAAAGATTAAAAAAAACCTTCCTCCTTACCTTGCCACGCTCCTGCGGCAAGAGATGTTCTCTCCAGACTGAAAGCGCGCACTCAACGGTGAATGACAATAACGTCAAACGCCAGCGACGTGCACGCTGATGTTAGCTGCCAACCTCTGATTGGCTGGCAGCTTTAACTATTGCCAAGCATGCCCGGGCCCACATGGCAATAGAGTAACTGAACCCTGCATCTCAGACGCAGGGTTCAGTTACTGCACCGGAAGAATCCTGCTGCTGGGGCCCAATCAGCAGAAGAGACAAGGTCCGGTGCGGGCCCCCTCTGCTAATGCCCTGAATGAGGCCCTGAGAGTGTATAAAGAGATGGGTGCAGTCAGACCGACGATGATCACATTGCCATGTTCGACCTGGCTGGCAGCTCTCCTGACCTGAGCATGGCAGCACGTATTTCTATGCAGCCGTATACGGCTGTTTGACTGCGCCCTAAGTCTGTGAAGAGCCGGTTCATCCAATAGGTGTGGAGCAGCAAATGAAGTCTGAGGAGCCAATGTCATTTTGGAAACTTTATGGGCATTTACACTTGCGGATTGAGACAATTAAACACTTCCGTTCAACTACAGTACGTACAAGCCAATTATCTGTCATGTATTGGTCTGTTCAGACAGGACAACCGTACTAAAATGCACGCAGAATGATTGTTAACACGGTCGCTCTGAACTCACAGAATATCCTTGTTCTAGGATGATATTCTGCCAAACAAGCTTAAAAATAATTTAGCTGAAAAAGAGGATGGGCAGCACCTCCAAAAATCATACATTGATCTAATGCCGTTAGGCAAATATATAACTGAACATAAGGTTCATAGTTTAACATTCTGATTAGACTGTATGAAGCCCACTGTCAGTCACGGGAAACCTCGTAGTGGGTCCCTATCACGCTAATGGAGCGGAGCCGGGCAATGACCACCACCACTGCAGCAATGCACAGGCAGGGCAAACGGCCTGGTGTCTCACAGCACCCATGCTGCAGGGGAATGAGTCCCGATGACTACAGACCGTGTCGCCCCACCAGCACAAAACCACACCAACAAAAAATAATTGCACTTGGTGACGAATGTCTTGCTCGTTTGTTGGGTGACTTCGAACCTGATGAGACAGGCAGATAATCAGGGAACAGGCACTCCTAGGATAATTGACCTGTGCTTTTACAGATATAGCAAAGTTTAACTTGAAAAATAACACACCATTTTGACAATCTGGCACAGAAGTTTATGTCACTTAAATCTCAATCCACCCACAGATGCAATTTGCTCTAAGAAACAAAGTTTGCTATACCTACTCTCCCTCAGTCCACCGCTGAGTCTCCCCTACTGCTCATGCTCACGTCATCTGATTTTTGTCTGCGGCACCTATGTCACGTTGATAGCACAGCAGCCAATCCATGAGCTCAGTGGATCTGAGAGGGCATTCCGTCAAACATGGCTGGAGCCGCTGAGCTCAGTGATTGACTGCAACACTATTGATGTGATGTCAGTGCTGCAGCTAATAGATACCAGGAGCAGCAACAGAGATTCAGCTGTGGATCTGGGGACAGTGAGAAAAGTGCATTTTTCATGTTTCTATAACAAATTTCACCCAGGGAATGGAATTTTCAGAAATGGGGCAACCTCTTTAAGATAATTAACAAAACTGGAAAATGCACAAGCCACTGATCAATGTCAAGTAAGGTGTCAAATAATCATTTTTTGTGCAGCAATAATCCCATGCTGTTATCTGTGTTAGGCTGGAGTCACACTAAACGATAAAAAAATCGGTCCAATTTTGACTGACCGAAACCGCACAAATGTTTCTTCACCAGGGATCCGTCTGTCAGCCGAATTTCGTGTGATGATGCGATTTTACTCGCATCTAAGCATCCGTTTGACATCCGTCTGGCGAGATTTTCTCACAGGCTAGCAAAATGGACATATAATGGAGCCCAATGACAGGTTTCCCAACACAAACTAAAGAATAGATCTAGTCACATAGAATACATATATACAGTATATACAGTGGGGAAAAAAAGTATTTAGTCAGTCAGCAATAGTGCAAGTTCCACCACTTAAAAAGATGAGAGGCGTCTGTAATTTACATCATAGGTAGACCTCAACTATGGGAGACAAACTGAGAAAAAAAAATCCAGAAAATCACATTGTCTGTTTTTTTTTCATTTTATTTGCATATTATGGTGGAAAATAAGTATTTGGTCAGAAACAAGCAATCAAGATTTCTGGCTCTCACAGACCTGTAACTTCTTCTTTAAGAGTCTCCTCTTTCCTCCACTCATTACCTGTAGTAATGGCACCTGTTTAAACTTGTTATCAGTATAAAAAGACACCTGTGCACACCCTCAAACAGTCTGACACCAAACTCCACTATGGTGAAGACCAAAGAGCTGTCAAAGGACACCAGAAACAAAATTGTAGCCCTGCACCAGGCTGGGAAGACTGAATCTGCAATAGCCAACCAGTTTGGAGTGAAGAAATCAACTGTGGGAGCAATAATTAGAAAATGGAAGACATACAAGACCACTGATAATCTCCCTCGATATGGTGCTCCACGCAAAATCCCACCCCGTGGGGTCAGAATGATCACAAGAACGGTGAGCAAAAATCCCAGAACCACGCGGGGGGACCTAGTGAATGAGCTGCAGAGAGCTGGGACCAATGTAACAAGGCCTACCATAAGTAACACACTACGCCACCATGGACTCAGATCCTGCAGTGCCAGACGTGTCCCACTGCTTAAGCCTGTACATGTCCGGGCCCGTCTGAAGTTTGCTAGAGAGCATTTGGATGATCCAGAGGAGTTTTGGGAGAATGTCCTATGGTCTGATGAAACCAAACTGGAACTGTTTGGTAGAAACACAACTTGTCGTGTTTGGAGGAAAAAGAATACTGAGTTGCATCCATCAAACACCATACCTACTGTAAAGCATGGTGGTGGAAACATCATGCTTTGGGGCTGTTTCTCTGCAAAGGGGCCAGGACGACTGATCCGGGTACATGAAAGAATGAATGGGGCCATGTATCGTGAGATTTTGAGTGCAAACCTCTTTCCATCAGCAAGGGCATTGAAGATGAAACGTGGCTGGGTCTTTCAACATGACAATGATCCAAAGCACACCGCCAGGGCAACGAAGGAGTGGCTTCGTAAGAAGCATTTTAAGGTCCTGGAGTGGCCTAGCCAGTCTCCAGATCTCAACCCTATAGAAAACCTTTGGAGTGAGTTGAAAGTCCGTGTTGCCAAGCGAAAAGCCAAAAACATCACTGCTCTAGAGGAGTTCTGCATGGAGGAATGGGCCAACATACCAACAACAGTGTGTGGCAACCTTGTGAAGACTTACAGAAAACGTTTGACCTCTGTCATTGCCAACAAAGGATATATCACAAAGTATTGAGATGAAATTTTGCTTCTGACCAAATACTTATTTTCAACCATAATATGCAAATAAAATGAAAAAAAAAACAGACAATGTGATTTTCTGGATTTTTTTTTCTCAGTTTGTCTCCCATAGTTGAGGTCTACCTATGATGTAAATTACAGACGCCTCTCATCTTTTTAAGTGGTGGAACTTGCACTATTGCTGACTGACTAAATACTTTTTTTCCCCACTGTATATACATGTCATATAGACACATTTATATATATATATATTTCTAATTCATACAGTTCTTCATAGCAGTATAGCGCTGAAACATTTGCCGGCTTTTGGAAAATCATTCTCCTACCCGACATGAAATGACACATGGTTTACATACAGTTAACCATTTCATTTCATGTTTTTTTTAAGATATCTATAACTAGTAATTAGATGAGGGTTTGTGGGTTAAATTTTGGAGTTGTAGGGGTTAACTAAAGGGGTTAATTCATTGTTAAAAATTACGGGGACTCCCGCTGACGTCACTGAGGCTTCAAAAAGTCAAATGGCGCTCCTTCCGGACCCTGTCATGCACCCAAACAGTGGTTTATGGCCACATATGAGGTATTGGTGTACTCAGGAGAATTTGCCCCACAAATTTTAGGATCCATTTTATCCTGTTGCCCATGTGAAAATGAAAAAACTGAGGCTAAAAGAAAATTTTTGTGAAAAAAAAGTACTTTTCTTTTACGGATCAATTTGTGAAGCACCTGGGGCTTCAAAGTGATCACTATGCATCTAGATAAGTTCCTTTGGGGGTCTAGTTTCCAAAATGGGGTCACTTGTGGGGGCGCTCCAATGTTTAGGCACACAGGGACTCTCCAAACGCGACATGGCAACGCTAAATATTCCAGCATATTTTCCATTCAAAAAGTCAAATGGTGCTCCTTCCCTTCTGAGCCCTGCCATGCACACAAAGAGTGGTTTATGACCACATATGAGGTATCGGGGTACTCAAGAGAAATTGCCTAACAAATTTTAGGATCCATTTTATCCTGTAGCACATGTGAAAATGAAAAAATTGATGATAAAAGAAAATTTTTGTTGGAAAAATGTATATGTTC